>NC_135023.1:676666-1015000 GCF_051020955.1 Megalopta genalis | reverse complement strand
GGTGGAGGCTAGGGGGTGACTGTTGAAAGTGTTCGACAGTCTATCGGCGATGAGCCTTTCGAGAGTTTTACTGACGATGGAGAGGAGGATTTTGGGTCGGTTCTAGGCTTTTCTGTGTTCTTTAGAAGGACCTTAACGACTCCTTTCTTCCATATGCTGGGAAATTTGCCATGGGCGAGACAGCTATTAAATAGAAGGGTGATTTCCCGATGGAGGTGGCGCCAGGCACGCTTGAGGGTGGCTGCCTCCATCAGGTCCTGGCCAGTGGCTTTGTTATTTTTGAGGCGCTTGATTGCGCGTGACACCTCTTCCATCTCGAAGAAGGGGGCGTTGAGGGTGTCGGGGATGGTGTTCGCGCGTTGTCGGACTTCCGCGTGAAAGGCGGAGTCCGTCTGAGGGGTATCGTCGGGCATCAGTGCGTGAAGGAGGGCCCTACTCGTTTCCTCCCCGGAGGTGGTTTGCCCGTTCTCGGTGGAGATTGAGACCGGGCTATCCTCGGCGCGGTCTTTTTCTGTAACTGTTTTGTACGGGATGCCCCAAGGGTTGGCATTTCCCTTCTTAGTAACAAAATCTCTCCAGCTTTGGAGTTTGGATTTGCGGATAGTGGCGGTGTACCTATTCCTGAGTTGCCTATACTGGGCTTTCAGGGTTGCTTTACGAGCGGAGTTAGGTTCAGATTGGTAGGTTCTTTTCATGTGGCGGACCTCGGTTCTGAGGGTTGTGAGCTGTGGGGTCCACCACGGGACTGATCTCGGGAATCTGGTCTTGTTTGGGATCGCGGAATAGGAGGCTGAAGTGATAATTTCCTGTATGTCCGCGCTAAAGGTATCGGGGTCAACTGCGTAGGGGTCGTCTGGGAGGGCGGGGGGGGGGTATTCCGCTGTGAGAGTTGGGATAATTCTGTCGAATTCTTCCCAGTTGGCTCTCTTGATGTTGTAGCGGGATTGGGGGGGGGGGGTCGGTGGTAGTGGGCGTGGGGGCACTAATCAGGAAAGTGATCAGGTTATGATCACTTGTCGACCTGTCTGGGTGGACAGTCCACGAAAAGACGTGGCTAGAAAGAGTATTCGTGACGAGCGTTAGGTCGATGTTAGATCGACTGTGGGCATTATCGAAGGTGGGGGTGCTGGTGAGTTCGTTGACTATCACTAGTCGGGAATGGGCAATAAAGTCCTCCATGGTTTCACCTCTCTTGTCAGAGGATTAGTTGTACCAAAGCGGCGATTTGGCGTTGCAATCAGAGACAATCAGGACGTTACGGTTTTGGATAGTATGTAGGATGGTTTCAAGGTGGTGAAGGAAGGGCTGGATGTCGTCACTGTACTGGAAGTACGTATTTACGATAATGAGTTTCAGGTCGCGGAAGGTGAGTTCTGCGCATATGCAATGTGTGTTGCATAGCTTTTTTATTTTGAGAATGGTTATGTAGGGGTTTCTGATGACCAGCGCCGCCTTGGGGAGGTCGGGAACGGAGAGGCTGGAGAACCTTTTGCAGTCGGTAATTATCCGGGAGTTCGGACCGAAACTACTGAGGGAGTGCGAGGATATCTATTCTTTCCTCGAAGGTGCAGACTTTTAACTCCTCGAGAGCCGATCTGGAGTTCTGGGCGTTGACCTGGCCTATCCTAATTGAGGGCTTAGATTGGGAGGGGTAAGATTTATAACCCATAATCAGTACGTGAAAATACTTGGTTTATGGCTGCGACGTAGGCTGGGCATTGCCTATCGGTGACAGAGTGGGTGGAGGGTTTGCCGGTTTTATGGCAGTTGTGGCAGCGAACTGGTTTGGCCTTGTTGGGGCAGGTCTTAAAGGTGTGGCCCTGCTCGGCGCAGTGGGCACAAATGTCCTTTTCGGCGCGGCAGAACTTCGTGGTGTGGCCGAATCTGTGGCACTTATAACATCGGGTAGCCGCGATGTAGTCGTTCACTCGGCAACAGCTCTATACGACGTACACGCGCTCCTTTTTGATCAGGACATCGCGAGCCTGCTTGGATACTTCGAATATCCAGTTGCTCTTTTCTTTGTTCCTGTCGCCGGATTTTAAGGCGAGTTTTATTTGCTGTGAGAGAGCTTTTTCCGGGGCATCTAGGTTCTGGCTGACGATAGCACGAAGGGTGGCATCGTCACTTTCCAGTTTGGGGGCATCGTACAGGATAATTCTAGGGTTCCTTTTGACGGGGGCGCTGACGATAAGGCCTGCGGCTTTAAGCTGAGCATTGTTTCGGAGTGTGGTGAGGTCAGAGTCTTTGGGGGACTCGACCAAGATACCGTTCCCCTGGATCTTTCTGATGCTCTATATCTGGAGCTTGCATTCAGAAGGGGAGACTAACTTGAGGACCGCTTCCTTTGTTTTGTCGCAGGACTCAAAGGTCTTCGGATCCTGCAGGAGAATAGTGATGGCGCTGGGGGTTTCTGTCTAAGGTTCGAGAGAGCAGCCGTCTTAGACTTTA
Organism: Megalopta genalis; assembly: GCF_051020955.1. Lineage (NCBI taxonomy): Eukaryota > Metazoa > Arthropoda > Insecta > Hymenoptera > Halictidae > Megalopta > Megalopta genalis. The sequence continues at coordinate 1,012,549 of NC_135023.1, read as the reverse complement.
CCCCGACTCTCTCAGCGTAGGTGGTGGGCCGAGAGGGTTCTTTCGGGGTTTGGCAGTGCTCGGTAACAGACTCGAGGGTTTTCCGTTGCTGTCTGTTTTCGGACCTTATTGTCTTGATTTGGCCCTCCAGGTTGCTGCAGCGGAGCTTTGGAGCTTGGCAACCTTGGAGGCGATAAACTGGGAGGCGTCCGAATAGAGACCGTTGTCCTGATCCATGCGGAACCGTATAAGGGCCATGGTTACCTTCTCGGACTTAAGCCGGAGGTCATTGGCGGTGGGGTCGGCTACTGGGGCTTCCGTGGCCGTTTTCTCGCAGCACGGGGCAGGGCTGGTGGCGGGGGCGACCGGTGGTGGGGAGGGGACTTCCGACCTTTTCATGGTCTTGGTGGGTTTCCGGGGGAGTATTACCGCGAGGGGGGTGTCCGAGTCGTAATCCGACCGGATTCTTGTGGTGCCGGCTGCTGACCTGGACGTAGCCCTCGGAGTCCGATGCTTCCGTGCCCATCCTGCTGAGGCAAGACGGCAGGCGGGGGTGGGGCGAGATGGCGGCTCCTGGGATGGCCTCCAGCCTGGGGACGCTCATCATCGGCGCTGGAGCAGGCTTCGGAGTTTGCGCCAGGGGTGGTGGTGTTTAGGCTGAAAGAAAGAAAAAATGAGGAAAAAAAAATTTCTGAAAATTGTTTAAAAATTGTTTAAACAATTGTCAAACCGGTGTTGCCAACTGCTGGGATTGCTGAAACAGAAAGAAAACAGAGATAAATTTTCAAATGGGTTTGAATTTGGCGCCTAGTGGAATTTGCTGGTCCGTGGATATTCGAGCGAGGGCTCGAATATAATTTTTGGCCGGGGGTAACTGCCGCTGCCAACCTTGCCAAAAATCTAAGGGTTGGCAGCACTGATTCCCCTGCACGTAGATGGGAAACTCGACTTCGTGAAGATGGTCAAAAATTCCCGGCAACAGCGCCACCCCACGCTGACGGTGGCGTCCCGAAGCTCGTAGTGTAGAAGCACGTGTGTAATATCTGATTGTTTTTTCGCTTATAACTGGGCCAGTTTTTGCACGATTTTCACTTTTGATGCGTCAAACTGATCGGGGTGACGGGCACTATGCACTGACATGCACAGGAGGTTCTGATCGGTCCTTGTTCCTCTCGATTTTCGGTCCTTGCGGTCGAGTCGAGACACGTGGCGTTGAATTTTTCACAGGCTGTAATTTCCACAATTGTTGCTCAATTCACACAGTTTATGCACCAACGTGATCGTCTTATCGTCCTCTACACTTTTCTTACACTGAGATAATTCTCACTTTGGAAAAAACCACTTTTGCAGCACTCAGACGGCGGAGCGACGTAGCAGCGCGTCTGTATCCTGCGACACCTAGCGGCGAAGTCCGTAGATAGGGACATTTAGTGTGAATCCGGCCACCACGAAGGTGACGCGGATATGTTTCCTCGCCCTTTTGGGCATACACAACTAAGTTTCCATCTACCACCGAAAAATCCGCATGTGCCATTGAGTCGGTTTGCAATGGGCGAGTTCTTTAGCCGCCAGCGAATTTCGGTTTCCTTCCATTCGCTCGCGCCCACGGGGAACCACGGAGAGGCGAACTCGTGATGCGACGTCTCGCGTCCACTAAACGAAGACCTGGGAAATTGGGATAGGTGTTGGAGTAGGGATTTGTTTCTACCGGAAGCCCTTTAGTCAATGTGTTTGCTTTGCAAACAGTCAAAACAACATATAATTTTCGAATGGCTAATTGGAAAAAATTCGAGGAGATACTACACCAAGAATTTAATGAAGAAACTATGGAAAGGATCAAGAATTCCAGTGCAGACCAAGCCGCTAGAATAGTATCTGGGATTCTGAAACAAGCGTGCAACGTCTCCATGACTAAAAATCGGAAGGCAAATCGGACTGTACCATGGTGGAGTGAGAGACTGAATGAGTTGAGAACAATAACCCGAATGAAGAAGAAACAATTGTCGCGCGCTAGAAGATTGTATTTTGCTGATATTGAAAATTACATCCAGCAATATAGAACAGTTAGGAACAACTATGTGGCTGAAATCAGAAAAAGCAAGATAGCTTCTTGGAAGCATTTTGTCAGTAAAGAAGGAAATGCGAATCCCTGGGGCATTATTCACAAAATAGCTAAGGATCAATCGAATAAGAGCTGCTCAATTGGCTCTTTGTTGAAAACAAATGGTGAAAGAACTCAATCATGGAAAGAATCAGTCGATATTTTAGTCAATAAATTCTTATCTATTGAAAATCGAGAAAATGAAATCGACGTACATAGACTAATTAGAGCTTCAAATCAGAAATATAAAAATTTAAATTTGAAACCAGACATTTCGTCGGAAGAAATAGTTAATGCTATTAAGAGAAATAAAAATAAGAAGGCACCTGGTTTGGATGGAATTGGAATAGAAATTATTAAGGAGTTTTGGAAGTATAAAAAAGAAGTTTTGATTTTGCTTTATAATAAATGCCTTCGCGAGAAAGAGTTTCCTAAAGCCTGGAAAACAGCTGAATTAAAGATCATTCCGAAATGTGTTGATGTTGACAAGGAATTAATTAAAAGTTATAGACCAATTGCGTTACTTCCTGTAATTAGTAAAATTTTTGAAAGAATAATAGTTAACAGAATTGAAACAAAATACCAAGAACAAAAGTTGAATAATGAAAACCAATTTGGATTTAAGGCTGGTCTATCTACGGAATACGCTTTTATGCGTTTCAAAAAAGCCATTACTTTGACTGAGAAGAAATGTGTGGTTTCATTGTTTATGGATATTGCAGGTGCTTTTGATAATATTTGGTGGCCTTATATAAAGAATTGTTTAGTCAAGGCTGAATGCAGCTCTTGCTTCACACGTTCCGTGCCGAGCTTTTTTTACTCGAATCTTCACACTTTGATATTTTACTAAAACTTGATGTATTACGTGCAATTATTAATTCTCGTACACATAACAACGTAACAAAAACTTATCAACGCCTATTCTTGCGGTGGAAATTGATTCTTCGGTTCTAAATTTCTTGTAAACAATTTGTTCAGTTCACTAAGTAAACATGCAAGCATGTACCATGGATGGTACACGTGGCACGGAACGTGTTAATCAAAATTATTGATAGTTATTTTTGCAAACGCAAAGTTTTGGTAAGGAATACCTATGAGAGATACATTTTTAACGCTAGTATAGGATGCCCTCAGGGTTCTGTCATTGGACCGTTAGCCTGGAATTGGTGCTTGGATGTACTTTTAAATTCACTTCGAGATAATTTTGAAGAGGACGCAGTAGAAGTAGTTGCTTATGCTGATGATGTGACAATACTCATTAAGGGAAACTCTCGTAGAGAACTTGAGAGGATTGCAATAGAAGTTATTGATGAAGTTTTAAAATGGTGCTTGGCTAGTAAGTTAGAAATATCAACATCTAAAACTTGTGCTATGTTGATGAAGGGGAAAATGCACCGAGAGCGGTTGCCTGTTATTAAAATTGGTGACTCTAGAGTTAAATATGTGGAAGCCTACAAATACCTAGGTGTAACTGTAGATCAGGGTATGACCTTCGTTCAGCATGTTAAAAGAATACGAGAGAAGCTAATAAAATATATAATGTTTGTTAAACGTCTTGCACATGAGGAATGGGGCATAAAGGTGCCTATTTTGAGACTGCTCTACAGTTCTGTCTGTCTACCAATTATCAGATATGGCTCTGTGATGTGGTATGAGAAGGCTGACACTGTCTTTGTTAGGAGACACATTTTGACTACACAACGTGCTATACTTTTGTCACTTGTTCGGGCTTGTAGAACAACGTCTACTGTGGCTTTGCAAATTATTGCTGGGATACTCCCACTGGATTTGGACATTATTAAATTTGGAATTAGTAGAAGGATGAAAAAAAAACTTTTCGTATCTTGGAAGGGTTTTGTATTTAATCCAATGGAGATCACCGAGGATGTAACGCTTGACACGAAGTTAAAAGACTTAGAAGATTTTATAATTGCAAAATGGCAGACTAACTGGGATCGGGATGCACATGGCAGAACGACATATAATTTTATCAAGGACGTACGGTTTTGTAAAATGAGACCTTGGTTCATTCCATCTAGGTATTGTACGTATCTCTTAACGGGATATGGTCCACTAAATGACACATTGTTTAAGAGAGGTGCATCTAACACTGTCATGTGCCCCCTTTGCAGCTGCGCTCCGGAGGATAGTGCACATATACTTTTTCACTGTCAAGAGTACAACCAGTTTAGATACAGTGAACTAAATCAACCTCACAACGATTGGATTCAATTAATAGAAGAGAAGGAAAGTTTCTTGAAATTTTTGGAATTTTGTAAAAATGTTTTCACTCTCAGAAAAAGTTTCCATGAAAGTAGAGGGTCCGCCTCCTCGGGGCAGGGACGGTAACGTCGGGTAACACTGACGGCTGAGAGACCCATCTTGAAAATTTTAAAAATAAAAAAATAGAATATTGAAATAAAAGTAATTATACGCGTCATACTTACCCTAATTAGATTCTCTTTTACACTTTAAGAATACTTTGGATTACTTTTAATTTTCGTTTTATTATGATTTATCAGGCAGTGATGAGCTTGAGCTCCATGCTGCAATATTATAGTTTAGTAAATAAAAATAAAAAATGTCCCTATGTAGACCCCCCCCCCCCGTGATTCATACCTTGTCGTGGTGGGGGGGCTTGCGAGCCTCGATGATCCTCAAGGCTGTGCCGGCGGGGAACTTGATTCCCTGGCAGGTCTAACCTAGCCGGAGTGGCTTGAGGTGAGAGGCCAGACTAAAATTGAACCTCATACCGTAAGCCCGTGGTCATGTTTCACGGGCCCGCGAGGATGACAACCTTTCTAAAAAATCCCTAACCCTAAGCTATGGTGCGCGGTGATGGGGTACACCCCGATCGATGGCATCGGGGTGTGGCTGGTGGGTGCACCAGTCACTAGCGACCAACTACTGGATACCTGGCGACCTCCAGTAGTATATAGCCCTGCCCAGGTATGGCGGCTCTGCCTGGGTCGACATATTTTCCGACCCTACTCGTGGGAACCACTATGGATCTAAAAAACAAAACAAACACAAAACTATGGAGCGGAAACGTTCACAAAGCGAGAGTAAGGAGTCTAAAATGGTAGAGGAAGAAGATATGCAAGCACTTACCAGAACTAGTTCCGTTTCATCGGTGCAGTCTTATGGAAGTGACTTCAGGGAACTTGGAACATCGAAGGTGCCGAAGAAAAGAAAGAAAAGCAAAGATGAAACGCATGAATTTGATAAAGATGATGAACCAAGGACAGCTTTACAGATGGTGAGAGAAGAAAGAGAGAAATTAGAGAATTTTCTATTTGATGATTCCAACAAAATTGTAAAACCCTCGATAAGGTTTATACAAGAAAAATGGCCAGTCCTTGAATCAGCATTGCAAAAAGAAATAATTGAAAACGAAAAGTTGAGAGCTATACAACAAGTTAAAGAAATACCTGAGAGAACATCATATGCTCAGATTGTGACGGCAGCTGGAAAGGCGCTGGCTCCGGGGGTACCTGGAAAAGGAAAAGAAAAGAAAATAGTTAGAAAAGAGAAATATGAAGTTCTGTTAATTAAACCTGAAAAAGAAGAGGATAAAAGAAATAATGAACAGATAAAGTCTGACTTAATGCAGAAACTAAACCATGTAAGAACTAAACTAAAAGTTAAAAATGTGAGACAGATGAGGAACCGAGGTGTTGTTATGGAGGTTAAAGATATTGAGGATGTTAATTTAATAAAGGCAAGCAATCTAGAATTATGATGTAGAGAAGGACTATAAATCTGAAGAACTGAAGGAAGATTTTATATGCAAAAATTTTAGAAATATATCCACAAAAGAAACTCAAGAATTACATAATGAGGTAAGTTTTGTACATAGCTTCAAAGTAAAAAACAACAAAGTTAATTGGATCGTTCAAATACCTGGAAAATACCTTGAAAACCTAGTTGATAATGGCAGAATATTCATGTTTTGGCGTACGTATAAGATCAAAGAATACATAAATGTAACTAGATGTTACAAATGTCATGGCTATGGTCATATAGCCAAGGTCTGTGGAGTACCTGACCAACTCTGTGAAACTTGCGGATCAAAGGATCATATGAAAAATGAATGTCCAGGAAAAGAAAAACCGAAATGTATAAATTGTATAAGGATAAAAAGACGTGACGTTAACCACACCGTTCGAAGCAGGGATTGCCCGGAATATATAAGAAATGTGGAACTTTATCGTAGCCGATTAAAATGTCAATAAAAATAGGACAGATAAATTCACAAAGATCGATTGCTGCTGCTGCCAACCTGGAGATGATAATAAAAGAACAAAATTTAGATATTCTTTGTCTTCAAGAGCCCTATAGTTTTAAAGGCAAGGTGAGAGGTTATAACTATAGGAATGAGAATTATTCAACCCACAGTTGAATCTCCCTGGGTGGCAGCAGTAGTGAACGGAGATAGAATACAAATCCTGCAGGACATAGTATATCAGGATGAACATGTAATGTGCTTCGAAGTAACCACCCAATACTTTGATGTATATATAATCAATGTCTATTGTCAACCATCTCTGCCAATAGAACCTTTTCTAAAAAAGATGGACAAAATTATACAAAACCTTGACTGCCCTTCTAATATAATAATTACAATGGACGCAAATGCTAAATCTCAATTGTGGCACTCACAAATTACAGATGACCGAGGAGGGCTAATGGAGGAGTTCATAGTTTCAAATAACCTGTATATTCTAAATGAACCAAATAACCCTGCTACTTTTTCTTCCACAAGAGGAGACACAAATATAGATTTAACTCTAGTCAATAACAATATGATAAATGCAACAACTAATTGGAAAGTATAGGAAACGATTACCACTAGTGACCATAATTTAATTACGTTTACTATAGCAAAAATAGCCTTCCGAAGAAGAATCTGGACGAGAGAAAAGGGCTTTTGTTTGAAGAGGGCAAATTGGGATAAGTTTGAAGAACATATAAATCTAGAATTCACGGATGAAACACTTCAAGAATTAAGTCTAACTGAACCTAATAAAACTGTTCGAAGTTTAGAATTTTAAATAAGTGCTGCACTCAGTCCATTCCCAGGCAGAGAAAATGTCAGAGAGCTGTTCCATGGTGGAATAGAGACCTAAGTAACTTAAGGTCTAAACTCAATGCAGCAAAAAAGCAATTATCAAGAGCTCGTAGACTTTGTTTAATTGAAATGTTGGACGATTATGAAGAAACATATCGATCAATTAGAAATAAATACGTGGCCGCCATAAGAAAAAGTAAAAAAGAAACGTGGCATAAGTAGAAACAAACAAGGACCCGTGGAGTATTGTATATAAAATAATTAGAGAAAAAATTCAAATACCAACACCTTTAAGTGCAATTTTACTACCCTCTGGCAGTAGGGCGAAGACTTATGTGGAAACTATTGATGCAATTTTAAATAAATGTGTTCCTAGTTCTGACGACACGAATGAATCTTTGGAAATACAGAATATTAAGAAAAAGATACAAAAATACGAAAACAGTAATATGGAACAAGACATTACTGTAGAAGAAATAAGACTAGCTATTAAGAAAACAAAACGGAAGAAAGCTCCTGGCTTGGACAACTTTAATATTGAAATTATTAATCAGCTTTGGCGAATTAATAAAAGTATAATTCTAAATTTATTTAATAATTGCCTCAGAAGAGGAATCTTTCCACAAGAGTGGAAAATTGCTGAAATTAAAATAATTCTGAAAGATCAAACAAAAGATAGAAAATTAATTAATTCATATAGGCCCATTGCTCTGCTCCCAGTTATGGGGAAAATATTTGAACGTATAGTAATTAATAGAATCAACATTATTTATTAAGAGAAAGGTATGGAAAATTGCAAACAGTATGGTTTCAGGAAGGGTAAATCCACAGATGACGCATTTATTCGCTTAAGATTTGAATTAAATATAACTGAAAAGAAATACGCTGTGGTCTTGTTTGCTGATATTGAAGGAGCTTTTGATAATTTATGGTGGCCGGCCATATATAACAGACTTATTGAGGCAGGAATTAGCTCATGCTTACTAAAAATTGTACAGAATTATTTTGCAAAAAGAAAGATGAGAATGATTTCTACCTTTATAAAAATTGACCGCAAAATGAAAAAAGGGTGCCCGCAGGGTTCTGTGCTGGGACCTGCTGCATGGAATTGGTGCATGGATGCCTTGTTGGACAGTGTAGAATCGGAAATGCGGGATGGTGATATTGAGATATCAGCATATGCCGATGATCTGATATTTATTATAAGGGGAAATAGTAGAAAAGAAATAGTAGATAATGCAGTTAAAGTGGCCCAAATTTTGGAAGAATGGTGCAAAACGCATAAATTAAAAATTTCATCAAACAAATCGTCGGCTATGCTGATGAAGGGAAAATTGAGTAAAGGTCGTATGCCAAATATCAGAATTCATGACACCAAGATTAAGTATGTAGACCAAATAAAGTACCTTGGCATGATCATAGATAGAAGCTGTACATTTGTAGGACACTCCAAATATATTAGGCAAAAAATACTAAAATTCATTATGATGATTAGAAGAATAATTAACCAGAAATGGGGAATAAAAGATCACATTATTAGAACGCTATATAATGCTGTGGCTCTTCCGATTTTAAAGTATAGAGCAGTGTTGTGGTACGATAAACTAAATAACCCTTATGTAAAAAGAAATCTTATGGCGACTCAGAGAGCTCTACTTCTTTTACTTACAAGAGCCTGCAGAACCACTTCTACAGCGGCAATGCAGATGATTGCTGGAACTTTACCACTAGATTTAGAAATAGTTAAGCAAGGCCTGATTACCAGAGTTAAAAGAAACAAAACTACTATTTGGAAGAGTTACTCATACAGAGAGAAAGGATTGGAGCAAGAAAGTAATGGAGACAATGAGTCATGTTTAGACTGGATGGAAGAAGAAACAGTTAAGATACATCAGATGACTATAGGGGAATGGCAAAACAGATGGGATAACGACCCCCATGGAAGAGATACTTATAATTTTATTAGAGACGTTGAATTTACCATAAAGAACAAATGGTTTAGACCTTCAAAATACTGTGTTTATTTGATTACCGGATATGGACCCATTTTTAGTACATTATACAAGAGAGGATTATCTGACCATAATATCTGTCCAGCGTGTAAAGAGTGTGAGGAAACAGTTGACCATATAATTTATCAGTGTGAAGCATACGAAAGCTATAGATATACAGAAATAACAATAAATATGACAAAAGAACAATTAATATCTACAAAAGAATTATTTTGGAAATTTACAGAATACGCAAAACAAATATTTGAATTAAGAAATACTTACCTCTTACCAGAAGAAAGTAGAAGGTCCGCCTTCTCGGGGCAGGGACGGGCGACGGCAAATCTTTGACTTGCCGGCAAAGAGACCTAAAAAAAAAATAAAACAATAACAATAATAATAAAAACTACAAAAAAATAAGAAAAATTAACAAAATTCATGACACAACTATTCAGGAAAGAAAATAACTAAATGTCTGGAAAAATTTTAGGAACTAATGGGATAAAACCCAAATATTTATTAATGAAACAAAAATAGAAAAAGAAGAGACACTAAATGGCCATGAGCAATAGCTCGAGCTATAACATGAATAGCAGTGAAATGAAAAAAAAAAAAGAAAATGAATGTCCCTATGTAGAGGCGGGAGTTGCTAATGTATCCCTTTTCTGGTCGTAGATCACGCCAAACGGCTGCTGACGTCGGCCAGACTAAGGGTGCATGGCTAGCAAGCCGCGACCTCTCCGTGGTTCCCGCTATGAGTACCCCGAAGGTAAATTTAAAGAAGTTGTGTTCCATTTTCCCTTCGGGGGAAACTAATGCTGCCACTGCGAAGGACTGGGGCCTGACTGTGTGTCTACGCTTGAGGGTCGGCGACCTCACCTCCCAGAGCCAAGAGTGTTTGTAGGGCCTAGGCCAGGTGATAACGGGCCTGAGGGAGCCCACGGGCAGGGTGGAGCCCATAAAAGAAAAAGAAAGAAAGGGAAATAACGCCCAAAATAAAAAAGGGGGGTAGTGCCCCGACTGGGTAATAACACCCAGAAGAAAACAAAGGGTTCGAAAGGTCGGAAGAGCCCAAGGGAGCGAAAGACAAAAGATAAAAGGAGCGAAAGACAAAAGAGAAATAGCAAGTAACGGGAAGGGTCTGACAAGGAGCCCTGATCAAGGAACAAGATAAAAATCGCCAGCCGAAAGCCGTACATTCACATTTGACCAATGCTATTCAAACGGACACGAAAACGGAAAACGGACGGGAAAGGACAAGGCGGGAAGAAATTTTGAAAACTCAATAATGCCAGACAAAAGTTACATAGATAGGGCCTCGGACACAGGGACTCCCGTCCCTGGGGTCCCTGTGGCGGAATTAACAGCTAGGATTAGGAGGGACATCGGTAACGACCCAGGCAACCCAACAGGACTAGATTCGGGCAAGCGTTTGGACGGGATCGGTCTTCGCGCCGTCCGCGTCCACCTCGTAAGGTGCGACGCTACGAGAATAGGGAATACTAGGAAAACTAACCCCCGCGACCCCCAACCACAACGCGAAACCGCGGCCCCGCGATCGCGAATGTAACCACGGGAGTTAGGATCCTACAGCTGAACATGCGACGTTCAGCTGTAGTAACGGGCGAAGTTAGGGAACTTATAGCGCAAAAGCGGCTGGACGTCCTGCTCCTGCAGGAACTACACGTCAGCATGCAAGGCGCAGGATATAGGGTAAACGGATTAGGGACCGGAGTGAGGGTGGCGGCGGTGAAAACCCACTCCCCGTGGGCCGCTGTCGCCATCCCCAACCCTCACTTTGAGGTCACATTCATCTCGCAGCTCAGTAACCCGCACTGCGCATGTGCAGAATTGCTGACCCCCGGCTTCTCCTTCTACGCGGTGTCTTATTACTTCCAACACCAAGACGAGATAGAGAAGCACCCCAAGCACCTGGAGACGGTACTCCTGGCATTGAGGGGGAAGAGAGTAATAATTTATTTCGACGCGAACGCGCAATCCTCGCTCTGGAGCCCGCACAGCACAGACTAGAGGGGAGCGCAGTTAGAAAGATTAGTTTCCGCGTTTAGATTAACCGCAGCTAACGACGCTAGTCAACCACCCACCTTCTGGACACCAAAAGGATCGTCATACATCGACGTTACCTTGGCATCCCCCTCCATGGCCCCATATATCAGAGCATGGAGGATAAGAAGCGAATGGGCGACTAGCGATCATAACGCCATCGACATCCGGCTGCGGGCACCTAGGGCCGCGACGGGTAATCAGGGAACAGCGAACTCTCGGTTCGACACTCGTCGAGCGGATTGGGAGCGGTTCTCGGAAGCCCTGTCCGACCACTCAAGGTCGAGGCTCGAAGTCCTGAGTTTGGGGTCGGTGGAAGATGTAGGCAGAATGGCAGAGACGCTCACAGCCGTCATCACTGACGCCTGCACCGCGTTAATGCCTAGAAAAAGAAAATTTAGGAAGTCCAACCCGTGGTGGACAAAAGAGCTAACTAAGCTCAAAAAGGCCGTGTACAGGCAGAGGCGTGCCTTCCAGAAGACGATAGACGAACCCTCCCGCCTCCAAAAACTGCAGGAGTACCGTACTTCGTTGCGGAACTACAGCAGGGAAGTGAAGAGGGCGAAACGGGAAAGCTGGCAAAACTTTGTGACGTCCAACGGGAACACGGAGCCCTGGGGCATCGTACACAAGCTCCAGGCAAATAAACTCCGTGTAGAGAAAGTAATCAGCACACTCCGGCGTAATAATAAAAGTACAACCGGTGCTTTAGAAACTGCCAGCGAGCTTCTGGAAGCCCACGTCCCTGACGACCGACCTAAACTCGACTCGCCGACACAAAGGGTTCTACGGGAAGAGGCGCGAATCGCCCCGAATACCGCCGACGCCGCGCCCTTCTCGCTGGCGGTGGTGGCCGGAGCGATTCGTTCCTTCGGAAACAAAAAGAACCGGACCTCATTGAGGTACAAGTCCTGAAGGCCTCCGCGAAAACGATCCTCGGGGAACTCGCGCGATTATTTAATGGGTGCCTTCGATGGGGCGTCTTCCCCTCCGCCTGGAAGGTGGGCTCTCTGAGAATCCTCCTGAAAGGCGAAGGAAAGGACGAGAAGGACCCAAAATCCTACCGACCAATATGTCTCCTCTCCGTGATCGGGAAAACTTTCGAGAAGCTCCTTAAGAGCAGATTAGAGCAGACGGCGATGGCGACGGGACGCATCTCCAACAGACAGTTCGGGTTTACGTGCGGAAAGTCGACTGAAGATGCAATTGTCGAGTTGCGCCGCATGGTCGATGACACCGAGCATCGGCATGTGATCGCACTACTCTTCGACATTTCCGGAGCCTTCGACAACGTCTGGTGGCCCCTAGTGTTAGGTAGTCTTAGGAATCGAGACTGTCCGCGCAACGTCTTCGAGGTAGTCTCCAATTACTTCGAGGACCGCAAGGTCAGTCTCACGGTAGGAACAGAAATGATCTCCAAGCGCGCGACAAGAGGATGCCCGCAAGGTTCCGTCCTCGGCCCCGCGTGCTGGAACCATATGTTCGACGGTCTCCTGAGGTTACTCGAAACCTCAGTTGAGAATAGATTCGTAGCATACGCGGACGACCTCATCGTCCTCGCGGGGGGAAATAGCCGTAGAGACTTAGAGATCGAGGGTCAACGCGTTGTCGACCAGATCCTAGGTTGGTGTAGGACAGCTAAGTTAGAGATATCCGATTCGAAATCGGAAGCGATCGTACTCCGGAATTGGTACGTAGACAGAGAAAAATAGGCCGACTGGGAGGAACGCGTCCCGATAGGAAAAGAAAGCGCCGAGGATTCATTTCGTTTCACTGATCTTGATAAAAGTTGTTGCTTCATGCGGATCAAAAGTGATGCATATTCCTGAATAAAAGTTTATACACGCGTTTCGGGCATTGCAATATATTCTGCAATGCTGAGCACAATAAAAGAATAACTTCAGTATTGTTTCATAACTATTCCGTGCACCGTGTTGCGCGATTTAAATGTTTCCTAGTAAAAATGAAACTACACGTATTCCCTCTCTCCTTTGTGCACGAAGAGAGTAATTTACATATCTGCAGTTTCTCTCGTCGATTCATCGTTTTCAAAAACAAAAACAAACTTAGTAGAAGCATGGAATACAATATTTTGTTAAATGCGCCACGTCCGTTGCACGAAATATGGAAAATATCGAACAAAGTAGAATCGCAAATTTTCTGAATATTAACGGTAGGGTTTATGTGACTCTAATTAACTGCCTTCGTAAAATTAATTTAATTCTCTTTGCAGAAAATACGGAATCGTTATCGATTTGTAATGTTGATAGTGTTCCGTTCTGTAGGACCTCCCGTAGGCCGCTTTCGCGAAAGTTTATGGCGTGGACCAGCGAGGATCATAAAGAGACGGAAACCTTTTTTCCATCTGCAGAACATCGGTGCAGGGTCTTCCATCTCTTTAATGACCGCGACGCGTCGTAGGCACGAAAGGCCCGAAAAAACAACCCCGTCGTAAATTTGAGAATTTAACGGGTCTTGAGAAAGTTTAGTCCCAACCGTCGCGGGGACGATATCTCAGGCCCCAGGGGACCTCCCGACTACGCAACTACGCAACATCCCCCTCTCCTAGACAAGGCTCGTGTAGGACGATACGAGAGGGTGGTGACGAAAAGCTTAGAGGACACTGATTGGAAAATCGCAATCTTCGAGAAAAACCAATCAGTGCGTCCCGGCGTGGAGGTGGAGGTTCCTTCAGGGATCTCAAACGGGGGTGACCGATATAAAATAACGCGACCAGTCGGGGCGCGGACAGTAAAACGCAGAAAAACATAGTCTTCAACAATCATTCGACACCACACAGACCGAAAACACTCCATGTACTATATCTAGTCTTCTAAATTAAAATCGTTATTTCTGTTAAAAAGTGCAACAGTCAATACCCTTCATTACCAGCTCTGTTACTTTAAGTGGGCACAGAGCATCGCGAACCACATTGTCAAATTAGAATCGGGAATTTACAACCCCCGTAGACCGAACAACGGTCGCAGTGTCGGTGCGCGAATAACATTGGTCCTTCGAGCCGGATGTGAGCGTTCGTACAACAAACACATCAAACACAGCATCCCGGTTGAATCAGTGCCACCACAACGGACGTCCACCCGAGCATCTCTTTTCAAGACGACAGGACTTCGTGACATCACCGGAGTTCAACCTTCCTGACGTCCTCACTCCGTAAAGGTAGGCTTGTTTAGAGTATCACTGATTCCCGTGTCGCGCTCCCATTACCATCATGTCCATTCAGAAGCCCGACGGTACTCAATCCAGCACTCTACGACGCAGACGCAATCAAATAATGAAACAACTCGCGGAGATCACTAAATTCCTTGACAATAGCGAACAAACCGGTAATCTAGAAAAACACGTCCTCGACTTTTATACAAACTCAGTAGAGAAGGCGTGGAAGGATTACGAGTTCCTTCTAGAAGACCTCGAAGATCCAGAATCCGAAGACGACCGCAAGTTTGAAATTCAAGCAAAATATTTTGCAACACATGGCAGAGCAAAACGAATGCGTGAAGCAATTCAACCGCAAGATGTTCCGCGTGACCAAGTCACTAATTCACCTGCTCCTACCATATCGGGTCCGATGGCGATAAAGTTACCTGAAATGCGGCTACCCACGTTCGATGGTTCTATTGAAAGGTGGGCGTCATTTTATGATCTGTTCACTTTAATGATTGATCGCAATGAGAGTCTTTCTCCGGTTCAGAAATTACAATACCTGCGTTCGACCCTTACCGGCAAAGCCGCGGCATGCATTCAATCTCTCAACACCACAGATGCTAATTATCTTGACGCGATCGCGATATTGAAAGAGAAATTCGACTGCCCGCGACTAGTCTTACTGCGACATTGCAACGCTATTCAGGAGATTCCGAAACTAGCGAAAGACACACCGCAAGCACTGGGAGATTTATTAGACACTTTGAAGCAACATCTGCGGGCGGTGCAGAATCTCGGAGAACCCGTGACATCCTGGAACACTCTCCTAATTTCAATTGTTCTCGCGAAACTGAATCCCGATACCATCTGGCAATGGGAACTTACACTACCCGATAAAAAAATGCCTTCGTACGAGCATCTGATCGAGTTCCTCCAGAAACGAGCAAATTGCTCACCTACAGCTTTTGACAGGGTTGCATCCGCGCCCGGGATACGTGTTTTGACCGGACGCCAAACATTGTCATCAGAGAACTCACGAGTACCTAACCGGGGATTTCCGCGCGTTCAAACTTACGTCACAACAAACACATTCCAATGCTCAATCTGTGAAGGGAGCTACAGAATCGGGAACTGCGAAGCGTTTAATGTATTGTCCGTCAATGAGCGAATGAAGGCCGTTGCTGAGGCCGCACTATGTCAAAACTGCCTGGGTAACGGACACACGTCCAGTGTATGTCGTGTATTACATTAGAATTAAGTATTTAGAACGAAATCTAAAGTCAGAAAATGGCGCTTTACTCTAGTGATTTTTCGGTTTTTTAAAATTTCTGTAAAAACGTATCATTAGATTTTCTTCAAAGTGCGATATTCTTGCTTAAATAACGTCTTTACATAGGGATTAAGCATTTAGAACGAAATCTAATGTCAGAAAATGCCGCTTTACTCTTGTGATTTTTCGGGTTTCTCAACTTTCTGTAAAAACCTAACATTAGATTTTCTTCAAAGCACGATATTCTTGCTTAAATAACGTTTCTACATTAGAATTAAATATTTAGAACGAAATGTAAAGTCAGAAAATGGCGCTTTACTCTAGTGATTTTTCGGTTTTTTCAACTTTCTGTAAAAACCTAACATTAGATTTTCTTCAAAGCACGATATTCTTGCTTAAATAACGTTTCTACATTAGAATTAAATATTTAGAACGAAATGTAAAGTCAGAAAATGGCGCTTTACTCTAGTGATGTTTCGGTTTTTTCAACTTTCTGTAAAAACCTAACATTAGATTTTCTTCAAAGCAAGATATTCTTGCTTAAATAACGTTTTTACATAGGGATTAAGCATTTAGAACGAAATCTAATGTCAGAAAATGGCGCTTTACTGTAGTGATTTTTCGGTTTTCTCAAATTTCTGAAAGAATCTATCATTTGATTTTCTTCAAAGTCCGATATTCTTGTTTAAATAACGTTTTTACATATGGATTATGCATTTAGAACGAAATCTAATGTCAGAAAATGGCGCTTTACTCTAGTGATTTTTTGGTTTTTTCAACTTTCTGTAAAAACCTAACATTAGATTTTCTTCAAAGCAAGATATTCTTGCTTAAATAACGTTTTTACATAGGGATTAAGCATTTAGAACGAAATCTAATGTCAGAAAATGGCGCTTTACTCTAGTGATTTTTCGGTTTTCTCAAATTTCTGAAAGAATCTATCATTAGATTTTCTTCAAAGCACGATATTCTTGCTTAAATAACGTTTCTACATTAGAATTAAATATTTAGAACGAAATGTAAAGTCAGAAAATGGCGCTTTACTCTAGTGATTTTTCGGTTTTTTCAACTTTCTGAAAACCCTAACATTAGATTTTCTTCAAAGCACGATATTCTTGCTTAAATAACGTTTCTACATTAGAATTAAATATTTAGAACGAAATGTAAAGTCAGAAAATGACGCTTTACTCTAGTGATTTTTCGGTTTTCTCAAATTTCTGAAAAAACCTAACATTAGATTTTCTTCAAAGTCCGATATTCTTGCTTAGATAACGATTTTACATTAGAATTAAGTATTTAGAACGAAATGTAAAGTCAGAAAATGGCGCTTTACTCTAGTGATTTTTCGGTTTTTTCAACTTTCTGAAAACCCTAACATTAGATTTTCTTCAAAGCACGATATTCTTGCTTAAATAACGTTTCTACATTAGAATTAAATATTTAGAACGAAATGTAAAGTCAGAAAATGGCGCTTTACTCTAGTGATTTTTCGGTTTTCTCAAATTTCTGAAAAAACCTAACATTAGATTTTCTTCAAAGTACGATATTCTTGCTTAGATAACGTTTCTACGTTGGGGTTAAGCATTTAGAACGAAATCTAATGTCAGAAAATGGCGCTTTACTCTTGTGATTTTTCGGTTTTCTCAAATTTCTGAAAAAACCTATCATCAGATTTTTTAAATACGAGAATCTTGCTTAACTAACGATTTTACATTAGAATTAAGTATTTAGAACGAAATGTGATGTCAGAAAATGGCACTTTACTCTTGTGATTTTTCGGTTTTTTCAATTTTCTGAAAAAACCTATCATTAGATTTTCTTCAAAGTATGATATTCCTGCTTAAGTACCGTTCTTACATAGGGATTGAGCATTTAGAACGAAACCTAAAGTCAGAAAATGGCGCTTTACTGTAGTGATTTTTCGGGTCTCTCAACTTTCTGTAAAAACCTAACATTAGATTTTCTTCAAAGCACGATATTCTTGCTTAAATAACGCTTTTACATAGGGATTAAGCATTTAGAACGAAATCTAATGTTAGAAAATGGCGCTTTACTCTAGTGATTTTTCGGTATTTTCAAATTTCTGAAAGAATCTATCATTTGAATTTCTTCAAAGTCTGATATTCTTGCTTAAATAACGTTTTTACATAGGGGTTATGCATTTAGAACGAAATCTAATGTCAGGAAATGGCATTTTACTCTTGTGATTTTTCGGTTTTTTCAATTTTCTGAAAAAACCTATCATCAGATTTTTTAAATACGAGAATCTTGCTTAACTAACGATTTTACATTAGAATTAAGTATTTAGAACGAAATGTGATGTCAGAAAATGGCACTTTACTCTTGTGATTTTTCGGTTTTTCAAATTTCTGAAAAAAACCTATCATTAGATTTGCTTCAAAGTATGATATTCCTGCTTAAGTACCGTTCTTACATAGGGATTGAGCATTTAGAACGAAACCTAAAGTCAGAAAATGGCGCTTTACTCTAGTGATTTTTCGGGTTCCTCAACTTTCTGTAAAAACCTAACATTAGATTTTCTTCAAAGTACGATATTCTTGCTTAAATAACGTTTCTACATTGGGATTAAACATTTAGAACGAAATCTAATTTCAGAAAATGGCACTTTACTCTTGTGATTTCACGGTTTTTCCAATTTTCTGAAAAAACCTATCATTAGATTTTTTAAATACGATAATCTTGCTTAGATAACGATTTTATATTAGAATTAAGTATTTAGAACGAAATGTAAAGTCAGAAAATGGCGCTTTACTCTAGTGATTTTTCGTTTTTCTCATATTTGTGAAAAAACCTAACATTAGATTTTCTTCAAAGCACGATATTCTTGCTTAAATAACGCTTTTACATAGGGATTAAGCATTTAGAACGAAATCTAATGTCAGAAAATGGCGCTTTACTCTAGTGATTTTTCGGTATTTTCAAATTTCTGAAAGAATCTATCATTTGATTTTCTTCAAAGTCCGATATTCTTGTTTAAATAACGTTTTTACATATGGATTATGCATTTAGAACGAAATCTAATGTCAGAAAATGGCGCTTTACTCTAGTGATTTTTTGGTTTTTTCAACTTTCTGTAAAAACCTAACATTAGATTTTCTTCAAAGCACGATATTCTTGCTTAAATAACGTTTCTACATTAGAATTAAATATTTAGAACGAAATGTAAAGTCAGAAAATGGCGCTTTACTCTAGTGATGTTTCGGTTTTTTCAACTTTCTGTAAAAACCTAACATTAGATTTTCTTCAAAGCAAGATATTCTTGCTTAAATAACGTTTTTACATAGGGATTAAGCATTTAGAACGAAATCTAATGTCAGAAAATGGCGCTTTACTGTAGTGATTTTTCGGTTTTCTCAAATTTCTGAAAGAATCTATCATTTGATTTTCTTCAAAGTCCGATATTCTTGTTTAAATAACGTTTTTACATATGGATTATGCATTTAGAACGAAATCTAATGTCAGAAAATGGCGCTTTACTCTAGTGATTTTTTGGTTTTTTCAACTTTCTGTAAAAACCTAACATTAGATTTTCTTCAAAGCAAGATATTCTTGCTTAAATAACGTTTTTACATAGGGATTAAGCATTTAGAACGAAATCTAATGTCAGAAAATGGCGCTTTACTCTAGTGATTTTTCGGTTTTCTCAAATTTCTGAAAGAATCTATCATTAGATTTTCTTCAAAGCACGATATTCTTGCTTAAATAACGTTTCTACATTAGAATTAAATATTTAGAACGAAATGTAAAGTCAGAAAATGGCGCTTTACTCTAGTGATTTTTCGGTTTTTTCAACTTTCTGAAAACCCTAACATTAGATTTTCTTCAAAGCACGATATTCTTGCTTAAATAACGTTTCTACATTAGAATTAAATATTTAGAACGAAATGTAAAGTCAGAAAATGACGCTTTACTCTAGTGATTTTTCGGTTTTCTCAAATTTCTGAAAAAACCTAACATTAGATTTTCTTCAAAGTCCGATATTCTTGCTTAGATAACGATTTTACATTAGAATTAAGTATTTAGAACGAAATGTAAAGTCAGAAAATGGCGCTTTACTCTAGTGATTTTTCGGTTTTTTCAACTTTCTGAAAACCCTAACATTAGATTTTCTTCAAAGCACGATATTCTTGCTTAAATAACGTTTCTACATTAGAATTAAATATTTAGAACGAAATGTAAAGTCAGAAAATGGCGCTTTACTCTAGTGATTTTTCGGTTTTCTCAAATTTCTGAAAAAACCTAACATTAGATTTTCTTCAAAGTACGATATTCTTGCTTAGATAACGTTTCTACGTTGGGGTTAAGCATTTAGAACGAAATCTAATGTCAGAAAATGGCGCTTTACTCTTGTGATTTTTCGGTTTTCTCAAATTTCTGAAAAAACCTATCATCAGATTTTTTAAATACGAGAATCTTGCTTAACTAACGATTTTACATTAGAATTAAGTATTTAGAACGAAATGTGATGTCAGAAAATGGCACTTTACTCTTGTGATTTTTCGGTTTTTTCAATTTTCTGAAAAAACCTATCATTAGATTTTCTTCAAAGTATGATATTCCTGCTTAAGTACCGTTCTTACATAGGGATTGAGCATTTAGAACGAAACCTAAAGTCAGAAAATGGCGCTTTACTCTAGTGATTTTTCGGGTCTCTCAACTTTCTGTAAAAACCTAACATTAGATTTTCTTCAAAGCACGATATTCTTGCTTAAATAACGCTTTTACATAGGGATTAAGCATTTAGAACGAAATCTAATGTTAGAAAATGGCGCTTTACTCTAGTGATTTTTCGGTATTTTCAAATTTCTGAAAGAATCTATCATTTGAATTTCTTCAAAGTCTGATATTCTTGCTTAAATAACGTTTTTACATAGGGGTTATGCATTTAGAACGAAATCTAATGTCAGGAAATGGCATTTTACTCTTGTGATTTTTCGGTTTTTTCAATTTTCTGAAAAAACCTATCATCAGATTTTTTAAATACGAGAATCTTGCTTAACTAACGATTTTACATTAGAATTAAGTATTTAGAACGAAATGTGATGTCAGAAAATGGCACTTTACTCTTGTGATTTTTCGGTTTTTCAAATTTCTGAAAAAAACCTATCATTAGATTTGCTTCAAAGTATGATATTCCTGCTTAAGTACCGTTCTTACATAGGGATTGAGCATTTAGAACGAAACCTAAAGTCAGAAAATGGCGCTTTACTCTAGTGATTTTTCGGGTTCCTCAACTTTCTGTAAAAACCTAACATTAGATTTTCTTCAAAGTACGATATTCTTGCTTAAATAACGTTTCTACATTGGGATTAAACATTTAGAACGAAATCTAATTTCAGAAAATGGCACTTTACTCTTGTGATTTCACGGTTTTTCCAATTTTCTGAAAAAACCTATCATTAGATTTTTTAAATACGATAATCTTGCTTAGATAACGATTTTATATTAGAATTAAGTATTTAGAACGAAATGTAAAGTCAGAAAATGGCGCTTTACTCTAGTGATTTTTCGTTTTTCTCATATTTGTGAAAAAACCTAACATTAGATTTTCTTCAAAGCACGATATTCTTGCTTAAATAACGCTTTTACATAGGGATTAAGCATTTAGAACGAAATCTAATGTCAGAAAATGGCGCTTTACTCTAGTGATTTTTCGGTATTTTCAAATTTCTGAAAGAATCTATCATTTGATTTTCTTCAAAGTCTGATATTCTTGCTTAAATAACGTTTTTACATAGGGGTTATGCATTTAGAACGAAATCTAAGGTCAGAAAATGGCAGTTTGCTCTTGTGATTTTTCGGTTTTTCAAATTTCTGAAAAAATCCTATCATTAGATTTTCTTCAAAGTATGATATTCCTGCTTAAGTACCGTTTTGACATAGGGATTGAGCATTTAGAACGAAACCTAAAGTCAGAAAATGGCGCTTTACTCTTGTGATTTTTCGGTTTTTTCAATTTTCTGAAAAAACCTATCATCAGATTTTTTAAATACGAGAATCTTGCTTAACTAATGATTTTACATTAGAATTAAGTATTTAGAACGAAATGTGATGTCAGAAAATGGCACTTTACTCTTGTGATTTTTCGGTTTTTCAAATTTCTGAAAAAAACCTATCATTAGATTTTCTTCAAAGTATGATATTCCTGCTTAAGTACCGTTCTTACATAGGGATTGAGCATTTAGAACGAAACCTAAAGTCAGAAAATGGCGCTTTACTCTAGTGATTTTTCGGGTTTCTCAACTTTCTGTAATAACCTAACATTAGATTTTCTTCAAAGCACGATATTCTTGCTTAGATAACGCTTTTACATAGGGATTAAGCATTTAGAACGAAATCTAATGTCAGAAAATGGCGCTTTACTCTAGTGATTTTTCGGTATTTTCAAATTTCTGAAAGAATCTATCATTTGATTTTCTTCAAAGTCTGATATTCTTGCTTAAATAACGTTTTTACATAGGGGTTATGCATTTAGAACGAAATCTAATGTCAGGAAATGGCATTTTACTCTTGTGATTTTTCGGTTTTTTCAATTTTCTGAAAAAACCTATCATCAGATTTTTTAAATACGAGAATCTTGCTTAACTAACGATTTTACATTAGAATTAAGTATTTAGAACGAAATGTGATGTCAGAAAATGGCACTTTACTCTTGTGATTTTTCGGTTTTTCAAATTTCTGAAAAAAACCTATCATTAGATTTTCTTCAAAGTATGATATTCCTGCTTATGTACCGTTCTTACATAGTGATTGTGCATTTAGAACGAAACCTAAAGTCAGAAAATGGCGCTTTACTCTAGTGATTTTTCGGGTTTCTCAACTTTCTGTAAAAACCTAACATTAGATTTTCTTCAAAGCACGATATTCTTGCTTAAATAACGTTTTTACATAGGGATTAAGAATTTAGAACGAAATCTAATGTCAGAAAATGGCGCTTTACTCTAGTGATTTTTCGGTTTTTTCAACTTTCTGTAAAAACCTAACATTAGATTTTCTTCAAAGCACGATATTCTTGCTTAAATAACGTTTCTACATTGGGGTTAAGCATTTAGAATGAAATCTAATGTCAGAAAATGGCGCTTTACTCTTATGATTTTTCGGTTTTTTCAATTTTATGAAAAACATATTATTAGATATACTTCAAAATACTATATTCTTCCTCAAATAACATTTCTACATAGGGATTAATCATTTAGAACGAAATCTAATGTCAGAAAATGGCAGTTTACTCTTGTGATTTTTCGGTTTTTCAAATTTCTGATAAAAACCTATCATTAGATTTTCTTCAAAGTATGATATTCCTGCTTAAGTACCGTTTTGACATAGGGATTGAGCATTTAGAACGAAACCTAAAGTCAGAAAATGGCACTTTACTCTTGTGATTTCTCGGTTTTTTCAATTTTCTGAAAAAACCTATCATTAGGTTTTTTAAATACGATAATCTTGCTTAGATAACGATTTTATATTAGATTTAAGTATTTAGAACGAAATGTAAGGTCAGAAAATGGCGCTTTACTCTAGTGATTTTTCGGTTTTCTCAAATTTCTGAAAAAACCTAACATTAGATTTTCTTCAAAGTACGATATTCTTGCTTAAATAACGTTTCTACATTGTGATTAAGCATTTAGAACGAAATCTAATGTCAGAAAATGGCACTTTACTCTTGTGATTTCACGGTTTTTCCAATTTTCTGAAAAAACCTATCATTAGATTTTTTAAATACGATAATCTTGCTTAGATAACGATTTTATATTAGAATTAAGTATTTAGAACGAAATGTAAAGTCAGAAAATGGCGCTTTACTCTTGTGATTTTTCGGTTTTCTCAAATTTCTGAAAAAACATAACATTAGATTTTCTTCAAAGTACGATATTCTTGCTTAAATAACGTTTCCACATTGGGGTTAAGCATTTAGAATGAAATCTAATGTCAGAAAATGGCGCTTTACTCTTATGATTTTTTGGTTTTTTCAATTTTATGAAAAACCTATCATTAGATATACTTCAAAATACTATATTCTTCCTCAAATAACATTTCTACATAGGGATTAATCATTTAGAACGAAATCTAAGGTCAGAAAATGGCAGTTTACCCTTGTGATTTTTCGGTTTTTTCAGTTTTCTGAAAAAACCTATCATCAGATTTTTTAAATACGAGAATCTTGCTTAACTAATGATTTTACATTAGAATTAAGTATTTAGAACGAAATGTAAAGTCAGAAAATGGCGCTTTACTCTAGTGATTCTTCGGTTTTCTCAAATTTCTGAAAAAACCTATCATTAGATTTTTTAAATACGATAATCTTGCTTAGATAACGATTTTATATTAGAATTAAGTATTTAGAACGAAATGTAAAGTCAGAAAATGGCGCTTTACTCTTGTGATTTTTCGGTTTTCTCAAATTTCTGAAAAAACCTAACATTAGATTTTCTTCAAAGTACGATATTCTTGCTTAAATAACGTTTCTATATTGGGATTAAGCATTTAGAACGAAATCTAATGTCAGAAAATGGCGCTTTACTCTTATGATTTTTCGGTTTTTTCAATTTTATGAAAAATCCTATCATTAGATATACTTCAAAATACTATATTCTTCCTCAAATAACATTTCTACATAGGGATTAATCATTTAGAACGAAATCTAAGGTCAGAAAATGGCAGTTTACTCTTGTGATTTTTCGGTTTTTCAAATTTCTGAAAAAACCTAACATTAGATTTTCTTCAAAGTACGATATTCTTGCTTAAATAACGTTTCTACATTGGGGTTAAGCATTTAGAATGAAATCTAATGTCAGAAAATGGAGCTTTACTCTTATGATTTTTCGGTTTTTTCAATTTTATGAAAAACCTATCATTAGATATACTTCAAAATACTATATTCTTCCTCAAATAACATTTCTACATAGGGATTAATCATTTAGAACGAAATCTAACGTCAGAAAATGCCAGTTTACTCTTGTGATTTTTCGGTTTTTCAAATTTCTGAAAAAAACCTATCATTAGATTTTCTTCAAAGTATGATATTCCTGCTTAAGTACCGTTTTGACATAGGGATTGGGCATTTAGAGCGAAACCTAAAGTCAGAAAATGGCATTTTACTGTAGTGATTTTTCGGTTTTTTCAACTTTCTGTAAAAACCTAACATTAGATTTTCTTCAAAGCACGATATTCTTGCTTAAATAACGTTTTTACATAGGGATTAATCATTTAGAACGAAATCTAATGTCAGAAAATGGCATTTAACTCTTGTGATTTTTCGGTTTTTTCAACTTTCTGTAAAAACATAACATTAGATTTTCTTCAAAGCACGATATTCTTGCTTAAATAACGTTTTTACATAGGGATTAATCATTTAGAACGAAATCTAATGTCAGAAAATGGCGCTTTACTCTAGTGATTTTTCGGTTTTTTCAAATTTCTGAAAGAATCTATCATTTGATTTTCTTCAAAGTCCGATATTCTTGCTTAAATAACGTTTTTACATAGGGATTATGCATTTAGAACGAAATCTAATGTCAGAAAATGGCATTTTACTCTTGTGATTTTTCGGTTTTTTCAATTTTCTGAAAAAACCTATCATCAGATTTTTTAAATACGAGAATCTTGCTTAACTAACGATTTTACATTAGAATTAAGTATTTAGAACGAAACGTGATGTCAGAAAATGGCACTTTACTCTTGTGATTTCACGGTTTTTCCAATTTTCTGAAAGAACCTATCATTAGATTTTTTAAATACGAGAATCTTGCTTAACTAATGATTTTACATTAGAATTAAGTATTTAGAACGAAATGTAAAGTCAGAAAATGGCGCTTTACTCTAGTGATTCTTCGGTTTTCTCAAATTTCTGAAAAAACCTATCATTAGATTTTTTAAATACGATAATCTTGCTTAGATAACGATTTTATATTAGAATTAAGTATTTAGAACGAAATGTAAAGTCAGAAAATGGCGCTTTACTCTTGTGATTTTTCGGTTTTCTCAAATTTCTGAAAAAACCTAACATTAGATTTTCTTCAAAGTACGATATTCTTGCTTAAATAACGTTTCTATATTGGGATTAAGCATTTAGAACGAAATCTAATGTCAGAAAATGGCGCTTTACTCTTATGATTTTTCGGTTTTTTCAATTTTATGAAAAATCCTATCATTAGATATACTTCAAAATACTATATTCTTCCTCAAATAACATTTCTACATAGGGATTAATCATTTAGAACGAAATCTAAGGTCAGAAAATGGCAGTTTACTCTTGTGATTTTTCGGTTTTTCAAATTTCTGAAAAAACCTAACATTAGATTTTCTTCAAAGTACGATATTCTTGCTTAAATAACGTTTCTACATTGGGGTTAAGCATTTAGAATGAAATCTAATGTCAGAAAATGGAGCTTTACTCTTATGATTTTTCGGTTTTTTCAATTTTATGAAAAACCTATCATTAGATATACTTCAAAATACTATATTCTTCCTCAAATAACATTTCTACATAGGGATTAATCATTTAGAACGAAATCTAACGTCAGAAAATGCCAGTTTACTCTTGTGATTTTTCGGTTTTTCAAATTTCTGAAAAAAACCTATCATTAGATTTTCTTCAAAGTATGATATTCCTGCTTAAGTACCGTTTTGACATAGGGATTGGGCATTTAGAGCGAAACCTAAAGTCAGAAAATGGCATTTTACTGTAGTGATTTTTCGGTTTTTTCAACTTTCTGTAAAAACCTAATATTAGATTTTCTTCAAAGCACGATATTCTTGCTTAAATAACGTTTTTACATAGGGATTAATCATTTAGAACGAAATCTAATGTCAGAAAATGGCATTTAACTCTTGTGATTTTTCGGTTTTTTCAACTTTCTGTAAAAACATAACATTAGATTTTCTTCAAAGCACGATATTCTTGCTTAAATAACGTTTTTACATAGGGATTAATCATTTAGAACGAAATCTAATGTCAGAAAATGGCGCTTTACTCTAGTGATTTTTCGGTTTTTTCAAATTTCTGAAAGAATCTATCATTTGATTTTCTTCAAAGTCCGATATTCTTGCTTAAATAACGTTTTTACATAGGGATTATGCATTTAGAACGAAATCTAATGTCAGAAAATGGCATTTTACTCTTGTGATTTTTCGGTTTTTTCAATTTTCTGAAAAAACCTATCATCAGATTTTTTAAATACGAGAATCTTGCTTAACTAACGATTTTACATTAGAATTAAGTATTTAGAACGAAACGTGATGTCAGAAAATGGCACTTTACTCTTGTGATTTCACGGTTTTTCCAATTTTCTGAAAGAACCTATCATTAGATTTTTTAAATACGATAATCTTGCTTAGATAACGATTTTATACTAGAATTAAGTATTTAGAACGAAATGTAAAGTCAGAAAATGGCGCTTTACTCTAGTGATTTTTCGGTATTTTCAAATTTCTGAAAGAATCTATCATTTGATTTTCTTCAAAGTCTGATATTCTTGCTTAAATAACGTTTTTACATAGGGGTTATGCATTTAGAACGAAATCTAATTTCAGAAAATGGCACTTTACTCTTGTGATTTTTCGGTTTTCTCAAATTTCTGAAAAAACCTAACATTAGATTTTCTTCAAAGTACGATATTCTTGGTTAAATAACGTTTCTATATTGGGATTAAGCATTTAGAACGAAATCTAATGTCAGAAAATGGCGCTTTACTCTTATGATTTTTCGGTTTTTTCAATTTTATGAAAAATCCTATCATTAGATTTTCTTCAAAGTATGATATTCCTGCTTAAGTACCGTTTTGACATAGGGATTGAGCATTTAGAACGAAACCTGAAGTCAGAAAATGGCGCTTTACTCTTGTGATTTTTCGGTTTTTTCAATTTTCTGAAAAAACTTATCATCAGATTTTTTAAATACGAGAATCTTGCTTAACTAATGATTTTACATTAGAATTAAGTATTTTTCTTGTTCTTCCTGCAGTGCCCTTATACGTTTACCACCTAAATCTGCTATCTCCAATTCGATTTTCTTGATCTCATCTCTTGACGCATCTATTTTGCTTTTGTTCACACTTATTTCCGACTCAATTTTCGAATATTTGCTACGCGATATATCCATCACTTCTTTTCCCAATTCCATTTCAGCAATTACTTTAATCCTTGTCTCTAACTAAACATGCAAAGATAAATGCAAACTCAAAGATTTAAGATATTTATTAACTGGAAACAAGTATGGTAAATTCTCTCCAACTGTCCTTCATCTTGTGAATAGAAATGTACAGTTTTGGAAAAGGGGGGATGGATACGATTATTCGAGCCTTGCGCCTCGTTTTCATAGTTGTTCACATAACCAGCTTTATTTACGAGATAAAGGACAATTCGGGAGAACTTGCTGTACTGTACTGTACCTTTTTTATCGTATCAACTTTTTTCTTCAGTTTATCATCTCACTTCTTTCTATTACCGACAGTAATACTTCTATTGAACCATCAAGCTCTACTTTTATTTTCTTTGTTAATATTTCGATTTGCAGTTTGCATAAGTTACATTCGGCTATCTTGCTTTCTGAAAAGAGATTGTGATTATAAACATATAAGCTTTCGTTGTAAGATATAAAGTTTCATTATTGTTTTAAAGGAATCACTTTCTCGCATTTTTGAATCTTCCAAATTTCTAATCCTCTGCGCTAGAGGTTCCAATTCGTTATCGAATGTTTTCGAAGGGGGCGGGGATTTCTTTCTCGTATGCGGAGACATCTCAGACGCAGACACGCGGGACTAGCGAACGAAAGAGTGTCGGTCGTGGAAAAACCGTCGTCGCTCTGGCTGCTCTCGTTTCGAACCATATACTCTAATTTTGACCTTTCTTTGGCGTTTCCCTCTTTTTCGTAGCCACGTCGTCGAAGGGAAGCTGCTAGTTTGTCCGCGAATTAGCAGACTCAACATTCCGAGTAAAATCTAAATGCGTTGTTTGATTGCGCAAATAAACGACAACCTTGCGTGTCTAGGTTAATACTGAGCTCCAAAATGGATGTAGTTTCTATCACTGTACGTCTTTCGTCACTTTGGATATATAACGGTCTTATTTCACAAGGGTATTTCATTTTAAGGGAGACCCCATAATCAAATGATGCCACCGTGTCAGATTTGCACATTTTTTATCTCACTCGCACAGGAGGTGAGATATTTCATTCGTTGTTCCGACATTTCTTCGTATTTGTGTACCTCGAGTCAATGTGTGTTCTCTTTTCGTTACACCTACGCGCTTCGCCACGAACGACGTATTTCGACGATTTTATGGTAAATTTTGTTGGCACAAAAAATATGTGCTTTATAAGCACATTTCGATCGGCGCATTCTGAATAAGTATTTTGAGAACAAATTTATTCCGACATGCGGCACAACTCTTTCTATTTCGGTCGACAAATCTTTTTTTGTTCGTCCATTCGTTGGAGTGAACATTGGTCGACAAATTGTTCTTATTTTCGTTTGGTCATAAGAGCGAGGCATATTTCAATCGACATCTTCCGGCAAATTTATTCGTGTCGTCTTCTTGTTCGATCTACGACGAGCTAACCGTCCTTTTCCCGCGTTCTCGCTCTCGTTCGCTCGCGGCAAGGTTTTGTCGAAAGAATGAATACGATCTCGTTTGTCCGCACGAATTTAAACAAGGAAATTATAGGACATAGCGGTCTCTGTTGTTACTCAGGATTTGAATGGATTTACTTTTTCAAAGGAGCTGGTAAGCCGTAGCTCTCCAGCGTGTCTTTATTTCACTCCAATCACACAATTATTACACGAGAGTGGGAACTTGTCCACTTCGGTCCATGCTCCTTCCTGATCAGTCGTAAAAATGGGACTGCCGCGCGCTTAACGAATGGCCCACTTATACTCCTGTCTTATCTCTTTCGGAGACTGAGAGTGGGGTGGTAAGGATCAGCGTTGCAACTGTTACGCAGGATTTGAATGACTTCGCTTTTTAAAAGGAGCTGGAAAGCTATGGCTTTTCAGCTTATGTTTATTTTACAACAGTTTTATAAAATTGATACACTTAGAGTGGGAACTTTTACACTGTGATCGATGTTCCGAGCCGATTATTAGAATGTCACTGCTTGCTCGCATAATTAATGGCCTATTTATACCTGTGTCTTATCTCTTGTGGGGACTGAGAGTGGGGCGGGAAGGGTCAGCGTTACAATACCTGTGTCTTATCTCTTGTTGGGTCTGAGAGTGGGGCGGGAAGTGTCAGCGTTACAATACCTGTGTCTTATCTCTTGTTGGGACTGAGAGTGGGGCCGGAAGTGTCAGCGATACAGCAACGGCCGCGGAAGCGGTGGCGTCTGGGGATTTAGCGGCCCAATCTGCCCTCGCGGGCACGACGGTGGCATCAAGCGACACCGCCTGCGGTCTTGTTGCCATGGTAGTCACCGCCTTATCCACCGTTTGGAGATGCCTTCACTCGCTTGCCCTGCACTGGCGGGGCACGTTCGGCTGCCGTGGCGGTATCTGGCCGGCCTGTCCGCGCCCGCACAGAGCAGGCAATTGGGCTGGGCCGAACACCCACTGACCTTCTGCTCCTGACTGCCGCACCAATAGCAGCAATCGGACCGATCCTCGGCCGCAGTGCACCTCTGCTTCGTACGGCCCATACCGAAGCAGCGATAACACTGCAAAGGCCGGGCGCCAAGAGTCTCCACGGTGGCCCATTGTGATCCTGCCTGCAGCCGCAACTTTACGTGCGGCCGTTGCAGGACATTGGACCCAGAGGGTGACAAGACCCGAGGGGGAGGACCGGATCCCACTGGTTCTGACCTCCCCCTTGGTGCACCCACCAATACGAGCGATCACCGTGGCGGCCTCTCGGGGTATGGTTGAGTCGAGGAGACCGCGGATCCTGTAGATCCGCTTTCTTCGTTGGCCTTGTAAGAGCGCGATGCTTAATCTGTGCCAGATCTTCCTTGGACCTGGCAGTGGACATCGTCGCAGCGGCACTACAGCAGGCGCGGCCTCCGGTCTTACGGGATTCGGCAGAGCCGGCCCACGGCACCTCCCAACAGACCAGGCGAACTCAGTCGCCGACTTCCCGGGACCCCTCCCCACGGCGCTAGCTTCCTCCTGAACGATGCCAATATTGCATCGATGAGGGAGCCGATCTGCGCCAGCAGGTTTCCCGGCCCAGCCGCGGGTGCAGTCGCGACCCTCGCCGCTCCCGCCACGGGTCTGATAGCATCCAGTTGCCGACGGGCAGTGGCGGCACCGGTGACGGATCCGTCCTCGGCGGCGGCATCGCCGAAGCCGACGCCCACCCCTCCACCAACTGAAGGAGCTGCGACATCTCTGCCCGCAGCTCCGCCAGCTGACCATTCAAGAGGGCATTCTCCGCTTCCAGCGCCCTTATGGAGTCAGAAGATGACCGGAGTGCTAGTTTGCCGACCGTAACCCGTATGTTGTGTGCGGTCACCCTCAACGCCCAAGCCAGGCTGTCCTTGAGGCTCTTAGATATCGAGGCCACCTTTGCGACCTCGTCCTGGGTTTGTAGCACCTTCGCAGCAATATCCCCAGTCAGACGGCGGCGGCACTCGCTCGCGAACGTATTGGACGTGATCGACGAGTCAGAGTCGTCGCCGTCGATGTCCGATCGCCCCAACGCAGAGCGCTTCATACCGCGACCTGCCGCGAATCGGGTCTGTAGCCTAGACTCCGCCAGACGCTCAAGGCGCATGCTTAGTTGGCGTACGTCTCCCTCCCCAGCCTGACATTTATCGTCAACGCCAGTAAATCTCCTTATCGCATTATCCCTCGTTGCTGGCTCGCCCAAACCCGGATACGACGGGCTCTGGCGGTTCCGAAGCCCTCTGAGCAGTAAACTCTATATTGTTATGCGACATATGTCCATAAACTCTTCGTTGGTCGCTCTTAGTTTTAGTATCCTTCCATTTTCGCAACCGGGACGATCGAAATACGTGAGACTTTGCTATTTGTTGGGCAGCATAGCGATTGGATTTTTGCACAATTTTTATGAACCCAGGATTTCCCCTAAATTCGAACTGTGGTGGATCGCTTTTATCGCTTATCCATGTATCCACATCATGATCAGGACTATGAAGCTGCTCAATCGATGAAGTTTATAGAATCCTTCGAAGTCGTTTTGCAGGGAAAGGTCGTATTTTGTCTTCACTTTCAGATGTAAACTAGGTTTCGCACGTATCACTTCCTCCCGAAATTATGTCGCTATTGTCCTCAGAGTACCCTTCCTTGTTGGTGGAAAATTCTTCTTCAAAAAATACTGATTCTTCTTCACGATCCATTGTTCTGGATTGAGGAAATAAGTTATTTATTTTTATTCTAATATCAGAATTTATATAGCTATCTATATGATGTACATTCGTTAATGCACCACCTTCTAAATATCACCACTTATATAATTCAACACTATGTTTATTGATAATACGAGTAGATACGGTCTTTTGCTTTCAAAAAATCTATCTGATAGAAATATCATTTAGATAGGAAAAGCACCGTCAGTCTCTAAAGTTTCTAGGGTAAGTACTGTGCTCTCTGGCACAGTCCTCTTCCCAGAGAGCATCCGGTTCCCCTACTTTTTAGTCAGATCTTTGTTCAATTGTTTATTACTTTGTAACGTGTAACGTTGAGTCGATGACGTGGGGGCATCGGCCACGTGCACGCACTACAGAAAATATCTTTCAATATGAAGATTTTTATTTTAAAAAACAACACTACGAGATAACTCGTACATGGCACTCAGCACATGAGTCTTATTTTGTGACGCCAGCTACGAGTTATCTCGTACTGTTTTTTTTTCAATAAAAATACTGTAAATGCCATTGCAATATTATATCAGTAACTTAATATTATTATATTTTGTAAAACTTCATGTTTTTTTTTTCTTTCAAATAAAACCGTGGCACCCAGGGCAAGACGCAGTAAATTTGCGTGGCAGTCAATGGGTTAAAGACTAATATGATCTTTGGTTTGATGAAGAGGAAAGTAAAACACAATATCTAAAAACTCTAGACAAAGAAGAGATAAATCTAACTATTCTTTCCAGTATTTTAAGTGGAGCAGGAGCTAACGCTGCAAAAACCTTTAAAGATTTATATGACCTTTGGTTTGATGAAGAAAGAAGTAAAACAGAATGTTTAAAAATTCTGGAAAAAGAATGAATACATCTAACTAATATTTCCAGTATTTTTAACCCCTTGCACTACGCGGAAACTCTGGAAAAGCCGTGCCAAACTTGTCCAGCGGAATGTTCGCGGGAGGAATCCAGCGGCCGAGCTCGAGTGGCGTAATTTGAAACACGACACTTTACGACCGAATTACATAGTTCCGCTC
Source organism: Megalopta genalis (assembly GCF_051020955.1). Classification (NCBI taxonomy): domain Eukaryota; kingdom Metazoa; phylum Arthropoda; class Insecta; order Hymenoptera; family Halictidae; genus Megalopta; species Megalopta genalis. Next base: position 979,554 of record NC_135023.1, on the reverse strand, counting down.
GTATTTACTTCCCGCAATGGAGCTCTTTGGAAATTCAAATGAATTTGAATAAAAAACTTGCAAAAAATAGTTTAATTATTACATATTATAAGAAATAAATTTTGCATAAGTAATAATAATATGATTAAGCAATAGCGGGTAAATATAAATGAAAGCAAATCCACGGTAGTAATATTTTAAGTGAAATCAATATCGTTATCACCAGATCTAAAAATGAGAAACAAAATATAAATAAGCAATTAAATATTAACAAACTATTAAGTTAAAAAATAATTACGAATCTAAAATTAGTAATCTTGCTTGGTATGATAGGTTATAAAACAATTCTGTACATGTAAGGCCACCTTACATTTTGAGCATTCCCACGTCGTTTCATTTCGTTCATTGTGTTTGTGACACACGTTGCATATTCTAGTTGAATGTTGCTTTGCGGGAGTTGGATCAATATGTTTTGCAAAATGAGCCCAATATTGTGCCTGTAAGCATATTGGTGTTTGATATCGTGCAGATGTCGAGCGTCTTGTGTAGTCAGGCAGCTGAACATATTTTAAAATTGCCTCGGCTATATCTATTCTGTAATTCACATATGATTGTCTTCCTGAATCTTGTAATTGTTTTTTTATAATATATGTATTAAATAGGGTCATTTCGGACATGTTAAAATAGAGTTCTTTATAGCCCTTCAGATATTTCCTCGTGATGGGGAAACATGCCAACATTTGGTCATTGGGGTCAATTCCACCCATTCCATTGTTGTATTCAATCACGTAATTGGGTTTCAATTTGGTTCTAGCGTGTCTATCTCTCACCTCGGTCAATTCCACAGATGCGTATTTGGTTGCCAACATATAAACATCACGTTTATCGTTCCATTGTTACGAGCCGAGGGCCAGGCAGGTTGGGTGGCCGGAGGTTGCACGCAATTGGGATTTTTCATAGGGGTGCGTAGACCGGTCGATGCTTATTTCGGCATGGGTGGCTACGTTTAAGGTTGTAATTATTGGTATTAGACTGCCTCGTAACTTTGTAAGAAAAAGAAATAAAGATATACCTCTAGCGGTAAAGACATATCTTTGTGGGTTGTACCAACTACTGCTTCGAAATAGGAAATGGAAATAATTGAACTTGTAACCAAAGAAAACTGGTAAAAGCTAATTTATTACGCGTTTCCGGTTTTTACAAATGTATGTAGGTGTTCGCAGACTATCGCGCTCTCAGCTTTTCGCACTGAATCGGCGGGAGCTTCTGATTTGATGTCTACTACCCACTAGTTTGTTCGAAGGAGAATTAAGACTCGTCTCACTAGCGTTTCCACGTCGACGAATGACTCGAAACTATCCCGATTCCCGGTCGCGTTTAGGCCTTCATATAGCCAGATTTTCTCTGGAAAAATGGTAGTGGGGGTGTTCCTATGTGATCCGCTAGTAGCCGATCCGCCTCGATCCCTATATATACTCCGAGACTTCGTCCTACCCTTACGTCTAAGGCAAGGGCCCGCTAGGATAGCCTTACCGATGAGTCCTCTAGCGGGCCCCGGACGAAACGTCTCCCCACTCCTTTCCTTTACCACGACACACGAACTGCCGCCAAACTGGTGACCCCGACGTGATATGAACACACAACCTTTCTGATCAACCTACATCATTGTAAATATTGTACATAGTAGCTTTAAGGCTCTGATGTAGGTTGATCCAGCTGGGATCAGGATCAGGTAACGTTTGCACTACCTCGGGCATTAAACGCGGTCAAGTCGAGTAGAGCTACGCAGGCATCCTTACGACCGCGTCGATGCCCACGAGGTATAGCAAACACCTAGCATGGAGAGGACCTCCATCTTAGATATCGTTATCACTGGCAGGGGGGTATGTGGCGGCTACCTCCAGACCCGCCAGCAGAGGGCTCCTCTTCCCGCTAGTAGCCGATCCGCCTCGATCCCTATATATACTCCGAGACTTCGTCCTACCCTTATGTCTAAGGCAAGGGCCCGCTAGGATAGCCTTACCGATGAGTCCACTAGCGGGCCCCGGACGAAACGTCTCCCCACTCCTTTCCTTTTCCACGACATTCGAACAGCCGCCAAAAACCCGTTGCACGTTCTGTGTAGATATTCTCCTGGTTTTAATTTCTTTTTTAGAAGATCTTTCGGCATAGTTTTCCTGGTATTACGCACGGTACGAATAACATTTATCTTTTGATTGTGCAATTTCAGAAATAGAGCGGATGAGGAATACCATTTGTCCATATATAATGTGTATCCTTTATTTAGTACCGGTTTTGACACTTCCATCACAACATTTTCCGATGCACTGTCATTTAGGTCAATTTTGTCTTGGCCAATATATATTTTTAATTTGCTGCAGAATCCAGTTTTTGCTTCATATTATTTATATATTTTTATTAAAAACCTGGCTCGCGTTTGGATGGGTTACACTGTTTCTATGCCAAGCAGCCCTTATATTGCATCAATGACTCATCAATACTTATATATTGATCTGGTGTGTAAGTCTTATTGAATTTGTCGTTCCAATAATTAATAATTGGTCTTATCTTGTAAAGGCAGTCGTTGTTTTGGGCCGTTACATTATTTGCGAAATGATGTGATATTTGAGTGAATCTTTTCAACGGCATTACTGTACCAAATGTAGGAGTTTCTATCACTTCCCGGTCAATATTAGGTTTTTTGTCTTGCGTCATCAAAATACACAACGCAAAATAAGCGAACATCTCATTCTTGGTGACTGGAAACCAACGATCATCCATTTTCCTTCTTCTCCTATTGCTCATTATTTGTTGGGCATAAAAATTTGTTTGCGTAACTACAAGGACCAGAAAGTTTCGTCGAACACGGTAAAAAATAAATCTAATAATCTGTCATGTGTATCTAACTGATCTAAAACATAGTCTTTAACACCATGAGACTTGGAATATTCCTAAATTTTTATTATGGTTTCAGTTTCCTTCCAATTCCAGTCAATACTCGAATAAGATCTAGGATTTTCCTCTTCATCAGTATCATATATAATTAATCTTCGTGCAGGATTCACCACTGGCACAATGACGCTGCTGACATCAGAATTTTCATCACTCTTTGTAACTATTTCTTCTACTCTTTCATTACTCTCACTTCTCCGCGAGGTAAGTGCTTTTTTACCAATTTTGCTTCTTTTCTTATACATGGTCGTGAGCTTAGTAAAATTATAAATAATGAAGAATATTACTTTCTGTAAAGGAGGCTGTTCGAAACGTATGCGCTTTGTACAACGGAATGGTACAAGCTGAAGAACGACTGAAACTTTCTTGGTCTCACCAAGTGCCCATGTTTATTTAACTTAGAGATGTTATCTGTACCGCGGACCTGTAATACTATCCCCTAGGTAACATTTGGCCTATATGCCTAATGCCATTCGAGATAATCATACTTGGCCCGGGATTAGGACCACGATTCAGACTCGTGATATCTATGTTTGGCATTGAATTGTAGCACGAGTCAGACTCGTGATATCTATGTTTGGCATTGAATTGTAGCACGAGTCAGACTCGTGATATTCAATTTTGGCACAAAATTTTCATCACGAGTCAGACTCGTGAAAGTAGTGCAAGGGGTTAATGTAGTAGGAGCTAATGCTGCAAAAGTTTTTAAAAATTTATATGACTCTTGGTTTGATGCAAAAGGAAATAAAAAACAGAGTTTAAAAAATTTTATTGCAGTCAAAAATAAGGCGAAGAGCTTTACGCTGCATGACTTATCTAGCATGTCAAGAGGACGGAAAAACGCACACTATGACGACCCACACATAGAAGAAAAACCATATACGTGTATTGGTTTTGGAGGTTTACATCCACTAAAACTGACGCTTTAATATCGAAGTGTGCAGTTCGCAAGTGGAAAAATTAGATTCCCAAACGACTAAACTCGAGGTCTTCGGTTGTAGAAATATCCGTTTTGCAGTTATTGAGGAGATATTTGCAATATTCGACCAGAGTGGTGTGTCAATCTCACGAGCATGACGTCACAAGGTGACCGCCGCTAACAATTTTTCGTAAACATCGAGAGATTTAGAGCTCGAATCGAAAATTCACAACCGAAGCAACCGAGATAAGGCATGTACAAAGGCAGTGGAGTGTATTTTCAGTTGTTTACTTACATAATTGAGACATACGGCTAGTGGATCTAAAACACTACCTCGAGGTTCCGACATTTTTCACTACTAGCACCACAGTTCTCTTCCAACCAAAAAGATGCACCACAGACGAGCTTGTCGATGACTATAGTTAGTTACAGTCGATAATACAGATCGACAAGTTACATAGTTTTATACTTCCATCCAAAATATTTCGGACCAGGAAAAGGTGACATGCGGGGCAGTCTCCATACTCGAGCGGCACGGCAGTTACAGCAGCTACGCTCGTCGAATATTGTAAATATCTCAAGTATAATAAAAAAGTGGTCATTTCTGCAACCTTGGGCTTAGACTTTTCGAAATCGAAATATCCAACTCCCGAACTGCTCACTTGAATATTGGCACGTCCATCTTAGTTGATGTGAACAGTTGTCACGAAGATATTCTGCCACGCCCTAGGTTTCTTGACCAGGGGAAGGTGGCATGCGGAGCAGACTCGGACTCGTGAGCAGCACTTTTTGCAACATAATCTTTGAAAACATTAAAAAGTTCTGATTTGTGTTCCATTAAATATGTAACGCAATAATGAGTGTACTCATCTATGAATGTTACAAAATAATATTTGTTATTTATTGTGGAAGGATTAATTGTACCGCACACGTCCGAATGTGCTATAAACAAAGGTCCTTTTACATGATCTTTATCTTTATCCTTTTTAAATGGCAATCGTGCTTGTTTTCCTTTAATGCAAGCTTCGCATAAGTTATTATTTGGTATTATTTTATTTACCAATTCAATATCGCTAATCATATCTTTATTTCTTAACTCTAAGAATTTACCTTTTCCAATATGTCCCAAGCGTTCATGCCGTAGTTCAAAATTAGCTTTGATAGTGTTGTACATTTGGACTGAGTTTACTTGTTCATGCTTTATTTTCATGCTCCCATCATAACATGATGGAAGTGGTAATAATAAATGAGAAATTACATCTATCTCTTCTAATTTTCCTCCAGCTGCTTTCAATTCAGTGATTAGGCCATCAAATGTCGTGAAGTGTTTCATCAATGGGGTGTCACTTTGCAATTTTGTACTCAGTAATTTCTTTCGCAGAACCAGTTGAATGGCGAGACTTTTTCGCTTGTACAAATTGTCCAAATTTCTGAAGATTTCTCTCGCACTGTTTTCTGATTTCACGAAACATAGTAACGAGTCTGGCAGATTCTCTGTAATTATGCCTTCTGCTTTATCCCACTTCTCCGTTTTATTGAGTGGTAGTTCTTCGTCGATTACGTGCATAATATTTAGTTCTATCAGCACAGCACGTACACGGAATTTCGAAACACTGTATCGTTCACCATCGAACACTTTAATGTTTCGTTTTGTACCCGCACTTTCCATTCCATTGTTCTATAAGTATTTACAGTTTCTGTTTATGACATTAGAACGTTACACGTTAAGATAATAGCGTTCTCATTGCACAGTCCTTTTACACTTCCTTTGAATGTAAACTCGCTAATCAGAACGAAGGAGAGTCTCTCTGTAGCAGTACCAGACGAAGAAGTGTAGCGACCAGTCGTGCGCACAATAGGAACTTCAGTCCTCGTGCAAACGGCCAGCGTAATTTATGACTCTCCTTCGAAGAAGCTATTTTTGAGATGACAAGTCCCAAACCTTGACAGCACATGTTTGCAATAGAGTTTTTTAAGAAATTCCTCAATAGCTAAAGAGACCGTCATTAATTAGGAGAGTTTCCGAAGGGTACTCGAAGCGGATCCAGCGACTCAAGGGCCACGTGGTCCGACGCGGGTGACCTGGAGGAAAAGTTCCACACGTTGTCACGTACAACTCATTATCCCCTCCGATTACCACGCCGTCCCGAAAATACGCAAGGAGCGTAAGGGGCAGGCGGTAAAAAGGACAAAATGCGCAACGCTGATTGGAAAGGCCCAACGCGTTGTTCAAGAATTTTACCAGGGCAAACGGCGAAGGGAAAAAGCAGACTCATTCACTGCATCGCGACTCGTCCTAAGACACAGTCCACGGAAATAAAGAAGTTTTTCCACTGCACACGAGTGTGCTAGTAATTCCGAACCATCCTACCCAAAGAAGAATTTTATATATTTTATATTTTATAACATCTATTGAGATTATGACTTGGATTATTTCTTAAATGAATATGATATTAATTCATTTTCTTAAAAGTTTTATTATTACTTTTATTTGAGAGAAGGTATATGTGCGAAATGTTTGACAGACCAAATTCAACTATGAGACGGGCGACTGAATATCGCTTGCTTATATACCCTTTTTGGTGTGACGAACATTATCTTGAATCTGACAAGTTCGGAGATGACAGCATTTTCGCAAAGAAAAGAGTTACTTCAAATGACGCTCACAAGTTCAAGTCTGCCCCGCATGCCACCTTCCCCTGGTCAAAAAACCTGGAGCGTGGTAGAATATCTTCGTGACAACTGTTCATATCAACTAAGATAGATGTGCCAATATTCAAGTGAGCAGTTCGGGAGTTGGGTATTTCGATTCCGAAAAGTCTAAGCTGAGTTGCTTCGGTTGTAGAAATGACCATTTTCTATTATACTTGAGATATTTACAATATTCGACGAGCGTTGCTGCTATAACTGCCGCGCCGCTCACGAGTATGGGGACTGCCCCGCATGCCACCTTCCCCTGGTCAAGAAACATAGAGCGTGACAGAACGGGCTCATGAAGCAGGAATCAGTTTCATGAAACTCAGTTTGTTTTAACTACAACGGTTTGAAACGGTTTTAACGACATGGCAATATTGTAGCGAGGAATGAAATGTGGCAATCATGTTAAGTCGCTATCCTTCTGTTTCAGCTTTTTTTCTCTCTTCCGCTACTGTTCAATTTTCTTACATTCCTGAGTCGGTATTTCATACATTCTTTTTTACCGATACATCGTGTTCGATACCTGTGGTCACAGAAACATACGTGTACCACCTGGCGGTCGAAAATATTTCTAATTTGCTTTGTCTAATGTCCGTTCGCACAACTGCAGCGCGTCGATCAACTCCGTTAAGGTCGAATTCTTACCCGCCCCGTTAATGCCCTTCAGTCCCGAGGTTATCGATCCTGCCTGGCACTATGCTTACACGCCTAATGTGAACATTATCAGTCGAGCACGCTGCTAGCACGACACGAGCCTGGCACGTACATGTGAATCGGCCCTTAACGAAAAATAGTAACCACTGAGAGACGAGATCCAGCTGGCGCGAGGCAGCAGAGCCAATGTGCGGAACTGGGCTTTGAGCGCTTGTTGGCTCAGTCATCTTGCGCCAACCGAGTTTACCTCTCATCGATTACTATTTTTTGTTAATGACTCGTAAACAAAGATGCAGACCACATTTTCGCTAAGGAAAAAATTACTTGAAATGAATCCTTTCCTGCAAATAACATATTTTTGGAACACCCGGTATAATCTCCGAATATTGAAGCGCGACAGCATAATTTTAATCTATAGCCTAATAGCAATATAGCAATTCATTATCAACGATTCTCATTTTAAATTGCTGGTGTCTCTTGCTTGTTTTGTTTCAAGTATGCGTCTTTATTTTACTATTATCGATTCTTCATTACGTTTCTAGACTCTTGTTCTTACACATATAATCAAATATTTTTTGATCCTTTATATAATTCATATCCGTTTATGTATCGGTTTATGTAATACCTTTACCTAGATATATAACGATTATATGTAACGCGTAGTGACTATGTGTTTTGTGTATACGTTCAGCTCATCAGACGTTGTCGTCTCTCTATAAATGTCCCCAACATTATCGAACGCAACTTTTAACTGCAACCGTAGAAAAAGGCAATGACGGAAGTTGTGCGTAACGGATACAATAGTTACGTCAACGTTTTTCATTTGATGCAACAAAAACTGGAATAACATGTTTTCGAATTTTTATTGCTTGAGAGCTGGAGAGAAAATTAACATATCTTTGAAAGTACGAGAACATTAGGCAGGCTTACTTCTTAACCCTTCTTATGGACGGTATCTGAAAAATACTTCATTTATTTTTAAAAGTTTGGAGCATTAGGAGGAATAACAGTTTTCACAGGTGATTTCATAGACTTTTATTTTTGGTATTAAAACAGATCAAATACGTAAATTGTTATTGCCTTAAAAGAAATTACTACTTATATAATTGTATGATTGCAAATATTTTATAATTCCTACATGGAATAATCTCCATAGATATTGATTCTTGTCTCTCAGTTTATTCTCTCTCAGCGATCTACTAAGAACACCTACCCTATTTCAGTGAACAGTGGATCGCTATCTAAATCTACAGCGATTCATACACATTTAATTTTTTAACTTAATTAACATTTTGAAGATCTCAATAGCTTGTATGCATACTAAAAATTTCATCGAAATCGGTTCACGTCGATTTGAACTACGGAAAATTAAAAATTACAAAACATCGTAGTTTTTTTATAACTTTCGACCGATAACTGTAAGAAATCTCGGAATTTTGCATTGTGTAATTGTTTGTAGTTCCTAACAATGTTATTCGATGAAATTATCGATTAATTACCGAGATCTTTGTTTCTTTCTTTATTTCTTATATTTTCATTATTGTCTCAGATAAAAACGTTGTCATTTTTTCATTTCGTAATCATCTTATCGAATTGCAAATGTTTAAAACAATTTTTTAGTCATTGTCTAGTAAACTAGTTCCACCATCATTCCAACAAAATTTTGATCGCTGAGCCTAGTTAAAAGAAAGTTTTCCGTTTTAAAAAGTGTACAAAATACGTTTCATCCACTATAGATGTTTGAAAGATTTAGTTCCGACGTGATGTCAACACCTATTGCCGATCGCTATATTTTATTAGATTCTAATCAGTAATTATTCAAAAGACCGTATGTAATAGATACGATTCAGTGTTTCGACCGTTTCAGTATAAATCTGCAAAATTTACCCTGATGAAATGCTTAAAGTAGTCGAAGGGTTAAAAAAGAGTAAGGACGAATATTTTATCTTATTACTAGTCGCGAGCTTGTCTGCATGCCTAATTTCTATGAGAGGTATTTTTCTGAAAAACATTCAACGTATATTTATCTTATCGGCCACCATGGATGTTGAAAAGCTAAAAACAACCCTTATAATTTGGAAATAGAAAGTACATTTAATTTAATTTTTGATCATCGATGAGAAATCATAGTTTGCAAAAGGTGTAATGATTGCACACACTAACTAAATCATATTCAATATGTTCTTTCGCGAAGGAATATGACAATTTTTTCACATTTGGCGACTATTTGGCGTCGAACTTACATATCTATCTACCGCAATAGCCGCGTTGTGTCATAAACCCGGAACACTAAGTTCATTCCAATTGTTCCTTAGCACGGAAACATAAATGAACACTTTGGTAAGAAGAGACACGATTATTCGAGCTTTTTGGCTCATCGTTTTTGTAGTCGCCGACTGTCAACAACTATAAGAACGAGTTGTCGGGTTCTCATATTGTCCATTTTTGTTTACAAGCTGAGGAATAATTAGAGAGAATTTTCTGTATTTCCGAAGAGTTATCTGAAATCGAGCGCGTAACAGCATCCGAAGCTACGAAAAATTGATCTAGAAGAATTCCCGTGACATTGTCGAACGCCGCGGTGACTGCACGGCCATGCGAATAACAGTCCCATCTTCTCCAAGATAAGACCTGCTTGGGGAGAGGTCGGAACACGACGGAAGATTTATGGATCATACGTTAAGAAGGAGCTGACTTGGAAAATGTAATGTTCGGTGAAATCCAATCAACGTACTTCTTCTGCATGAAAATGAAAGCCCTTATCGGGGTTATCAGGTATTACCTCGAATGTCTCGTGACTCGATCTATGACAACACGGATCATCAATCGGGTAACGAGGGGTAGATAGCAACAGGATTGCCAGGGATGCTTGCAACTTTTGTCATTGTTCGTGTTGCGTTGGTCGACTACACTGCCGTGTTCAACAGTTCATCCGTAACGTCACAAATGGAGGCAGATGATATTTGAGTGAACCCCTGGCAACCTCGGTTCAGGAACGAACTTCCAAAACACGAGAACACTTACATATAGCGAGGAGATTGCATCAAATTGGATCCGATTGTCCAACATTAGTTTGGTGGGCAATATTTCGGCGACACGGGAATCAATGTGTCCGCGATCGACTGTTTTAGGCCCGATTCGGGCCTTACAAAGCCGGATTTTAACGCTTTACAGGCCGCACGGTTTTTCCTGGATTAAACTGCTATTTTACAAACAAACAAAATTATAATTAAAGCATAACTTGTAAATCAACAATCAATCGCCAGGTAAATGCTTTCACAAATATTTAAATTTAAGGAATTCGTAACATTAAATAAAAATGCATGTACCAGACGGAAGATTAAAGAAAAAAAGATAATTTACGATTTCGCACTCGTTCTCAGTATTTTCGGATCCGATTCGAAGTAGTCGAACTCTTTTCGTAGCAAGACGAAGAGTACCTCGAATTGCGATAGGATAGAAGGAATTTAGAAAATAGGAATTATTTATTATACGTGTATCTTGTATAATTCGCTCGTATGACGGACAAAATTAAATTTAATAAATACACAAGTAATATTTACACTTCTTTCAATCACTCACAACACAAGTATTGCGGGTAGAATTGATTCAAGCACAGTAGAGCTAACACGAACAGCGAAGTACATTAATTAGCATGATGATAAAAAAAAACACGGTACAAAATCGAATGACCGTAGCACATTTGCATATATTGTCTACGAATTTGCCATGCGAGAGAGAGATTGAGTGAGAGAGAGAGAGAGAGAGAGAGAGAACGCGGCAGGGGTCCGTGAGCAGAGATAGCAAGGATCAAGAATACAGAGTGGAGAGCGCAGAAACGTGGAAGTCGCGAGGCGATAAGTCGACTGGTTGCGTGGTGGCTTGGAAGTAGATGCTCAACGAATAAGCCTTCCAGGATTCGGGGTTTAGCAAGCGTGGAGGCGCGTCTCGCCCCTACGACACTGCCCGTTCCCGGAAGGGAACGTTTACGAGGTTTCGTGTGGTCTCCGTCATGCACGAAAGATTTCCTCGGGGACTTTGCGTTGCAAGGAGAAGTGTTGTGATCAACGATATCTGACGTCTTCGTCCAGCTTGGGGATTCCGGTATGTTTCGCGACCTTGGTTAAGAATACAGATCCTATAATTTCGAAGGACTCGGGAATCCTCGCAGTGTCGGCGCTTGCGAGCCGACTTTCCGTTGGCCGTCGCCGCGCTCTCGTGCAGCTCCCGTTATCGTAGGCGGAGTCGACGGTCAGATTATAATGGCGACCTACACCTGTGCATTGGTAGTTACGGATTTGGTGCCTATCTATCGTACTGTCGCCCCGGGGAAATTACTACAACTGATCGCCGCGGATATAATAATCTATACATTATAAAAGGTGCGAGTGCTGGGTGCAGCCGCGTGACTGCGCAACGTGAAGCAATTACTCGATTAAAGTCTGATTTAGAGTCTACTTTCGTGTCTTAATAATGTCCGCGAAATCCGTCAGCGGTACGGGTAACTCTCCCCTATTCCCGTGATCGAATCCTAGACCACTATCCTATAGATCTATCTTGCGCCAATCGGTTACTGACGTAGCCGCAGTAAAAAGTATCTCGCGTTTCGTGTGGCACTCTTCTGGTGCCGGGCGTACGGACTTGATATCGTGCGTCACGTCGGATTTCTCGGGAACCAAATTTTGTGGCCTAAGCGTCTTAAAATTCCGGAGTCGCATCGGTCCGCGTCCGGGGACTCGCATAGGTCAGGGCAGCATCACTAGTTATTAAACACTATATTATTATAAAAATTATAAAGATGTACAAAATATATTTAATTATATATTAACATTGTCTTTATATATAACTATTAAACACTATATAATTATAATAATTATAAAGATAGACGTCCTGCTCTATCGAATCGATTACTTGTTGCCAATGGTGACATCAACCCTATAACAGTTGCATTCACATTTCACAGTATGTCTGAATGCAAGTTTCTTTTAACTTCAGTGCAACTCAATAGAATTATGTGGACATTATATGTCTGGTCGAAACCGCTCCTGATTGGTCGAGTCACTGTACCGAAACAGTCACCGAAGCGTGAAGCGTGATCACGGCTATATATACTGCAAATTTTGACAAATGTGTCATTTGACGCCTTGTATCTATTTCAGCAAGATGGAAAACTTCAGGACTTTCCTTGATGTGATCGGAGTGCTCGACCCTAACAAGGTAGATTTTATTTCCGTACTTCCACCAGAGGTGTCGCAGTTGATCCTACGTATGTTGGATCCTCGGTCCCTGCTTTGCGCTGGTAGAGTGTCAGGTAAGTGGTTGAATGTCTGCAAGGATGATCCTGTCCTGAAACGAACCGCAAAACACTATAAGCAGCGCATAATACAGAGACAGTTGCACCTCATGTACAAGCCCGACCAGGTACAAGGGGGACTCTGTGCCGCGTTCGAATCAATGAACAAGTCACGGAGCATGAACTTTCGATATCTTTTTTACCATGTGATAGTGATAATTTTAAGAAAAACGCTGTTCATCTTTATTTCAGAATATCTGAATAATATTTACGAACTTTTCGGACCCGAAATAATAATTAGTTTAACCGTGACAGCCGTTTTAATTTTCTGGTGTGCATGACACCTCATGTGTACCATATGAAATTTTTATGCAAGGTGTACACAGTGAAGATTAACAAAGTTCGCAAATGATATTTTAATTTAAATAATTCCGTGTCCGAACATAATTCAACGAATGATTTGCAAAGCTGATTTAATAATAAATAATCGCGATAAGGGACGTAAAGAATTTGTTTATTAGAGAAATATATGAAAAATATTATCGATAAGAAACTGACCCATTGAGTTGAGGATGCATTTGCTGACTCGTACGCACTGATCTCGTACAACGAACAGCTGATCCCAGGTCGATGACCGCAATATTCGAGGGATACTGTCGGAGGAACCTCTGGTATAGTTACTTACGAAGTTCACTCACACTGCACTGTCACCAAACACTGATCAATTAATTAATCACTGATAATCCGAATCACTTGTTGATAGTACGAAAAATCACTGAGACTCGTTCGCTGATAATCGTTTATTCGACGCGTTCGTTCGGGAGTCGACGTTTCACTGCCGAAAAATTCAGGTCTCGGCCGTGGGCCCTTGTCCTTCGTCGTTCGGCCGTCCGAGAAAATGAACCAGATGTGCAGAGACGCAATCTACGGCCGACCCGCTGTCACAAAATGATACCCGATACCATTTTCCTCAAACGGCCGTTAATTACGTTCTAAAAGCGCAGAATACCGTCGGTGACAGCGGGTAGTACTACAATACTACGAAGAAAGTATGAACTGCTCAGATTGTCCTAAAAAATTGACAAATTTTTAAGATGAGACGCGATTATTCGTGCCTTGCGTTTTGTTTTTACTGTTATTTCTGAGTTTTCGAGCGCAATCGAGACAATTCTTGTGCGCGACCTCAGCGCGAATTAGGGTGAAATTATTGCATATGCCTTTAAATAATATAACTATAACTTTTAATAAATATAACTATATTACAGATAATGATATATAACAATATTATAATATAATACAATATTATTATAATATTTTATAGTTACGAATTGTTAACGATAAATAAAAACGAGCCGCAACGCTCAAATAATCGTATCTCCTCTTTCTAAATTGTTCGCTTCTGTGGACCATCTGTGCGTCAGTTAGGGAGACATTACTGTACGTCGTTCGAAAGAATGTATCAGTGAAGTTATGCTATTCGGAGAACAGATGCCTCTATCCGACGGATATTCGACGAGCCTACGCGTTCGACGGACAGTGTGAAGAAACAGTTTACCCTATTTTTCGATCAACCCTAGAATTTTAAGCAATCTTGGAGTAAGAGTAATCGAACGGCAAAGAAAGAACGACACCGTTTAGATACGCAACAAATGGGTTGCAGATGTGACGACGAAGAACAATGGCTATATAAATACAACGGTAATCTTCATGAAGCAATGAAACCAATATCGAAGCAAATGTTAATTTGTCTCGATGGCTCTGTTCAGAAAAATGTCACGAAAACATGGGACAATAGCCTAAAGAAAGCAGGTATAAGATCGCGAAAAGAGCGCACTTGGTCATCCGTGATCCGCCGGCGCAACCCCCACCCCCACCCCCCGGTAAAACTCATTACCGAGATACTTTATCATAGCGAAAAATGCTAATCGTTGATTGGTGCGCACTTCGGCCACAAAATATGTATAAAAATGGCTCAAATAGGAAAAGTACCAATTTGATTATCAACTGTCGTTGCGAGTGGTCACGTACATTTAAAGTTCCGCAGTTCTGACTCTCATCGAAACAGATCGTTATAGTTTCTTACGAGTATTATTCGCGTCTAGTGTCAAGTGTTGCTATCGGTGACGATAAATAGTGATATATAAATTGTGAGAATTATGGCACCAACAAGGAAATCGGAGAGACTGCAACGCTTGTATATCTTAAGGAAACTACGAAAATTGCCTTCTGTACAAACTAGATGGAACAGTAGAGCTGGCCTCGGAGCGGTCCAGCGTATTCAAAGAGTTGCGTCAAGAACTCCTGGGCTTGCGAATAGAAATATACGCAAACTTAAACGACCAAGTATAGCAAGCCCGCAATACGATCAAGTAGATACAGAGTTATTGTCGTGGATCGAAGAAAGAAGAACACGTGACGAGCGCGTAACCAACAATCAAATATTAAAAAAGGCAAGGTAACTGAGAGAAGATTTGCTATTGTGTTTGCGATTTGGTCCGAGTCGCGAGTGGTTGCAACAATTTAAACAGCGTCATGGCATAGAATGGGAAATCATGTACAGTTATCAAGATGTAATTAATGATAAGTATGCAGTTAATTTTAAAAGAATGTTACTGCAGGAAAACTTAAATTTAGAAAATGTTTACTATATGGACGAAAGCGCGTTGCTATGGGACACGCTTCCAAAGGAGATATCGTCTGCAACGGAAGAAAATTCTCTTAGCGGACACACGCGGAAAAACAAAAGTATTACAATTGGCTTATGTGTAAATGCGGCTGGCACACATAAGCTTAAGCCTCTTGTAATTTACGAATTGAAAGAAACAAGAACTGTGAGAGACGAGATTGCATTACCTACATTATTTAAATCGGTGCCGAACGCACGAATGACCAAAGCATTATTATTCGATTTGTCCATTTGTAAAAAGATATCATGCACAGAGAGGAATATCTGGAAAAGTAATTCTATTGTTGGACAATTCCGAAGCCCATAAAATTCTTCAACCGATGGAGCGAGGGAGGGATTATGGGGGAAACGAAAAGAATTTTCCGTCATGAATTCTTGAAACGAGTTTTGGAGTGTAATGCAGAGATGAATAATTATGATTTTGATTGCAATTACACGTTTAAAGTCTGCATGCACATCTTATCGCCTTCCTGGATATCAATTAGAATGGGATATATCCAATATGCATGGAATAATCTCATTAATCCTTCTAACTTTTCTATTCGGTCAAACCTAATAAATATGGAACCTGATTGGTCAGACATAGTAAATGCGATAACAGGGAAACAATGCACCATGACACATGTTAGAAAATATTTATTAGAATGTGACGAGGAAGAAAAAAGAAATGGAAACGAAGTACAGAGAGAACCTGGTGAATCTGATTTTTATGATAACAGTACTATGAGTGCTGAATCACTTATCCGGGGGGGGGGGGGGGGTATCTTATCCGGGAATTAAAAATGATTATTGAAACTACCCCACCTGACATACAAAACATGGACGGGGTTAGTAATATTACATATCATGAGGAAGGAGCGACCATATAAGTAAGTACATACCTATTCATATAATGGTAAAAATTTTTCAACCAATTTGAAAATATGAATTATTTACAAATTAATTTTTCTTTTTTTAGGTTATTGGTTCGTAAAAGATGCAGGAAAACCATCGCCTTCGACCACAGCTATTCCAAGGATGATACGCAACGGAACGATTCGTTGCAAAATGCTATTTTCCACGTACCTAATTATAAACAATGTCAATGAAGATTTTAATATTGTATATATTTAATGTTGATATTAATGTTGGAATCGAATGAATTTCATAGTAAATATTGAATAAATAAATGTACATAATCAAAATTATAACGTGTTCGATCTTATTTTTATCGGAAATACCTGTCCAAACTGCATTGCGCGCACTGTCAGCAATATGTAAAATAAATGATCGGTGTTAAAATGTTAAAATTTAAAAAAGTTATCTCATTGTATTATGGAATTCGAGTCAAAGAAATCGCGGCACACGTGTTCACTGACTTCGTAGAACATCGGCTTAGAGAGAAAATCAATGAATTAGAGGGCCGTGACAATGTCATAGCGCGAATCCCAGAATACCGAAGTTCGTCAAATCCCGGAGAAAGTACGGTATTTGTTTTCTATAATAACGTTACACAAACTTATAAACGAAACACACGAATAGTTAAAATTTTCGAAATTGATTCTATCAAAGCAACACGTTTTATTCAACATATTTTATATTTTCAATTCTTTGCAAAAAATCGCAACCTTTCAGATTGTATTACCCTTGGACCATATATGGTCTGAGATATTGTCAATGGGGTGAGAACCTACGTATAGTATACAGTGTACAGGATGTAGCGAGATTAATTGTACAAGTAAAAATATGATTCTACATGTTATTTAAAATAAAAAGTGTAGAACATTTTTATGCCGCATGTATAAGCATTTTCCTAATAGAATTGTAGTTTTATAACTACATTTCTATTTTATAATAGAAAGAAAATGTGAATTTATTATAAATCGAGATCGTAACCATAAGTACTGGACAGTGAATTGTATTCTAATACACGTGGTTCAACGAATGGTCCTATTCCATTCATTCATAACGACGCTTTCGCCAGGAAAATTTTATTTTATAATTTTTATCAATTTTTGCATGTAAAATCATCTCGCGTTCTACCATAACACAGGATCCACCATATCTTCATTAATTTCTTTCCAATATACTTACCATTTATGTGCTATTGAAGAAACAAACTTATGCGGATGTTCATATCTAGTTTACACCCTTATTTATACATTTGCCTGTTGTAATCCCCGTTTTCTCACATTTAGAATAGAGTTAGCAAAGTTTAGTCTAGCAATAGCACAAACTACACTACACGTAGAACAACAAAATCTCTGTTCAGGACATTATGCTGTCAAATTGGCAATTACTAACTTATTTTTGGTTTACATAAAAAGAACTTAAATAAAAATATAACGAAGAAATAATTATTCCAAATATGTAAAATCTAGTAAAAGCGAAAAGTATTATTGTTACACTTGTTATATCGTTAATTAATATTCTAAAAGTTAATTAATCCAATATTTCGTTAAGCACTTTGAGCAATATTGATTTAAAAAAAAACGTGTCCCTAAACATTTGATTTATTTGAAATCAGGAATAATATATTCAAAGTTCTTGAAAAATGTTCTCTGTACCGGATAACAAATAGATGTTCCTATACAAATAACACTTTAGACGTGTTGTGGAATGTGTGTGATATGCACCCCCTGTGAATGTGCTGGTGGCTTGCAGACTCAGACCAGGAGGATCATTCTCACAACTCTGGCCGTCTTAACATCAGAAAGCTATTAGGTAAGAGTTTGTTAAAATAACGAACATTATTGTTAACTTTTTACGTTTTCACAAGCATTTACAAAATATGACAACACTTGCTTTCTTTGCATTAGTTTAATTATTTAACCATGAATGAGCATTATGAAAAGTAGTCTGCTTTTTCAGAATGTAGAGTATTAATGTTAAATTATTAATGTTATCATCGGTTACATCTCTGTAATAATTTCATTCGCATACGATAGCAAAGACTATATTATTGTTTCTCTCAGAACTAGTTAATGTAATCTAGAATTTGATTTATATTCGTTTATACAATAGAATAGTGTAACCGTACATCTAAAGCTAAAGAATTCGTAGACTAACTTGGTCTAAATTGTAAATTAATGTTTAAAAATTCTAGTTACAATTAATCTTGTTAATCAACAAGAAATACGTCGATACTTTTATTGTATATATATCCAGGATGGAATGTTTATACAGGAATACTTGAATATCGCTGTTAATTATAATTATACATATGAAAACATCGTTTGAAACGAATCATGATTTTCCTTCTTTTGTAAAGTTTCAAAGTCATCTATGTTCTTTAAATGTAGAAACCATATCATTTACTTCCATAGTCTTACAAGTATTATTGCTACGCTAAACTCTAGTAAAATTGATATTAATTTGCTCAAAACAATGAAAGATAAAAGTGTTACCATGAATTACACATAAATGAACAACGAAAAATAATTTTCTATTTTGGAAAGGCATAATTTCGAGGCTGGTGAAGACGGGGATGATAGTAGTGGCGGTGGAAATTCCTGGCGGGAAGAACTTCAACGTCGCTATCAGCAAGAGAACGATTTCCTGGCCGAATTGCGTGCACGTAACGTTAATATGACGCAGACACCGTCGGCCACTCCATCCAGCGAGCAAGAACAAGAAAGAGGCGAGAGAGAAGATGCGGATGGAGAAAAACAGGAAGAGAACGAATCCAACTGGACAGAACCTGTGGAGCGATAGCTTAATCGATAAGTTTAATTTAAAAGTATTTACATGTACTTGAATAACGGCTTAGAAACTGCTACCTAATCGAAACGCAAATAAATTATTATAGCACCATGAGCTATTTATAATGGGCATATATCTAGGTGTTAGTGTGAAATAACTATAAACATTCGTATTAGACTTTGGACAGTATTTAAAACTTAAAAACTTGCATTTTCAAAGCAATACTTTTAATCAAAAGAATTGTCAGCTCGGTGAAAACGAAACGCCGTTATAGTAATATCACCGTATCAATTTTAAGGGAACCATCAGATCAATAACATTGTTTGTAGACGAACCGAACTTTTTATCAGACGTTTACAATATTTATAAAATGCGGAGAGGTCGTTTGTTGCTTTCAACGTCATTGTATCATCGCTAAGTACCTACACAGATTAATTGCAGTCGCATATATGAGTTCCAATCCTTTTCTATTGCAGGAGAATGTATCGATGTTTCTTTCTTCCTACGTTTACATTCACATATTATGAAACGTTGTAACGCTCTAAATGATCCACACCACCATTGCACATAACACATCTATGGGCCTAAACAGATAAGAACCGATATCATACTTAGATTAGAGACATAGAGAAAACAAAAACTTCGTTTGCTTATTCAAGGTTAAATCATTTGTGTAAGTTTCACACGCACACACACAAATATAATAACGAAGAGACGTTTTTCTTTCAACACTAAGTGCTCAATAAGAAACTTTTTAGTCTACAACGTGTAGGTGAACGAAATAGACAAGAAATTTTGCACAAATCAAATGTTTGACCAAACTTTGTATAAAAAGGTAAGTGAATGTAATTAATGGACTTTTTAAAATATTTAATAAAAGGTCCTTCCGTCCTTCCTTTGGGCCGTGTTCCTCCAGTGCCTCTGGCCTTGCTGTCACCTGGGAGACCATCGTGTCCAGCCTCACCCCATGGTTCATCCACATGAACAGGTTCCGCTACCTCAGGATTGGGGGTGCCTCTTTCCTATGCGACCACTTTTATCCTCCCTTCTCTCTTCTTCTAAAATCAGCTCTGACTCTAGTTTCGTGTTTCTTGTTCCAGAACCAGATTGGAATATGTCTCTCTAATTGACGCTCAGATTGTCCACAGAACTGGACACTTTGGGAAGAGGAGATACGATTATTCGAGCCTTGCAGTTAGTTGTTATAGTTACGGATTGTCAACAACTATAAAAAACGAGCTACAATCTTAGCGTCAGTAAGGGAGACATTACTGTACTCTTGAACTTCGCTATCCACAATACTCATTTGCAGTTATTGTGAGTTCGGTGCAACCTCCAGTTCCTTGTCGATCCAATCTTATCAACCCAAGCTTCAGCTGGGAGTCATCCTCGCCTTGGACCCATGACCCAAAGTTCCACTGCTCTGGGGAATTATCATAATTATATTTCATGTTGCCTATATCGAACCAGTGAATTCAAACAGCCCTGCAGGCTGGTTCAGACACAGTAATCCAGTCGAGTGACTAGTAATGAGTCAAATGTATATACTCTATTCTAAGTTACTAAATTACTCGACTAAATTGCTGGCTGCGTTTGA
Organism: Megalopta genalis; assembly: GCF_051020955.1. NCBI lineage: Eukaryota > Metazoa > Arthropoda > Insecta > Hymenoptera > Halictidae > Megalopta > Megalopta genalis. The sequence goes on along the minus strand of NC_135023.1, from coordinate 959,096 downwards.
ACCAGCCTTTATAGATGAAGTATAATACTTGGACACTCCGTAGTAGTAGTAGTAGTATAAGTACTATAATACTTGAACTCTCACCTTTTCTGAGGTGTCCAGTACGGTTCAATCATATCCAGCCATCCGTTGTTCAACCAAATGCTCACCTGCCCACGTCATGGTCTTGTAGATATACATTGCGGTCCTAAAATTGTGGTACTTCTGGTTAATGAGAGAATCCTGAGGTTGATTGAAGTAGTTTTTTCCTTTAGAACCAAACTACTATAATCATAGTGCTCAGAGATGTGTTGCGGTCCATGGCAGCAGCTGCTAGAGGCACGTTGGACACGAAACCATAAATATAAATCGTCTTCACCGGGTTGATGAGCCCAGGCTGCTTGGGAGCTTAGTTACAGAAGCTCATGTTCTTTTATACATTCGTACTACTTAGATACAACATTCAGTAATATGAGACATATCAATAGATTATTGGAACTTTTGTTCAATAGGTGATACTTTCTGGTTAAATAATAGAGGCCTCGAATCTACCGATTTATATAGGTGTAACATTCATTTTATTTTATTTCACTTGCATTTATTTTATTGTCTGAAATGTAACATTTATGTTGTAGTAAATAGACAGTTTTAGAAACTCATAATGAAAATCAATTTTAATTAAGCTAGAAGTCAGTATTATTGTGCTGTTGTTTGAAAGATGAATAATGTTTATGAGTCAATAGCTTCGAGGTAAATTATGTTACACCACTACAGGGGATAATGTATATAAGTATTACTGTTGATTACGTATCGGACATAAAATACTAATATATATATGGTGTAAAACTTTATATATATATATATGAGTCTGTATTTCTTAGGCATTTCGACTACTATCTACATTGTTCTCATCTCACTTTTCACATTCTTGAAAACTATTACATTCGAATGCCTAAGTTTTACACCATAGTCACAATTACGTTGCATTTACAGCTGTACGTTGCATAATAATAGGTCTGATATTGTTTTCTGTGCTATACCTAAATTTTAGTTCCTAGATTATGTAATTAAATAATATTCAATAAAATGATCGTTGAATTGTAATAAATAGAGAGCGACGCATTTTGTAATATTTATATAGCGCATAACAACATTCGCAAATATTCTGTGTCTATATTCATATGATCACTTTTGTCTATATATTAACATTTACAAGGATTGTGTAATGACTACATGATACAACTATTGAATAAAAAATGAAACGATAACTTGTAACTAATTTATAGATTTCGGATCACCGAATCACAAGTTTCCCTTGTGTTTTTCCCTTTAGAATTCTGTGTAATTTTATCCTATCATGTCATTAGATTTTTATGGCATGTAACGGTATTAGTATTAGCCTTCTTATTCATTATGAAGATCTTATTAAATTTATTATGGTACTATGACATTGGTACAAGGTAAATTTCAGTTCATGTTTCTATTTATGCAACGATTCATAAACGGAATTAATTATCTTTTTTATTTTCTAATATATACATATTGTATATAACTCTTTGATCAGAGATCCATAGTTGGATATTTGCAAATAGTCTAAGATTATTGACTTTTTCAAGATGAAAGTATAAAAGATGAAAATTAAAACTACAATATTAACACTATTTGCGAGCAAACTAAAAGGGTTTCACGAAAATAATAATAATAATCTTCGAAAATTACGATAATGAAAATACCAGTAATATAATAAAAACATAGGGTATTAATGAACTGATAATACAATTTGAAAGGAAATAATTTTACGCAAGAAAAGGTATTAAAAGTATAAAACAAAAGTTGGTATTATAGTAAACTTCATTTGTGATTCAGTCAATATTGCAAATACAGTAATCTCTCCCTAAAAGATGCGGGATCGGAATCCGAAATGTATTTCAAAGTACTAAAAGACGTGATTCATCAAGCCTCCCGGCCCCCCTTTATAATATTGTTCGACACAATAATATATAACGGCATATTGACCGCTGCCTATCATAAAATATCAAGTAGTTTCGTCCGACACGAGTTTCATTTTCTGTCTCTCACTCTCTCTCTCTCTCTCTCTCTCTCTAATAGGACCATTCGTTGGACCACATATATTAGAATACAATTCACTGTCCAGTACTTATGGTTACGATCTCGATTTATAATAAATTCACATTTGCTTTCTATTTTATAACTAAAATTCTATTAGAAAAATGCTTATACATGTTGCATACAAATATTCTATGCATTTTATTTAAGATATATAACATGTAGAATCATATTTTTACTTCTGCAATTAATCTCGCTACATCCTTGTACACTGTATACTGTACATAGGTTCTCACCCCATTGACAATATCTTAGACCACATATGGTCCAAGGGTAATACAATCTGAATGGTTGCGACATTGTTACGGCCCTCTAATTCATTGATTTTGTCTCTAAGCCGATATTCTACGAAGTCAGTGAACACGTGTGCCGCGACTTCTTTGACTCAAATTCCATAATACAATGAGATAACTTTTTTAAATTTTAACATTTTTAACACCGATCTTTTATTTTACATATTGCTGACAGTGCGCGCGATATAGTTTGGACAGGTATTTCCGATTAAAATAAAATCGATCACGATATAATTTCGATTATGTACATTTATTCATTCAATATTTAATATGAAATTCATTCGATTCCATCGTTATTGCGATTACATAAGTAAAATTCTAAATTATATATAAAATTATATTGACATTAATATCAACATTAAATATATATAGCATTAAAATCTTCAACGACATAGTGTATAATTAGGTAAGTGGAAAATAGTATTTTGCATTAAATCGTTCCGTTGCATATCATCCTTGGAATTGCCGTGGTCAAAAAGGTGATAGTTTCCCGCTATCTTCTAACAACAATTCAACTATAAAAAAAATTAATTTGTAAATAATTCATATTTTCAAATTGGTTGAAAATTGTTTACCATTATATGAACAAGTATGTACTTACCTATATGGTTGTTGCTCCCTCGTCATGATGTATGATATAATATTACGCACGATGTATTGTATGTGAGGTGGTTCAGTTGGAATAATCATTCTTCATCCCTGAATGAGGTAACGGGTTTCTGCAGTCATAGTTCAGTTACTATACAAAATTAATCCTCCAGGTTCATTCCTTATTTCGGTACCATTCCTTTTATCTTCCTCGTCACATTTTAATAAATATTTTCTAACATGAGTAGGAATGCTAGTAACGTTCTAAGCCACTGTGCTCGAGGGGTAAGTCAAACCGCGGGGCAAGAGAGGGGAATCCAGCCGCCATGAGCGCTGGTGGGTATGGAGGGGGAAGTGTGGCCTTGAGCGCAGGTAGGTGTGGAGGGGGATGGGCCGCGGCGTGCTCCGTAGTGGGGGGAGTCTCGCGGTTTTGCATTTCGTACGCGTTATCGATAGTCGCTTATCTACCGGTCTTCTGTTCTTATTGAATTTAATTATGCAGCGTTTTATATCGCGCTTGCATTTTCACATAGTAGGAGATGTTTTGGAGTGAGAGAGAGAGAGAGAGAGAGGGAGAGAGGGGTAGCCGCATCGCAACGGTTTCTCTCTCTCTCTCTCTCTCTCTCTCTCTTCGGCAGCATTTGTAACGAGTTTGGACACGTTTTTTAAAGCGGTCTTCTCGTCTTATTGAAATTTAATTATGCAGTGTTTTTTATCGCGCTTGCATTTTTACATTGTAGGAGATGTTTTGGAGTGAGAGAGAGAGAGGGGGTGTAGACACATCGCAACGGTTTATCTCTCTCTTCAACAGCATCTGTAACGAGTTTGGACACGTTTTTAAAGCGGTCTTCTCGTCTTATTGAAATTTAATTATGCAGTGTTTTTTATCGCGCTTGCATTTTTACATTGTAGGAGATGTTTTGGAGTGAGAGAGAGAGAGGGGGTGTAGACACATCGCAACGGTTTATCTCTCTCTTCAACAGCATCTGTAACGAGTTTGGACACGTTTTTAAAGCGGTCTTCTCGTCTTATTGAAATTTAATTATGCAGTGTTTTTTATCGCGCTTGCATTTTTACATTGTAGGAGATGTTTTGGAGTGAGAGAGAGAGAGAGGGGGTGTAGACACATCGCAACGGTTTATCTCTCTCTTCAACAGCATCTGTAACGAGTTTGGACACGTTTTTAAAGCGGTCTTCTCGTCTTATTGAAATTTAATAATGCAGCGTTTTTTATCGCGCTTGCATTTTTACATTGTAGGAGATGTTTTGGAGTGAGAGGGAGGGATAGACACATCGTATCGGTTTCTCTCTGCCGCTCGATCGTTTTTCGTCATCGACGAAACGTGGTTTTTTGGAGTGTGAGAGAGAGGTGTAGACGTGTCGCAACGGTTTCTCTCTCTCTCTTTCTCTCTCTCTCTCTCTTCCGCACGGTCCGCTATGAACGAAGCGCGGTTTTTGGAGTGTGAGAGAGAGGTGTAGCCGCATCGCAACGGTTTCTCTCTCTTCGGCACGGTCCGCTATGAACGACGCGTGGTTTCACATTTCGTTTGGATTGAGATAGAGGGGTAGATTCGTCGAAATTTAACTATCTAGCGTTTTCTTATCGCGCGCGCATTTTTGAGAGAGATAGAGAGGGGTAAAAGTAAAAGATTTAATAACATATTTATTTGAGAAAGAATCCAAGCCCTAATCCCAATAGGTTGTTGAAAAAAGAAACTTTAGCCTCGGACAAAAATTAATCTATAGTTTACTTTGGATCGAGATTCGAAAATATTAGCTTACGTTTCCGCCCGGTTCCGTCAGCGCGTACCGACGGTAATGTAAACTATATCTAAGATACCGCGATATGCCATCGGCGGTTGCATTTTTGCGGTTTCGAATCCCGGATGACTCTCGGACGCGTTATCTTCTCACGGTGTCAGTTTTCTCATCTTATTGAATTTTCTTTCGCTAAATTCGCTATTCAGTCGCGAATCGTTATGGAAGTTTGTTCGTTTGCAATATCCATCGCGAGCATGCCGTCCTTGAACACGGTGTTCATAATTTTTCGGATTCGACAGAACGGATTTTTAGCCGATATTACAACGTTCTTTCGTGCAACGTTTACGCGATACTAGATACCATCGGGATGGGAGAGAGTCGCAACGGTTGGTTGATGCAAAGTTTAGTTAAATTTGTTAAAACTGGTAATTTAACCGAAGACGTTAAATTGAAATTGAAAAATTTGCTTCGTAAGCAAATTTTCGTAAGATGACGCAAGTGTGCAAGGATATGTTAGAATTATTGACTCGTATGTCGACGTAGATCCGAACTGTCGACGAGTATCGCGAATGGACGAAATCGTACATCGAGTGTTTGCGGTTGCGTAGAAAATACATGAACATCGAGAAAATAAACCGAGGATCCACGAGTGTAAAATCGAGCTTACTATCGATCGTGTGTCGCATGAAAACACTGAACGCCGCGCTGTGTCATCGGTTTTCGTCTCGCGTTGGCAGAGGTTTGTACGGAAGCGTTGGCGCGAGAGCATCGACTCTTCGTTGGGAGAACATCGAGTCGGCGTTTCAGAATCGCATATCGACCGGCATCGTGATCAACGTCGAACATATCGATCCGCGTTATTTTTTCATTCGTTTTTGAAAGTGAACGTGGTATTGGAGGTGAAATTTGTGTTGCGCGACGAGGTTTCGGTGAAAAGTTTTAAAACGCGAAATCCGATCGTCCAATCTACGTCACTGATACGCGAAAGATCTTATGCCTACGCTTCTGGCCTCGATCCAGGAGTTTCAAGAACGGGACAGCGGATGGGCGTTGTCGAAGATCTTGCACTTGATGGTGAATTCTAACAAGTATCAACCGTTGCAAGTAGGTTGCGGGATACCCGTGCCCCGAGCAGTGCAACTGAAGAGAGTCGTCGTCAACGTGAACAGTAAGGACGACGCGTGTTTCTTTTGGGCAGTGGTGTCAAGTCTGTATGTAGATCATTCGTATCGCGCATCATCCTATCTGCATGACAGCGATGTGCTCCGTACCGAGGGATTCCAAATGCCGGTGTCGTTCAAAGACATACCGAAGTTCGAAGAGGCGAACGACGTTTCCGTGAACGTGTTCGAATGGGATAGGAAACGAGAAAGCTGTCAAACATTGCAACCAACCTCGAGGAAACGGGAGAAACACGCAAATTTGTTGTTTCTACAGGATACGATAAATTTGTGGAATTATTACGTCAGTATAAGGAATTTATCCCGTCATGTTTCATCCCAGCTTAGCACGCACCATCATAAGTATATTTGCAATCGGTAAGTACTGTACTCGAATTTATTTTTGTTTCGAAGAAGAAAATTATAGCATGGCTTTCTCTTCCAGGTGTCTGCAATATTTCAGATCGCAGGAAAAATTGGACATTCACGTCGTCGACTGCGGTCGAATGAACGAATGCGCTTTGATCCTTCCGACGGAAGACGACAAGTGGCTGAAGTTCAAGAACCACGCGTATAAGAAACCGGCACCGTTCGTTATCTACGCAGACTTGGAATGTCTGCTGGAGAAACAGAAAGATCAAGGTCATGGAACTTGTCGCAGATATCAGCATCACCGTGCCTTCAGTGTAGGCTACTACCTTCATTGTCGATACGATAGCTCCCTGTGCGAGTATCGGACTTATCGCAACGAGAAAGATTGTATCGCGTGGTTCGCATCGGAGTTTTACAAGTTGAGCCTTAAATTGCAGCCGGCGTTCGATCGGGCGGTTCCGATGGCTACAATGACTGTCGCGCAAATTTCGGAATTCCATACCGCCACGCATTGCCACGTGTGCGAAGAACCGTTAGGCGATCGTGACGTATGAGTGCGCGATCATTGTCATTTCACGGGCGCGTATCGTGGTCCGGCACACAACAATTGCAATTTGGGCTATCGTTCTTCGTTCGTGGTTCCGGTGTTTTTTCACAACTTGTCCTGCTACGACGCACACTTCATCATCAAGGAGTTAGCTAACGCGTTCGAAGGTAAAATAGATGTGCTACCTCTTACGAAAGAGAACTACATTTCTTTTACGAAACACGCGAAGAACGTGGGCAAATCATGGAAGAAACATATAAAGTTCCGATTCGTCGATTCCTTCAAGTTTTTGAACTCCAGTCTGGACAAGCTGTCGTCGTCTCTTGACAAGAGCGATTTGCGGATCTTGAGGAATCAATTCGGGCAAATTTGTGACGACGATTTCCATCTGCTAACCAGGAAAGGTGTTTTCCCGTACGACTACGTAGCGACATACGATAAATTAAGCGACACCCGTTTACCGCCGCGCGAAGCATTTTACAGCGAGCTGTACGACAGCGAGATATCCGATGTCGACTACCGCCACGCGAGCGAAGTTTGGTCACGTTTCAACATACAAACGTTAGGGCAGTACAGCGACCTGTACTTGAAAGTAGACGTGCTGTTGTTGGCGAACGTGTTTGAAAATTTTCGCGAAATGTCGCTCGATAATTACAGCCTCGATCCAGCGCATTATTACACGTTGCCCGGTTTCGCGTGGGACGCGATGCTCACCGACATGGACATGCTTTTGTTCGTGGAGCGGGGATTACGGGGTGGGTTGAGTCAATGTTCGCATCGTTACGCGCGCGCGAATAACAAGTACATGTCGATGTACGATTGGAACTAATCGTCCACCTATCTGATGTATTTCAACGTTAATAATTTGTTGGGCCATGTCGCAACCTTTGCCGCACAGAGGTTTCCGATGGGTCGACGATGCGAGTGATTTCAACGTCGAATCCGTGCCTATCGTCAGCCCCGTCGGATACATACGACTTGGAGTACCACCAGGCAATTCACAATTCTCACTCGGATTTTCCGTTTTGTCCGATTCACGAAGTTAGAGCGTCGCAAAAGAAATTGCTAGCAACGGTTAGCGACAAGACCCGTTACGTTCTCCATTATCGATACCTCCAGCAACGTTTGAGGCATAATTTAAAATTGAAGGGAATCCATCGGATACTGGAAGCTATCGAGCTGGTTACGTGCTTACATAGATTTAAACGCAAGATTGTGCGCCAGCGCGAACACTGATTTCTCGAGGAATCTGTTTAAACTGATGTACAACGCGGTTTTCGGAAAGACGATGGAGAACGTGAGAGATCGCGTGAACGTGGTGTTGCTCTCGCGATGAAGCGGTCGACATGGTGCAGAACGTTTAATATCCCGACCAAATTTCCACAGATGTACCGTATTCTCCGAGGATTTTATTGTGATTCAAATGAAACAGCTTTCCATTAAATTTTATAAACCCGTTTACATAGGCATGTCGGTGTTGGACATGTCGAAATTACGTTTGTACGACTTTTTGAAAATTTTGTACACGGACACGGATAGTTTGATTTATCGGATTGCTTGTGACTATGCGTACGAGACGATAAAACGTGACATTGACCGACACGATACCAGCAATTATGATAGAGACAACGCGCATGGTGTTCCAATCGCTAACAACAAAGTCATCGGATTGATGAAGGACGAGAACAGGGGCAAAATCATGACAGAGTTTGTGGGTCTTCGCTCGAAAATGTACCCGATTCAGGTACAGAACAAAAACGATGTGAAAAAAATTAAAGGAATTAGGACCAACGCGAAGATCAAAAGTATAACTTTTGACGACTATGGCATGCCTTTACGATCACTTGGAAAAGTCGGTTTGCATTAAATTGATAAAATCTGTAAAGCGTAGCGTGTATTCGATATCGCAGATGAAGTTAGCGCTGAGTCCGTACGACGATAAACGCTACATTACCAGTAATTCGATCTATACTCTTCTTTGGGGACATTACGATATCGCTAGGAGAGAGAAAACGGTTACTACTCCATGATCTCATCCAACTTTTCCTCCATCTGACGAATTCCAAGTTGCGCGCGCACTCATTTATACGAGTGGAACGGGGACGTATACGCTTCTTAGTCTTGTGTGTAGGGAGGGGAGGCAAAATGGTTGGATAATTGCATATAAAAACTCAAACATTGCGAACAGCGAGTACTGCGTTCTACAGACAGCTCATTGCACAGTCATTCATCGGTGTTATTATTATATACGTACATACCATGTTAAATCAAACCGATAATTTTGTGTAAAAAAATGGATTTGACAACAACTTCAACGACGATGACGACGACGGTGGTGGTGCAAACAAACGAAAAAACTATGGGTAAGTAAAAAGCATTCCTTTGGGTAGAAGGAATTACGAGTTATGAAGGTAATGTCGTTTTTTTATAGACACTTCACTCCAATGAAACGAACGTTTCAGCAGCAGCAGCTGCCGATACGATGCAACGCGCGAATCTTGGGTAGAAGATACTCCATAGCTGGCAACTATTTCAAGTTCCTCGAAATTTGCGTGCGAGTGGATGAAAATATGAGCATCGAATTCATCTTGTGGGACAATCGTAGAGCAGAGATTTCTTTTTCGATGTCTACGTGGAAACTGCTGATAAAAACTAGAGATTATATAAACAGTTGCTTCGACACGGACAAGAAGGAGAAACGAATCGACTAGAATTTATCGTTACAGATAGTTAATTTTAATGAAATGAATCTAGTCAAGTTGTTCAATTTTCCTACATCGATCTATGTTACTAAACAGACGATGTATAATTTGTACATATTAGAGTTATGCATCGATCATATGCATTCATGGTTACTGGAAAATATTCCAGAAATTCGGGATAGATTCGTAAAGCTCGTCGATATTGTAAGAAGTATCGAGAATAGTAATAATAAGAATTACGCTGCCGCGATTATCGCAAACGAATCGTTCCAACAAAATTGTTTAATCGATTGTGAACACACTGTGCTAGCTCTATGTTTAGATTCAATCGTGTGGAAAGCTAATCGTTGAAAGTGTGGGAGAGATGAATCCTTTTACGTTTATTTCATTTCCTTTTCTACGCAATACTTTTTCCACTAAATACACGTCGGCATACTTGGTAGCGCTCATCTCGTGTTCGTAAAATCCCCCGGCGATAGGTCTGTTCTTCGAGTCGGTCAACAGGTATGTGACGGGATTGGTTCGCTTCATCGCAATGATCCTAAATACTTCCGTCGTCTACGAGCTTATGCGCACGTAGTCGCCAACATTGAATTTCGCAGGACCGGCGATCTTAACGTTGCTGTGGACGGTGGTTTTCGATTATTATAATTTTCTATCAATGCGGGAAGCTCGTCGATCCATCGATACTTTCCGCTCAACGAGAAGAATTTCCACATGTTGTTCTTCAGCGTACGATTGAATCGCTCGACTATGGATGCTTTCATGGTGCTGTACGTGGAATAATGTTTGACGTTCTGTTTTCTCAGATATTCTTGAAAATCTTTATTGTAGAAATCTTTCCCCATATCGGTCTGCAATTTGTTCGGTATTCTACCGTACTTTCTCAACACCGACGCGAAAGCTTTGCACACGTCGTTGGCATTTTTACTTTTCAGAGGGACTGCCCAAGCATATTTGCTAAATGCATCGATTATTGTGAGAATGTATCGATGTCCTCTATTATCTCTAGCATATCGTTGAACCTCGACGATGTCGGCTTGCCAAAGACCGTGAAGTCCTCGCACGATCACTCGCCTGCGTGGGAAGAAGCGCCTCGCTGGAGCATGCAGTTCGTTCACCAACTTTACTTTCTCATCGCTCATGATTACCACTGATACCTCTCTCTCTCTCTCTCTCTCTCTCTCTCTCTCTCTCTTTCTCTTGCTTTATCGGGTTCGCGGTCGCTTCAAAACGAAAGATGAATGAATTCTTCGTTTAACTTTATGCTACCGAGGTTTGTTCGGTTGCTGCTGCTGCCGCAACATTTTTCACGTTTCTCGGTTCAATCATTATCTTCTGCTCTTTCGACGATGTTTCGAGCAGCTCTTGTTGTTGTTTAATCTGATGTATTTGTCGATAATCGTGGTCGAGTCTTAACTCAATATTTGTAAATCTATCGTTCCAATTTTCGTCCACGAATATCGTTTGATTGGTTTCGCAGCAATTCCAACGAATGCTCGTTCTATCCAACCACCTGTTAAATTTATCAACAGGCATTTCATTCATTACTGCAGTAACGAGTATCAAACTATTTAATTTATAATCAATCCGGCTTCGCGAAGTTCTTCGATTATGTGGATATTACTTCGTTATCGTGACCAGTTGGAATTTTTATACCTTTTCTATACCTTTTCCGCGCAACGTAGAAAACATCGTCCCTATGATAGTTTTGTACTTGTAACCCTTATTCCCCATTATCTGGTTACCTCGTTGATGCGCACGCGTAGCGATGAGAATGTTTCTGTAAATATTCTTATCGATCTCGGTGTACAGAATCTCGTCGGGTATTCTTTTGTATATCAATTTGTAGAGACCTGGAGTTCCCTTGTACCTAATTTTATTGATAACGATATCGTCGTTGCTTTCAACATCAAACGTGGTGTTTCCAAACATCAGTTTGTCATTGTGAAAATACACTCCGTACACGTTGTCCAAATTTTTCGGTGGTCCGCTAAAGAAATTGTGCAAGATTGTTGAACAAATGTTCGTATTCGTCGCGGTGCGTTTCAGGACTTTTCAAAATGTGTCTCACCGATGATTCCAAAGATGCTGTAGCCGTTGGAGACAATTCGAAAGTTTTCTCCTGTTGCGTCGAAAGTATCGTAGGTATCGGTTCGAGCGCCTTATTGCCACCCGCTTCGTTATCGTCACTGTTGCCACCGTCGTTGCCATCGTCATCGTCGTCCTCGTCATCGTCACCGTTGTCATACAACACAGTCGATGTCATCGTTGGTAGGAACAGAGGAATATATTTTCTTTTTCTTCTTCAAATGCATCCTTGGCGTTAAAACTCCTTCGTCATGCTTCCTCTTCTTCTTCTTCTTGTTCCATTTTCTCTCCACCTTCTTCGTAGAGAACAGCGACTGCGTTTGTGGATCCGACGGCCGATCCACGATCGTTGTATTATCGTTAGCTTCCGTAGCTGTATTTTGAACCAGCTCTTTCAACGGCTCCACGATCGGACGTAATTTCGTCTCAATGTTCGACTTCGTATCCATTTTCCCAACCTTCAGGGCTAAACTCTTTTTACGTATGTCGTCACTGGTCTTGGCTATTTCTTTGGTGATCACGGCTCGCCGGTTTTCCTTAGACCGACGCATATCGAGCGGTACGATACGACTCCGACGACTCTTGCGGTCCAAATGAGCCTCCGATCACAGCACGATGAATTCGTTAAATCCACGCCGGTAACGACCACGATTCGCAGAGCTGTCTTTGTCGATTACGATGAATCCATACTTGTTTCGCCAACACCTTCTACAAAGTGTGTTGAACGTTTCGAACGACATATCTGTATTCACATGATCCTGATGAACATGTCGCAGATTTGTGACATCTTGATTGAATAGAATCACTAGATTCGCAATGTCGCGAATCAAATGTTTGGGTATTCTCGCGTACGATTGCGACTGTCTGCCCATCGCGAAATATTCTCTCATGACATCCTGTTCGTCGCAAGCAACGTCGTCAAAGATAAATATTGAATTCGGTCGAGCATCTGCCGGGGGAATCACGTCCGCGTTGTCCGAGTAGGCAAAATAACCTACATCCCCCACGAACGAGAGCAAGTTGCTCAAGTATTGATGCTTTGGTTGACGCAGCGATTTCGAATACACATACACGTTTGCGAATCGCAGCCCATTCGGACTCTCCAACAGACTAATCATAACGTTCGTTTTACTTGTTACGAGCCGAGGGACAGGCAGGTTGGGTGGCCGGAGGTTGCATGCAATTGGAATTTTTGGTTGAGGTGCGTTGACCAGCCGATGTTTATTTCGACACGGGTGGCTACCTTCAAGGAGGTAAGGATGAGGTGCATAGACCAGCCGATGTTTATTTCGACACGGGTGGCTACCTTTAAGGTTAGAATGAGGTGTGTAGACCAGCCGATGTTTATTTCGAAACGGATGGCTACCTTTAAGGTTAGGATGAGGTGCGTAGAACAGCCGATGTTTATTTCAACACGGGTGGCAACCTTTAAGGTTACGATAAGGTGTTTGGAGAAATTGATATTAGGGTGCCTCATAACTTTGTTAGAAAAGAAATAAAGATATACCTCGAGCGGTGAAGATATATCTTGGTGGGTTATACCAACTACTGGTTAGAAACAGGAGACGGAAATGATTAAACTTGGAACCAAAGAAAACTGGTAAAAACTAATTTATTACGCGTTGGGTTTTACAACTGCATATAGTGTTCGCGGACTCTTGCGCGCTCTCAACTTTTCGCACTGAATCGGCGGGGGCTTCTATACCGTAAAAACAGCTCTGTATACCGTTACAGATTGGTAAAAACAGATCTGTATACCGTTACAGACTGGTAAAAACAGCTCTGTATGCCGTTTACAGACTGGTAAAAACAGCTCTGTATACCGTTACAGACTGGTAAAAACAGCGCTGTATACCGTTACAGACTGGTAAAAACAGCACTGTATACCATTAGAGACTGGTAAAAACTGTTGAAAACTGAAGAAAAAGAAGGAGGAGGACCGACGAGCAGTTAAAGGAAAGAGAAAGAATGGTGGAAGAAACAGTGTCAAAAGAATTCTACCGATCGCCAAACGAGGCGGTTTTCTACCGCTGTTGTTACCTGCTTTGGGAGCTTTGGGAGCGTTGACAGGAGGCGCTGCTGGGGTGATCAAAACGATAAACGATGCGAAAGCTGCGAAGAAACAATTGGAAGAAACGCGACGACACAATCCTGCTATAGAGGGTCGCGGAGTGTATCTCATACCATACAAACGTGGAAGAGGAATGAAGAAGAAAAAAAGACAAAAGACAGGAAAAAGATAACTCGACGACGGACGTTGAATTGAAAATCGTCTGTAAAAAATCGCCTGTACCGCGTTTCGCGAAGTTTTCATGCGCGATGAATTGCCGAAACAAGTATGGGCAAACGAACGAGGAATAGTGAATCTGGATAGCGGTCATGGTTCAGGAACGTACTGGGTCGCGTATATAAAGCATGGTTCGCAAGTCAGTTACTCCGATAGTTTTGGAGATCTTCGACCACCGATCGAATTGATTCGTTATTTCGGACCGAACGCGGCGCTCTCGTACAATCACAAGATTTATCAAAGTTACGACGAAAGTGTGTGCGGGCAATTGTGTGTGAAATTCCTGCGAGGAACTCTGATATAGTTCGTCGCAAGAATGTCATACACGTTCACATTATCGGAAAGAAGTAGCGTGTTATTGTCCAAGTACTTCCCGCCTATAGATTCCAACAATGCTGATTACGAACTGGGCCTGCACGATACCAAACATCAGTTCAAATATCGGAAACAATAAATTCTATTTCGGTGACGAGGGTGAGGAGATAATCATCCCGGACGGTTCGTACGAACTGGAGGCGATCAAAGCTTACTTGAGGTGTGACATAAGCGCGCGGTGTCCTTCTCCAACCAAAGATAACAACGATATAGAATATCCACTGATCCTACAAGCGAACAATAACACTATGAAAAGCGAAATTAAAAGTGCATATAAGATAGATTTTACGAAACCTGACACCGTGGGTCCTATCCTAGGATTCTCTAGAAATCGCATTCCATCACCGAACTTGTGGCATGTATCGGACACTTCCGTGAATATCATTAACACGAATATTATTCGAATGGAATGCAACGTAACCACCGGTTCGTACGATAACGGGAAACTGGTTCACATGATACACGAATTCGCACCCAACGTGTCGTCGTGTTCGAATCGTTACACGATCAATGGATGATTTAACAATTCGCATCGTGGACCAGTCTGGACGTTTGATTGATTTTCGAAACGAAGAAATCACGGTACAGCTGCACGTTCGTCGAACAGTCTCATAACCTTGACATAACCGTTATGTTAATTCAAAATAATAATAATACGATATCGAATATGTCGAACATAGCAAACGGTGCGCCGTTTCGAAATAACAACAACAATAAGGAGAAGAAGAAGACGAGAAAACTAACCGCGCGAAACGTGGAATATCTACGATCTTTGGGATTCATCGTTACCAAGTAATCGAACTCGCTTCACCACCATGTCCGACGACATTTTGAACATCTCCGAGGCACCAATCTTCGACAATCGAATAACTATGATCGACCTGCACACCTACAATCCATACGCTAACATAATGTTTGGAAACAAAGATGAGATAAGAATACCCAATCAACGTCAAGACTTGTACACTTTTCCGTGTAAAAGCTTCCTACACGTGGAGGGAAGACTCAGCCTACCTGGAGGATCGACCTACGAGTATCGACCACGGTAGCTCTAGACAACAATGCGGTAGCGTTTATGTTCGACGAGATACGTTACGAACTGAACGGAGTGGAAATCGATCGGTCCAGAAATCCCGGTACAACGACGACCTTGAAGAATTACGTGAGTCTGAACATTACGAAATCCAACTCGCTATCCAACTCGGGCTGGATGTACAGAAACGATGATCAACGGAGGGAAAATCTCATTGCAACGCCTACGAATTTTCGAAATTTCAACTTTTGTATGCCTATGAACACATTGCTAGGCTTCTGCGAAGATTACAAACGCGTTATAATAAATGCTCGGAACGAATTGATTTTGATTCGCGCGCGCAACGACGCTAACGCGTTACGAAGCTGGTCCGACAATGCGAAACCTGTCCTGGATTTGCATAAAATTCAATGGAGAATGCCGCACGTCGCTTTGTACGAAATACACAAGTTGTCGATGCTGCGTATTCTTGAGAGCGAAATATCGATCAGCATGATTTTCCGTTCGTGGAAACTGTACGAATATCCGATGTTGCAAACAACCACGAAGCACACGTGGGCGATAAAAACGGCACCGCAAATGGAAAAACCGCGATACGTGTTATTCGCGTTACAAACCGAAAGGAAAAACGATTTAAAGAAAACGCTACCCAATTCGATTCGTTCTTCTTATCCAATATTCGACTTTACTTGAACTCGGAAATGTATCCCTACGACGATTTATACATCGAGTTCAAAAAGGATAAATACGCATTGCTCTAGGACATGTACACGAAATTTCTATTATGGAAACGGCGAGGTGTTACTGAATACAATCGACTTTCTAATGTACGGACCGTTCGTCGTCATCGATTGCTCACGACGAAACGAAGCGCTGAAAAATGCAACCATCGACGTGCGAATCGAATTCGAATGTCAAAAGGATGTCCTGCCTCTGACGACTGCATACTGCCTGATGATACATGACTGCATCGTCGAGTACAATCCGTTGACGAACATTGTCCAAAAAATTATATAATTATGAAAATTTTATTGTAAAACTAACATGTATCGAAAATATATATTTACTATCTTAAAATATCTCTCTCTTTCTGATCCTTTATTCCGAACAACCGCCAAACTTAGTAGCAAAAAGAAATAACTAACACTGCAAGCATCCTGCATTCTCCCTATAAAACTGCACTAATACTGTATGATTAAATTTGGCTAGGTGATTATATCTATTTAAGAAAGATAAATGCAATACTTTTTTTTAGAATTTATGCGATTGATGTGAATGTTTTTACACAACAAATTTACAAAATCAAAATACTTTAAACTTTGTATTACATTCATTTTTCATTCATAGTTGGTGCCACCACCCTCGTTGTCGTCGTTGGTGGAGAAAACAGACATTGCACACTAAACATATATTATAATCAAATGTTTTAAAATAAATTTCAATTTCATTAATTTCAAACTCACAATTATTACACACGCCTCTCTCTCCTCCTCCATCGTATGGTAAAAGATGCCACATTCGTCCACGCTTCTTGGTGGTATCGAAATCGTTCGAGGATCGTCGCCGACAAGCACGTTGCCGCAACCTTCGCCGAGGACATACGGACAAATCCTGGACCAAAAGCGATGTTCCAACATGGGTTTGTCCCCGGCTTTCCAACGATAGAGTTCTATGCCGCACGCGAAGCATTCCACGAAATCATCCTCCCTCAGATAATAAAATACAGCGTTCGCGAGCTCCTCCGGATTAATAAACGGGACTGACCAATTTCCAAAGCTGCGAAGCCTGTCTTCTTCGCACCGATAATCCGTCATACGTTCTTACGTTTTGTAAGGATGGTACGCTCGCGATGGATGTTGCAAACGAACAAACTTCCATAACGATTGGCGACCGAATTGCGAATTTAGCAAAAGAAAATTCAATAAGATGAGAAAACTGATACCATGGGAAGACAACGTGTCCGAGAGTCATCCGGGATGCGAAACCACAAAATTTGCGACAGCGTTCGCGAAAACGCCTTAACCCCCTTTCCTCCGCGGTTCGGCATTCTCATCGCCGCTGTTTCAGCGCGATAAGAAAACGCAACATAATTAAATTTCAATAAGATGAGAAGACCGCTGTAGAAAAAACGTGTGCAGACTCGTTACAAAATGCTGCGGAAGAGAGAAAGCGATGCGTCTACCCTCCCTCTCACCCCCCCAAAACATCTCCTAAAATGTAAAAATGCAAGCGCGATAAGAAAACGCTGCATAATTAAATTTCAATAACACGAGAAGACTGCTTAGAAAACGTGTCCAGACTCGTTACAAATGCTATGGAAGAAAGAGAGAGAGAGAGAGAGAGAGAGAGAGAGAGAGAGAGGGAGAGAGAGAGAAAGAAAGAGAGAGAGAGAGAGAAAGAAAGGGAGAAAGAGAGAGAGAGAGAAAGAGAGAGAGAGGGAAACCAAATCGCATAATTAAACGCCGCATAATTAAATTTCAATAAGACGAGAAGACAGCTGTAGAAAAAACGTGTCCAAACTCGTTACAAATGTTGCGGAAGAGAGAGAGAGAGAGAAACCGTTGCGACGCGTCTACCTCTCTCTGTCACTCCAAAATCTGCGTTTCGTTTATAGCGTATCGGGCGGCAGAGAGAAACTGATGCGTCTACCCTTCGCTCTCACCACCCAAATCATCTCATTTCAATAAGACGAGAAGACCGCTTTAAAAAACGTGTCCAAACTCGTTACAGATGCTGTCGAAGAGAGAGAGAGAAACCGTTGCGATGCGTCTACCCCTCTCTCTCTCTCACTCCAAAACATCTCCTACAATGTAAAAATGCAAGAGCGATAAAACGCTGCATAATTAAATTCAATAAGATGAGAACACCGGAAAATAAGCGACTATCGATATCGCGTACGAAATGCGAAACCGCGAGACACCCCCCGCTCCCCATCGCGGAGCTCACAGCAGCCCTATCCCCTCCATACCCACCGACGCTCGCGGCAGCACTTCCGTCCCCAGACCCACCTGCGCTCAAGGCCACACTTCCCCCTCCATACCCACCGGTGCTCGCCGCGGCTGGACCCCCCCCCCTTGCCCCGTGGTTGCTATCTAACCTACCCAACGTTAGAGGTGAATGCTTGGATCGTCGCAAGACGAACAGAAGCGAAAGCATTTGCCAAAAATGTTTTCATTAATCAAGAACGAAAGTTAGAGATTCGAAGGCGATCAGATACCGCCCTAGTTCTAAGCATAAACGATGCCAGCTAGCGATCCGCCGAAGTTCCTACGATGACTCGGCGGGCAGCTTCCGGGAAACCAAAGCTTTTGGGTTCCGGGGGAAGTATGGTTGCAAAGCTTAAACTTAAAGGAATTGACGGAAGGGCACCACCAGGAGTGAAGCCTGTTGCTTAATTTGACTCAACACGGGAAACCTCACCAGGCCCGGACACCGGAAGGATCGACAGATTGATAGTGCTTTCTTGATTCGGTGGGTGGTGGTGCATGGCCGATCGTAGTTGGTGGAGCGATTTGTCTGCTTAATTCCCATAACGAACGAGACTCTGGCCTGCTAAATAGACGTAATTATGGTATCTGGAAGGCCCTCAGCTTCTGCCGGTGGGATTTTTATTACCAATGTACAAAGGAATCTTCTTAGAGAGACTGGCGGCTCCTAGCCGCACGACATTGAGCAATAACAGGTCTGTGATAACCTTAGATGTTCTGGGCTCCAGAACACAGAAAGAAACACGTTGGGTGCAAAGAGAAGAGTTGTGCCCGCCAGATCATTTGTGCGTATTACACGTATTAAGCCTTTAATCTGCGCTGCGTAGGCCATCATCCAGAGATGTGTGTTGTGGGGATTTGGTGGTTTTACGTAGCACCCCACGCACAAAAATATAAAGTAAATGGAGAAGAGTTGGGCTGGCCAGATCATTCGTGCGTATTACACGGCCAGACGTGTGTATTACACGTATTAGGCCTTTGATCTGCGTTGCGTAGGCCATCTTCCAGATGTGTTGTTGGGGTTTGTGATTATGAAAGCGCCCCAACACACAAAAATAAGCGCACGAGAAGAGTTGGGCCCGGCCAGATCATTCGTGCGTATTACACGGCCAGACGTGTGCGTATTACACGTATTAGGCCTTTGATCTGTGTTGCGTAGGCCAACTTCTCGTTAGAGAGAAAGCCGATGTATTTTTTTTTTGTACACAGTTGTAGTAGGACAGGGAGGGATGCGAGCGTGCTAATCACGCTTACTCAAGTCTTCGCTGTGGTGTAAAAGGAATCGTTGGGAAGGTCTAAAGGACGAAAATATCAGGCAGTCAGATGACAACTTAATGCTCGTTTACACTGGTATCAAGAGAGACTGGCTTGTGTAGCTCGTTTTAAAGCTGTGTTGTTGTCTGACACTCTACTCTGATGCGCGCTAGTGGCAGCATGAGCGTGGGACGTATATATGACACCCAGCTAGAGACGGCCGTGAGTCCGTCCGGTGTATAACGACGAAAGGAGACAGAAACTTTCTGAATCCAGTATCGGGTTGATATTATCCAGTTTGAATCCATATCTCCGTCATTTTTGGACGTCATATACTCTGTGTTTCTTCGATAGAAGGCTTTTCAATGTTCTATTCGCTCCGACCGACGATGATGATACTTGCAAGAAAACCGTGGTTTTGGATTTGCTCGTACATAATTCGACGGAAATATCTCGTTCTTTAAGGTACAATTATGCGCGCTGGTTGGAGCTCTTCGGGTATCGGCTTGTTCCGAAATAACACAAATTCATGTAGCAAATACACATTATATATGAGAATAAAGGGAAAAAATTACCCTGAGCGGTGGATCACTTGGCTCGTGAGTCGATGAAGAACGCAGGTAATTGCGCGTCAACGTGTGAACTGCAGGACACATGAACATCGACATTTCGAACGCACATTGCGGTCCACGAATACAATTCATGGACCACGCCTGGCTGAGGGTCGTTCACGTACCTATAAACTGCTTGCGTTGGCACTTGTAAGTCCCCGTCGACGTTCCATAGAGCGTATCCGAGTCGGGTTGCAAAGTTGCTATACGTACGAGCGAATGATGACGCAGTGGCTCACGGGGCACGGTTGCTTCGGGAGTTACCTGTGTCGCATCGGGAGGGAGGTGGATGCGCGCTGTCATCACTGCGGGAGTCCCCAGGACACGGCGCAGCATACGCTGGAGAAGTGTCCAGCGTGGTCCTCGGAGCGCCGTGGCCTGCGGACGATCGTAGGGTGGAACTTCGCACTCCCGGCTGTAGTTGCGGAGGTGGCTGGGAGTGCGAGGTCATGGGAGGCTTTCTCCTCCTTCTGTGAGAGCGTCATGCTGCAGAAGGAGGAGGCCGAGCGGCATCGCAGCGGAACTGTGATCCTGGTTGGCGAAGGGGGGTGCGGAGTACCAGGGTGCGCGCCGACCGCGCACTTCCGCTGAGTACCCGCTAATAACGCGAAGCGGGGGCCATCCCGCGGCGGTAGGCATCGGCCCCACTAGGGGTCTTGGCCGGCCGCCCGTGGGGTGGTCTCCGGTGAGCCGCCAGGCGAAACAAACGGGCTTCGCTAGTCCATCGGGCGGCTCAACAGGGGGGGTAAGGCGCTCGGCGACGGAGTGCAGAGCGCCTTCGGGTCGGGGTGATAGGGGGGGGGGGGGCATCTGCCCCTCCGGGGAAGAATGAAGACGAGCGTGGGAGTCTGGTTAGAATGCGCGCGCGGATCCCAGACTCCCGCCGCAAGCTCGCGAGACGGACATGGAGGAATTAGCGGGTTGAGGAATTAGCAGTTGTCGGGCTGATCGCTCCACTTCCGGGATCGGGAGGCTCGATGGAACCCCGAATAATCCCGCTACTTCTCTCGCGAAGGGGCGGGATATCCGTAAAGGGATTACCTCCATGTAAAAAAAAATGTCAAGGTTATGTCAAGGTCCCCGCCCCCCGTGTCCGCTACCTTGTCGTGGTGGGGGGGCTTCGTGCCCTAATGATCCTGGAGGCTGTGCCAGCTGGGAATTTATTCCCTGGCAGGTTCTACCATGCCGGAGTGGCTTGAGATGAGGGGCCAACTAAAGTCGGACACATACCGTAAACCTGTGGTCATGTTTTACAGAAACGGGGGTCTTGCCTTAACCGGTCGGGCCGCGAGGATGACAACCTCTCTAAAAAATCCCTAGCCCCAAGCAGTGTTGCGCGGTGATGAGGGTGTAGCTGGAGTAAGCGCCAGCTATGGTTGGTGGGTGCACCAATCTTTAGCGGACAACCCCGGGGTACCTGGCGACCCTCGGGTGTATTAGCCTTCCCCGGGTATGGCGGCTCTGCCCGGGGTGACCTTCTTTCCGACCACACTCGTGGGACTAAATATGGATTGTTCTTCTTTAATAATAACCGGGGAGGGGGGAAACGAGCGTCAGGGGGAGGTGCGCGAGCCTATCGTGCGCCTCGAAAGATGCGCAGAGCCGGTGTCGCGGAGGCATTTGGCAACACGCGGCACAAAGAGGTCCGCAGCGGGCCTTGGTGAGTTCGATGAGGGGGAGGAATCAGATTTCTCTGTCTCCTCCACCACTCATCGCAGAGCGTCCCGGGCACGTCGTCTGCGAGGAAGAGAGGCCGGCCGCCGACGACCGGCGACTATTTTCGCCTCACAGAGGCCAAACTTAGGCTGGCCGAGGCCTCGCAGTTGGAGGCCGAGGCAAGGGAGGTGGCGGCGATATTTGACCCGGGTGCCCCCGTGCCGAGACCATCGCGGTCGAGCATCCCGCTCCGGACAAGACGGATATCGCGGAAAATTTCCGCAACCGTCCGACGCGGGATGTCGCGGCCGCTATATTGGAGAGCCTGGATGAGGTGGCCAAGATCTCCGGCATATCGAAGGGGCTGAAGGGCAACTTGGCTAGCGCCCTGAGGGTGGCTGCCTTAAACGGCAGGGTGGGGGTGTCGGAGCTGGCAGTGAGGTCACCTACCGACGCCACGCGTGTCCTGGAGGCCGAAAATGCCGTCCTCAGGGGGCAAATGACGGAGCTGCGGGCGGAGGTGGCCCGACTCTGTCAGGTGGTGGAGGCAAGAACGGCTGCTGCCGCAATGCCTCCGCCGCCGGGCCCGGGAGAAGGCTCAGTATCGCCACCGATCGTCGGTGCCCGGGATCGCCATCGCTCCGGGCGGGAAAAGTCCTGGCCCCCACCTGCGGCTGCGCCCGCAGATTTGCTGGCGCAAATGGGCGCCCTGATAGATGCCAAATTGGCGTCATTCAGGAGGGAGCTTGCGCCGCGGGTGGATTCTGTCCTGCGATCGGTGGCACCTGGGCCGTCGGTCCCCCCTCAGTCTTCGGACAGGGAGGGGCGGACAAGGAAGAAAGGCAGGAAGAAGGGGAAAGTTGCAGACGCTAAAGCGGCTCAGACGGAGCCCGCACGCACGCGAGCTGAACTGGCACCACCCTCCGCCGCGCCTGTAAACCAGGAGGCGTGGTCTCAGGTGGTTGGCCGGAAAGCCAAAAAGACGGCTGCCAGGTCCACTGCGGCCGTGAATAAAAAAGGACGGGTGGCCACGGCGGCCACTGCCAGGTCCAAGGTGGACCTGGCAGAAATTGGCATCGCCTCGCTGAGGCCGCGAAGGGCGGTGGCTGGGGGGATAATTTTGGAGGTCCCTGGCACCGATGGGGCCGCCAAGGCCACCGTCCTCGCCACAAATGTGGCGGAAACGCTGGCGGGAACCGGCGTAAAGGTCGCGCGTCCGGTCAAAAAAGTCGACCTTAGGGTGCGCGGCCTGGTCGATTCGACCACGCCGGCGGAGGTCGCTACGGCTGTTGCCCGCGTGGGCGGGTGTAGCGAGGGGGACATTCATACCGGCGAAATCCGGTCTTCCCCCTCGGGATTGGTTACTCTCTGGGTCCGATGTCCTGCCGCGGCCGCTCGCAAGGTTGCGGTCGCGGGTCGGATAACTGTCGGCTGGACCCAGGCGGCCGTGGAGGCCCTGAGTGCCCGGCCTCTGCAGTGTTACCGCTGCTTTGGTGTTGGCCATACCAGGCAGCGGTGCATTGCTGCCGAGGACAGGTCCGACTGCTGTTATGGATGCGGCAGTCGGGACCATAAGATGGCAGTCTGTGCGGCCACGCCCAATTGCCCGCTTTGTGCGGGCGCGGGCAAGCAGTCTGGTTACCGCCTCGGCAGTCGGGCGTGTCCTGGCAGTGCGAGGCGAGGCAAGGGAGGCGGCCAAAGGCCGTCTGCCAGGTTGAATAATAAAGGGAGGGAAATCACGATGGCCAAGGCAGCGACCACCGTGGCCAGCAACGAAAAGGCGGCATCGCCTGATGCTACTGCCGCAACCGCGGGGGCGGATGGAGTTAGCAAGACCCCAGACGCCACCGCATCCGCGGCCGTAACGGCGATGGACACGGCTGTGTAATGGGGCCCCCGGGTTTATGGCACGGACAAGCGTGGGTCATCTGAGGAGACGGAAACCTTTTTTTGCAGCTGCCGAACATCTGGGCAGTGTCTTCCGTCTTTTCTAATGATCGCGACACGTCGTAAATCCGAAAGGCCCGGAAAATAATCCCGCAATAACACTTGAGATTTTTGAACGCGTCTTGGGATAGTTAGTCCCAACCGCCGCGGGGATGACATCTCAAGGCCCAGAGGACCTCCAGACTGAAGGACGGTACGAGAGGGTGATGACAAAAAGTTTGGAGGACGCTGATTGCAAAATCATAAGATTCGAGAAAACCAATCAATGCATCCCGGCATGGAGGTGGAGGTTCCTTCAGGAATCTCAAGTGGGGAAAAATGTATAAAATACGCGAGCAGTCGAGGCACACACAAATATAGATATATTCTCATTCGGAGTCTCACTCGTTCGTTTCAAGTCTCAATCATTCGGAGACTTACTCTTCTCATTCGGAGACTCATTCGTTTCGGAGTTTCAATTCGTTTTCAAGTCTCAATCATTCGGAGACTCACTCTTCTCAATCGGAGAGTCATTCGTTTCGGAGTTTCAATTCGTTTCAAGTTTCAATCATTCGGAGACTCAATCGCATTCATTCGTATAACGACGTCCAACATTCGAGGACGTCGCGTAAACCGTACGAAGAGCATAAATTGTTAGCTCTCTCGTGACGTTAAATCGTTCGTTCATTCGAAATCGGTCAATATCGGACCGATAAATAGTGTAAACTGACGCGTCTTCAAACAGTGAAACCCGGGCCTTACAACCCCGGTAGGGTTGCGTCCGATCCCCGCGCGTCAAACAAGGCGCCGTAAAAGCACGGCGCTACATTTTTGGTCCTTCGAGCCGGATTTGGGAATCGCTCCAGGACTCGAGCAGCCAGCCTTGCAGAGTATCGAGATATGTCTTCGGCAATCATTCGGTCCAGAGACGCTTCCATCACGCAAGGACATCGTGCAAGGTAATCTCGTCCAAAAGGACTTGCTATTTCTTAATAAGAACGTGATCATTCCTTTCGTGATTCCCATCCACTTACATCGCATCATTTAATATTTCGACCTCAGTTGAGGACCGAGACCAACAAATTCGCGCTCTAAAAATGAAACGCCGCTCATTCAAGTCACAAATAACGTGGCTTCGGAATTTCATTGAATCATACGTCGATTCAGAAAAAGATAGAATCAGATTAGATGATCGAATCGGTAGACTCCGCAAGTCATTTGAAAATTTTAACGCGGATCGAGATGTTCTTATGATGATAGAAGATTTCGATGAATTAGAGCGCGAGCGCGAAGAAGTGACTGACGCATACGACGACGTGATGGCATCAGCACTCATTCTCCAACGATCATTCGATTCGCAGTCCCGAGAGAACATTTCCGCGCGAAATTCTCCGGTATCAACTGCACAGATATCAGTCTTCTCGTATTCTAATGATAGAGTACATCTCCATGTAACTAACGCACGAACATTTTTTTTGTTCATTATCAATCAAAAAACCTTTGACATAACAGCTTCATATACCGCTACAGACTGGTATAAACAACTCTATATACCGCTACAGACTGGTAAGAAACAGCTCTGTATACCGCTACAGACTGGTAAGAAACAGCTCTGTATACTGCTACAGACTGGTAAGAAACAGCTCTGTATACCGCTACAGACTGGTAAGAAACAGCTCTGTATACCGCTACAGACTGGTAAGAAACAGCTCTGTATACCGCCACAGACTGATATAAACAGCTCTGTATACCGCTACAGACTGGTAAGAAACAGCTCTGTATACCGCTACAGACTGGTAAAAGACATCCCCTGACAAGATTAGGTATAGGTCTGATAAGGAAGAAGGGTCGACGAGCGGTCAAAGAAAAGAAGAAGAAGAAGAACGACAGTAGCTATTGTACAATATACGAAGAATTCTACCAATTGCACAAACGAGGTGGTTTTCTACCGCTGCTGTTTCCTGCTTTGGGAGCTTTGGGAGCATTGTCAGGCGGTGCTGCTGCAGTGGCTAAAACGATAAACCAGGCGAAAGCTGCGAAGAAACAATTGGAAAAAATGGAACGACACAATCGTGCCATGGAGGGTCGTGGAGAATATCTTGCTCCGTACAAGCGTAGGAAAGGAATAAAGGAAGACGAAAGGAAAAAGAAGATAACTCAACGACGGATCGCGACGGATCGCGAATCAGCTACTTCGATAGTTTTGGAAATCTTCAGCCACCAATCGAATTAATTCTATACTTCGGACCGAACACGGCAATCTCATACAATCGCAAGAATTATCAAAATTACAACGAAAGCGTATGTGGACAATTGTGTGTAAAATTTTTGCGGGAATCTCTGACATAGTATTTTTTAATCATTCTACCGCCACCGCCGCAAGAATGTCCTACACGTTCACGTCATCGCGAAGAAGTAGCGTTTTATCGTCCAAGTACTTCCCGCCTATAGATCGGAGCAATGCCAACTACGAACTGGGTCTGCTCGATTTACAAACTTATTACACGATACCAAACATCAGTTCGAATATTGGAAACAATAAATTTTATTTCGACGACAAAGATGAGGAGATAAGCATCCCGGATGGTTCGTACGAACTGGAGACGATCAACGCTTACTTGAGGCGCGAGATAAGCATGCGGTATCCTGCAGCCAAAGATAAGAACGATCCGGAATACCCGCTGATCTTGCGAGCGAACAACAATACTATGAAAAGCGAAATTAAAAGCGCATATAAGATAAGTTTTACAAAGCCTAATAACGTGGGTCCTATTCTAGGATTCTCTATGAATCGTGTTTTATCACCAAACACATGGCATATATCGGACACCCCCGTGAATATCATTAATACGAATATTATTCGAATAGAATGCAACGTAACCACCGGTTCGTACGATAACGGGAAACTGGTTCACACGATACACGAATTCGCGCCCAACGTGTCGCCAGGGTATAAAATATCGGAAACGCCGGCACGAGTCATTTACCTTCCGACCGTCACACGGTCAATGGATGATTTAACGATTCGCATTGTGGACCAGTCGGGACGTTTAATTGATTTTCGAAACGAAGAAATCACGATACGGTTGCACGTTCGTCGAACCATCTCATAACCTCGGTAAAGAAATGTCATGCTAATTCACAATAATACGCCAAGCTTCAAAAACGGTGTATCGTTCCAAAATAATAATAATAATAATAATAATAATAATAATAATAATAATAATAATAATAATAATAATAATAATAATAATAATAATAATAAGGAGAAGAAGAAGACGTGGAAATTAACTGCACGAAACGTTAAATATCTACAATCTTTGGGATTTGTCGTTAACAAGTAATCGCGCGCTCCCGCATCATGTCGTACGAAATTTTCAACATCTCCGAAGCACCAATCTTCGACAATCGAATAACAAAGATCGACCTGCATACCTACAATCCGTACGCCAACACTACGTTTGGAAACAGCGATGAGATAAGAATACCCATTCAACATCAAGACTTGTACACTCTTCCGTGTAAAAGCTTCCTATTCGTGGAGGGAAGACTCAGCCTACCGGGAGGATTGGCCAACGACACGGTAGCTCTAGACAATAATGCGGTAGCGTTTATGTTCGACGAGATACGTTACGAACTGAACGAAGTGGAAATCGATCGATCCAGAAATCCCGGTACAACGACGACCTTGAAGAATTACATCAGTCTAAACATTACGAAGAACAACGCGCTGTCCAACGCGGGCTGGATGTACAGAAACGATGATCAATGGAGGGAAAATCTCATCGCAACGCCTACGATTTTTCGAAATTTCAACTTTTGTATGCCTATGAACACATTGCTAGGCTTCTGCGAAGATTACAAACGCGTTGTAATAAATGCTCGGCACGTATTGATTTTGATTCGCGCGCGCAACGACGCTAACGCGCTACGAAGCTGGTCCGACAATGTGAAACCTGTCCTGGATTTGCATAAAATTCAATGGAGAATGCCGCACGTTTCTTTGGACGAAATACACAAGTTGTCGATGCTGCGTATTCTTGAGAGCGAAAGATCGATCAGCATGAGTTTCCGTTCGTGGGAACTGTACGAATATCCGATGCTGCAAACAACCACGAAGCACACGTGGGCGATAAAAACGGCTCCGCAAATGGAAAAACCGCGATACGTGATATTCGCACACAAACCGAAAGGAAAAATGATTTAAAGAAAAACGCTACCCAATTCGATTCCTGCTTCTTATCCAATATTCGACTTTACTTGAACTCGGAAATGTATCCCTACGACGATTTAGACATCGATTTCGAAAAGGATAAATACGCGTTGCTCTACGACATGTGCGCGAAATTTCAAGAGTCCTATAAAGATAAATTTTAATTTCTTTAAAATAACATTTGTTATACACACCTCTTCTCATCCATGGTATAATCGTAGATACCGCACTCGTCCACACCGCTTCTTGATGGTGGTAGTGATATTGAAATGATTGTTGGATGAGCACCGATCGGCACGTTGCCGCAATTTCTCCCCAGTACATATGGGCAATTTCTTGACCAGAAATGATGCTCCGACATAGCCTTGTCGTTATGCTGCCACCGATGCAATTCGATGTCGCATGCAAAACATGCGACAAAATCGTCCTACCCCAGATAGTAAAATCCTGCGGCTGCAAGCTCCTCCGGCTGAATATATTCAATTGGTCAAAATTCAAAACTTCGAAGCCTATCCTCCTCGCGTCGATAATCCATCATTATCTCTTTCTGCAAAAAAAGGTACCATGGAAATGAAAAATAATAGTAACTAAAAAAGGAAAAAAATACGTTACCTTCCATGAACTACTTCCAAAAGACGCGCTCCTCGCTGAGGGCACAGTGATACTGAGCCGTTGATGGCAATCGCAAGCCTTCTCCTCCTCCTCCTCCTCCTCCTCTTCAAGAAGACGCTGTTAATTAAAAAATAATCGTTATTTAAAAAATTAATTTTAATTTTTTAAATAACAATTATTATACATACCTCTTCTCATCCATCGTATCAACACCGATCGGCACGTTGTTACAATTTTTTCTCCCGAGGATATCACCTCGACCAAAAAAAGATTCGCACAGGCTTACGTCTTTCGCTCTATTTCTACAAAAAATGCACCATAAAAATAATTGTAAAAAATAAAAAATAAAGAATAAAAAATAAAAAAAATTACCTTGCTGGTACCAATTGCGAAAGATTCGCACCTCGCTGAGGAGTGCACACAGGCTTACGTCTTTCGCTCTATTTCTACAAAAAATGCACCATAAAAATAATTGTAAAAAATAAAAAATAAACAATAAAAAATAAAAAAATTACCTTGCTGGTACCAATTGCGAAAGATTCGCACCTCCCTGAGGAGTGCACACAGGCTTACGTCTTTCGCTCTATTTCTACAAAAAATGCACCATAAAAATAATTGTAAAAAATAAAAAATAAAGAATAAAAAATAAAAAAAATTACCTTGCTGGTACCAATTGCGAAAGATTCGCACCTCGCTGAGGAGTGCACACAGGCTTACGGCTTTCGCTCTATTTCTACAAAAAATGCACCATAAAAATAATTGTAAAAAATAAAAAAAATAAAGAATGAAAAATAAAAAAATTACCTTGCTGGTACCAATTGCGAAAGAGATTCGCACCTCACTGAGAGCACACTATTGAGGTTCCTTCCGCTTCGAGTTTGAATTAGATGTCCAACAATGAAGCCTGCATGGTGGGTCTATTGGCCCATACTTCGGGTCCGCGGCTAAAATTTCGAATTTGGAGCAACCAAAAGATTCTAAATTCACATGTCGCACGCCAATTTGGCTTAACAAATCCCTCTCAATATGACCCCCCTTATACGCGATTACGGGATCCTTGAAACCGCGAATAAAAAGTTTAACTAACATTCCAATGTGTTTTTGTTTATAATTATCTTGCCCGGAAAATTTTTTGAATGGAATCCCGTGTATAAAACTCGAGACATACCATGCAGATTTCCTGTCAGCATCGCTCAAATCGCTGTATTGGACGTCTAATTCAAACTCATAGCGGGCAGCGTAGCCTGTGGGCACGTTCGCGATCGCCATTTCTTTACAAACAAATATTTTTATGGATATTTAATTCATCCATATCAATGATAAAGTCAACTTTTGACATATGTTAAAATATTTTTCAGTAGAAGGTGCGTGCTCACTTTGTCACAACGATTTGATTTGCTCCGCATTAGGCTTCGTCTATTTATTAACATGCACACATACACTTCTCTCACATCGTTATAATCCATCTCACTCTCTCTCCAAAACGATAAAGTAGAAAAATACATCTCTCCATCCATATCGTTGCAAGATAGCGAAACTGCTGCAAAAGAGAATGCGGTGCAAGAGAAAAAAACCGAGATAAAAAACCTTACTTTAATAAATCTCAACGAGACCAAAATCCTGATATCGCTTCGCAAGCGACTTTCCGGGTAAAGCATCCGCGAGTCTCTCCGGATACAAAACCACAAACTTCTTCGACGTTGCAAACGATTGCAACAATGACACTTTCAAATTCCATATCAATTCCCAACTCAGTAGCGAATAAAATGTTCGCTGCAGAGGGAAAGGCAAATATGCAAAAAACAGTAAACGAGAGAGAGAAAAAAATGTCTCTTTCTCTCTGTCCACATCGTTACTGCAAAGAAAAAACTGGGGAAAGGAGACTTCCTAATCATGGAAAGGATGTGGCAACAAACCGTTGCAAGGTGGAAAAAATACATCTCTCTCTCTCTGTCCGCATCGTTTTTGCAAGAGAGAGAACAACCGCTGCATCCCCTCTCTCTCTCTCTAACTCCCTACAATATTATACCGTCTCTCTCCAAAAACACTTCCTTAACGCGCGCGAGGAACATCGTTTTTGCAAGAGAGAGAACAACCGCTGAATCCCCTCTCTCTCGCTCTCTACAATATTATACCGAGATAAAAAAACGTTACTTTAAGAAATCTAATAAACGAGACCAAAATCCCTGATATCGCTTCGCAAGATAAGCAACTTCCGGGTAAGGCATCCGAGATCACGGCAGGTAATCCGGAGATGGCTGCAATAGCGATCAGAAACCCGGATCTAACCGTGGTTAAGGTGTCTAACTTTTGCGACACGAATATATCCTGTGCTAGCATTTCAGGCTCGTTTGGGAGTTTCTTTCTGATCAGCCAGTACTTCCAATGCTCTGAAGAAGTTGAATCCGGTCTGGCACGATTGGGGAGAGCTCTTAATGCACTGAGGCACAGCCGAGTCATTATCTCTGCCGACGTCAACACAAAATCAACCCTGTGGGGTAGCGCGAAGACGGACGCGAGAGGCCGTAAACTCGAAGAGTTTATCGTGAGCCATGGCTTGGTTGTCTTGAACGAGGCTGGAAACGCTCAGCCGTTTTCCAGCCCTAGTGGACAGTCTTACATCGACGTCACACTAGCTACACTTGATGTATGCGACAAAGTGCGAGGTTGGAAAGTCCGCAAGGATCTGAAGACTAGTGATCACCAAGTGATAGAGTTTTCTTTGAAGATAGGCATTGACGAAACCGAGATACCGGCTCGAAAGCGCAAACAAGTCCGATAAGGCGCTGCTGTAATGCAAGAGGAATCTATCCCCAGTTCCACTGAATAGAGGGGAAGTCGAACATCTTGCACAGAAGATCAAAAGACGATCATCCAAGCGTGTAATTCCTCAATGCCAACCAAGCGATGGCACTCAAAATCCGTCCCATGTTGGACTGCAGACTTGACAAGACAGAAGAGGCGAGTCCGCAAACTTAGACGAGCCTCCCAGAATCAGGCATGTTCGGATAAGCAGAAGGTGGCCACGAGGACCGAGTATCTTAAACAGAGAAAGACCTACAAAGCCGCTATTAGAGCTACTAGAACCTTGCGTCGTTATGTATAAGATCACAAGGCAGAAGATGACCATTGGCGCAGTCGTCTCTAACATTCGTACTGCCCTGGGTTTCACGACAGACTGGGACTCCACCGCTAATTCCAGACGACTCGACCGAGAACGACTCTCTGAATCATGTGCGCGTCAGGAGGGAAGCTGCTTCCGCGCCGGTAAGAGAGAACGCAACTCCTTTCACTCACTCGATGCTTAGCGCGGCGGTCAACCCGACTGAAGAGCGGAAAGTATCTGGACCTTCACCGAATTGAGCCGGAGGTTTCAAAACGCTCGAGTCGAATGATCCGCCATGAACTCCTCCGACTCTACAACGGATGCCTGGAACACGGAATCTTTCCTGCTAGATGGAAATTTAGGTCCATTATTACGAAACTGAAAGGGACTGACAGACCTAGGACGCAGTCCTACAGGCCAATCTGCTTACTCTCGGTAGTAGGTAAAGTCTTGGAGAAGCTGATCGTGATGCGATTAACTAATTTGTTCTGGCACCCAGACTACGCCTCCGATCAGCAATATGGATTCAGGCCGCAGCGATCCATGACTGATGCCGTGGTAAAGCTGAGGGAGCTTGTGTCCAGTCGTGAAGAAAAGTATGTCATGGGTCTGCTCTTCGACATCGCTGAAGCCTTTGACAATGTCTGGTGGCCGAGCATACTCAACGCAATGAGGAAGAAAGTCAACAAAGGTTGTCCACACGGATCGATTCTCGGTGCGAGCTATGGGAACTGAATCTTCGATAAGGTTTTGCGTCTCCTATCGAACACCGGGCCTTCTTGCGGGCTCGTAGCCTATGCAGACTATCTGCTCGTCCTGGTCTACGCGAATAACAGTGCAGATCTAGAAAGCATTCTCCAATTGGTGGCGGACATCATTTCTCGCTGGTGCGACCAGCAAAAATTGTCGATGTCTGCAGCCTAAACCAAGGTGGTGTTCTTGAAAGGCTAGTTCAATAGAGAAACGCTGCCTTTTGTAAAAGTAGGTGATCGGAGTATCGCCAAGAAAGATTCCGTGAGGTATCATAATGTGTACTTCGATTACGGACTGGAAACTCATTCCCATGTTGAGTACTTGAGTGCTAAGTCTGTGCGAACGCTGAATACGCTAGCAAAGATTGCCAAGTCGAACTGGGGATTGAGACATCGGGCCATGCGTACTATATATATGTACCGCAGACTGTCCCTTCCAATCGTAACGTATGCTGCTGCGGGCTAGGCAGACCATCTTACCTCTGGGACGAGTATGTTGCTCACTCCTTCATGCCCTGGTCAAGTTTTACAACCTATTAGTGCAGTTCGGATCCTACACAACACAATTGGGGGGGGGGGGGGTAGAACCACTCTCATACCAAAACCAGGTAAAGATTCTAAAGATGTGCAAAACCGGCGGCTTATTGCTATAGAATCGCTACTGGGTAGGATATTTTCTCGCCCACTAGAAAAAATATTACGAACCAAAATTACGAACAGCACTAGACAAAAGAGATTCACAAAAAAAAGGATGGTTGTAAGCTTAACATTTCCATATTGGCCAGGGTCATGAGAGTGACGAAAGAGAAAACAGGTGACGTGGTGACTATCATCAATACAGCCAAAGCCTTTGATACCGTCCCCCATTCAGCTAAGGAGAATAGGCTGGTGCTTAAGGGCATTCCGGCAATCATCAGAAAGTATATTAGGGACATGTACGATGACTGGTCCTGAACAGAGGGGTCAAGCAGACCTTTAGCATCATAGCCGACTCATATAATGAAGACCACAGACGAGACAACGGAGGGCGTTATGATGGGTGACGAAAATGTTTCTATCTCGGCCTTTGCTGACAATCCGGTGCAGGTGGCCGAAGAAATGGAGGTAGCAAGAAAAAAAAACAGAATAACTCCATAGCTACCAATGCACCACCTTTCAAATCGTCCGTAAAAAATACCCCGGGCTCAGATTTTTTTTTCTAGCAGGACTAGTCAACAAGATTTCCCAACACAAATTTCATCTTTCCTGCAAAACACCAATTGATCAACTAACAAACAATTTAGGACTGATAAGTGGTTTATATATCTATACGAACACACCACCCCACGGTTATGGCTCCCAGGGACCAAAAGTTGTTGAGACTGTCAACCGAGCTTTGCATATAACAAGAAAAAGAGTAACAAAGTGTTGGAGATTAATGGATACAATATTGAGAGATTAAATTGGGAGGTAGAGGATGGTGACTTTCCGATGAATGAGACTCATGCAAATTTTATGCCGGACGAGTTGAAGAAAATGGCCATGATATTTCTCCAAAATAACATTTCAGCCATAGACAGTTGTGTTGAAAGGACCATGGAACATGCCTTGCATACTAATTCAGACATCTTAACAAAAGGTAGACAAACACTTGATTGTTTCACTCACCAAAGTGTAGCAGCTAGCGTTGCTTATAAACGAATGTATGATTTCTATAGAAATACTTTTTCAGTGGGCTCCATAAGTTGTTTGGAATGGATCAGATATTTCTTTTTGGCTATGCAAGAAAAAGAGTTAACGGTACCTGCAATAATTGAAACTACAAGTATAGAAGAAAAATATGATAGAGTGCTCAAAATGAGAGTTCAAAAGGAGAAAAAGCATAGTAAATGGGTAAATAAAACACTAACAGGTGAAGCTTGTAGGAAACAGATGATGGATTACGCTAGATCATTTGCTTCTTATTTAAAACACAAAGAAGGAGGGAAATTGAATAGAAGAGCTATAGCGTCAGCAAACATGATTCTTCGAATTTTCTTATACATCATAGAAGATTTTCACTTATCATTAGGGAAAATTATTCAAGGCTCCACTATTTCGGTAGGAGGGGAAGAAAAGAAAGCAAAGATAATAAATAACTTAGGAGATATAGGCTTGTCCGAAACTGGTACAGTTGTTGAGATCCAAGGAACAAAAGATGCAACTAAATGGAATGAATGTCTATCACCAACAGCTTTTGCCATGATGCATAAAGTCTTCTTTGAACCTCAAATTCGCTTGCACTTAGGTCTCCCTAAACCCTCCGAATTTGCACTCATTTTTCAGGAAATAGCATTATCAGCTCATTTGATTAGGGCTGTAAAAAGAATACAAATGGGTGTTGGGCCGATCGCTGTCAATGATTTTTACTACAATAGGTTAAACTGGAACACTGATTCTTTAGATCGATTTAACTTAGAAACTAAAAATTGGTTGAAGGACACCAGAGAAAGAATAGACACAGAAAACTACTTGGAAGCTAGCCCTGGCATGCTCATGGGAATGTTAAATGCAGGAAGTACGACATTAGGTTTATTAGCAACAGGATATGCCTTAGATCACAAAGCCCAACAAGCTAAAACTCTCCGATCAAGTGATGATTAAACTACAATTTATGTTGGGGCAGACACTCAATCCCTCATTGAATGTATAGAGATAAATCGAAGAGCTTTAGCAGCAATAGGAATTAATTTGAGTTTGGAAAAGACTTTCTTTTATGAAAAATTTTATTCAGAATACACTTCATGGTATCAAGACCAAGGTTTTGTAAGTCAATTTGGAGTCGAGACTAGTGCTATTAGACCTCAGGGAAAAAATCCTCCAGATGACTTTTACAGTGTAGCAAAAGGGACAGCGACCAGCTTAAGTACTTTGACTTTAAACCATATAGGATCCCTGGGATGCATGCAACTGTCATTTAGCGGAAATAGCTTTTAGAGAGACACACACTCAGTGTGAGGAGGACGAAATATACTTAAGAAAAATTTGCAACCCAAATAACCCAGTTGCTCCAGAACCACTTGAGGATATTACTTATTCAAAAGATACAGGTAGATTAACCACAAGTGAAATTGAGACGCCTAGAACAATTTTTCATTATATGAAAAGGTCCAATCGCACGGTGAATAACTCAATGAAAGAGCAAATGTTCAAAACTGAGAAAATTAACGCTGAAACAACAAAACTACACCACACAAGTCCTCACTGGACATGGGAATTTTCGTTCGCGCCTCTTCGCGTACGGGGTTGCCGACAGTGAGGCGTGTGGGTGTGGTCACGGGTCGGACACGGTAGACCACTTCCTTCTCCACTGCAAGGACTTCGACCCGCAGAGAGAGGCTCTGCGGGACATGACCCCTAGCGGAAGCTGGAAATGGCCTGAGGCGGCACAACACTTCGTGTCGTCAGAAAAGGTCTTCCAGGTATTCGCATCCTTCTGCCGGGAAACCCTTTGGTTAAAGGGCTTCCGGTAGGAAAAATCCTGATTCCAACACCCATCCCGATTTCCTAGGTCTTCGCTTAGTGGACGCGAGTCGTCGCGTCACGAGTTCGCCTCCCCGTGGTTCCCCGTGGGCGCCAGCAGATGGATGGAAACTGAAATTCGCTGGCGGCTAAAGAACTCGTCCATTGTAAACGTCTCAATGGCACGTGCGGATTTTTCCTCGGCCCTTTCCCTTGAACGTGGGGCCGCTGGAAGTAGATGGAAATTTAGTTGTGTATGCCCGAACGGGCGAGGAAGCATATCCGCGTCACCTTCGTGGTGGCCGGATTCACACTAAACTGTCCCTATCTACGTGGCGCAGGGCGCTGAACACAGGCAGAAAGGCGGGTAGGATACGGCTTGCCGGGTCCTATTCTGCTGATTCCTTAAGTACTAGGCGTTGTAGAGTAGCGACTACACGACCCCGAAGCGCTAGCCGACCAATGCTGGAGATGCGGTGTCTCCGAACATGGTATTAGCGTAGCTACGACAGGTCCTACCAGTCAGCCTTCTAAATACTGGTACCTCGGGTGTCGGCGTGCCCACGAGGTCCCGGCCATCTGGCTCGGGATACCTCGGGCCGGCAGTGGGTAGGCCCATCGAGGGGGCAGTGGTAAATGGCTAAAGCTGGCCAGAGGCTCTTTCCTTTCCTTTCCTTACCTCTTCCCTCCCTCCTTGTTCTGTCCCCCTCTCAATTTGTTAGGAGCCTCGACGGGTGAGCTGCGGTATTCAGCTCGGG
Organism: Megalopta genalis; assembly: GCF_051020955.1. Taxonomy (NCBI): domain Eukaryota; kingdom Metazoa; phylum Arthropoda; class Insecta; order Hymenoptera; family Halictidae; genus Megalopta; species Megalopta genalis. The sequence goes on along the minus strand of NC_135023.1, from coordinate 922,426 downwards.
AACCGACCTGCTGAGCCGGTAGAGCATAGAAAGGACTCGGCACCACCAGTTGTCTGCTGACGAGAGTCCGCGTCCTCGTAGTAACTGGTAGCTCCTGCATGGCTTGGCATGTGGGAGCGCGCTTATTGAGCGTATCTCAATTCCGCGCCCATGGGGGCCGTGTGGATAAGCCTTTGGGCAGGTGCCGCACGTAAAAATCACTAGAGACTTCTGTCCCTATCTACGACTGTCGCCGCATGAAGAAGAGGGTACTCTAGGACACTGACTCCGAGACCGTTGCCACCTCTGACCAGACCTTCCGACCGCCAATGGAGATCAGCCGGAAGAAGACAAAGAAGAAAAGGAAGGACAAACAACCGACCCAGGACCAGACACCAGAGCGATCGCCGGACAAAGCGTCAGAGGAGGACACCAATGCGGTCGCGTTCAGGGCAAGCGCGGCCAAGGCGTACCGGCAGTTCATGCATACCATCACGTTGCCGCAGAACGAGATCTCGCCCTCCGTGGTGCACGCCCTGTGCACGCAGGCTACCAAGTTGCACGACTACCTGGTAAAAATGCTTGTGTATTGCAGTAAGCTGGAGGGATGCCTCGATGAAGCCGAGCAGCAGACAAAGGCGCACTCGCGCTCCTGCCAGGCCCTCCAGGAGCAAGCCGCCGCCGTCGCCGTCGCAGCCGCCGCCACCACAAGGAAGCCACCCACGTACGCGGAGCGGGTTGGGGTCAAGTCGGCGATTGCTGCGAGGTCAACCCAAAAGCAGGACCCGCCGAACGTCGTAATCATAACACCGACGGACCAGACGAAGTTCGACGACAGCGACAAGACCAAAGAGGCCGTCTTCCAGCTGGTGTCCCCAAGGTCCCATGACCTCCGGATCAAGGGAATTCGGAAAACCCAGGGCTCCGGCGTCGCCCTGGTCACGGCCAATAGGTCTGATGTCGCCACCCTCATGGCCGACGACAAGCTCCGAGCCGCTGGACTGGTTGTGGCCCCTGCGCCGAAGAGGAACCCCAGGATCATCATGTTCGACGTTCCCCGGACCCAGGACGATAAGGAAATCGTCGCAGACGTAGCCGATCAAAACCTCGGGAAGGAAGAGGCCGCCACGGTCAAGAAGGAGATGAACCTGGTGTTCAAGAGTGGAGACAGAGACAGGTGCAACCTGGTGTTTGAAGTCTCCAGACGCGCCCGCAACCTCCTGGTGCCCAAGGAGAGGCTTTACATTGGCTGGAGATGCTGTCGAGTCCAAGACCGCCTCACTGTGACGAGATGCTACAAGTGTCAGGGCTTCGGACACCCAGCTAAATTCTGCAGGGCAGAAAAGGAGGTCTGCGGCCACTGCGCCGAAGCGGGACACAATTTCAAGGCGTGCCCGAAGAAGGACTGGCAAGCCACCTGCGCCAACTGCTCAAGGGCAGGAAAGAGCTCCGCACACTGTGTCACGAGCAAAGACTGCCATGCGTACATCACAGCCATAAATCTGTCGCTCACACGCACGGATTATGGTTATTAAGCCCCACACCAAAAGCATCCCGGGCATCACGATCATGCAACACAACATGAGGCGCTCGCGTCTGGTGTCGCTGGAGGTCGACAAACTGATGGCGGACAACAGGCGCATCGACATCCTCCTGGCGCAGGAGCCCTACTGCGCCAGAGGGAGACTCGTGGGCATTAACTCCTCAGCCACGATCATCACCGGGGCGAGAGACGGCGCGGAGGCCATGGCAGCTGTCGTCGTGCGTAACCCCAACATAGCGGCGCTCAAGATTGCGCACCTCAGTGACGAGCACTGTGTCTGTACGGAAATCACCGGCCCCTTCGGCCGCCTGTACGTGGCCTCGGTCTACTTCCAGTGCTCGGACAGCGTGGTCCCGTACCTGGACAGAGTGGACAGACTGGTAGCCCTGCTTCCGGGACAGAAACTGGTTCTGGGGGCCGACGTGAACGCCAAGTCCGCCCTCTGGCACTCCCAAGAGCACCCACCGCACCGGACGGACGAGAGGGGCGAACTTCTCGAGGACAGGATCGCACAGTGGGGCCTAACGGTCCTGAACGAGCCTGGCACCTCACCTACCTACAAGTCCCACAGAGGCGCCTCAAATATTGACGTCACGCACGCCTCGGGCTGGATCCTCCCGATGGTCAGGGACTGGGGCGTCAGGGAGGGATGGACTGCCAGCGACCACGCTGTCATCCTACTGCGTCTGGGACCCGACGGGGTCGCCCCGAGCCGCGGGCGGGACGGGAGGTTCAACGTCGCCGCGGCCGACTGGAAGCGCTATCGGAGCGCCCTGACCGAGCTGAGGAGGGGCCAGGACTTGACTGGACAGCTGAGCGCCGACCTTGGGATTGCGCGGGCCGTGCGTGCGATACAGGACCTGGTGATCGCGGCATGCAGGGCCGTGATGAGGACCAAGACTCTTCGTGCTAGAACTGCCCCTTGGTGGACCCCCGAGCTCAACAGAGCGAAGAGGGCCACGTACTCGGCCAGGAAGCGATACCAGCGGGAGACCAACCCGGACCTGAGGTCCGAGAAGAGAGCGACCTACCTGCGGCTTAGGCGCTCGTACCAGGACTCGGTCCACGAGGCGAAAAAGGCCAGCTGGCGGTCTTTCGTCACGGACGCTGGCAACCGCGACCCCTGGGGCGTGGTTTACAAGCTCTGTACGAGGAGATTCACCCCCGACATGGCCCTGGCAACCACGGGCGCGACTGACGTCGCCCCAACATGGGGAGCCTCCGCGAGGGCCCTCCTTGACGGACGACACCCCGGACACCACTCGGGAGCAGGAGCACCGGCGCGCCGAGGCGCTCACCCCTGCATCTGCGCCGGACACGCCCCCGTTCACGGAGGGGGAGCTTCGGGTCGCGGTCTCGGGCATGAGGAACGGTAAGGCCCCCGGCATAGATGGTATTGAGGTGGACGTACTCAAGGCCTCGTACGGGATCATGCACGGTGACCTCCTGGAGGTTTACAACGCGTGCCTCCGGCGCGGAGTCTTCCCCGGACAGTGGAAGATCGGCTCCATTCGCTCCCTCCTGAAGGGACCTGGCAGGGACGCCGGTGACCCGGCGTCGTATCGGTCGATTTGCCTCCTGCCGGTGCTGAGGAAGTGCTTCGAGAGGCTCCTCCTCAAGAGGCTCGAACCTGTGCTGCTGGACCCCCGACACGCGAGCGCGGACCAGTACGGGTTCAGGACTGGGAGGTCGACGACGGCGATTTTAGGGTCTTGAATGCAGCCCTCAGATCACCTTGATATCATTAATATGACGTCAAAAGATAGTAATCCTACTGTTAGTACTGTTGGCCAAGCAGTGATGGCTGGCAGCAATCGGGAAGGCATGGAGCGGCTCGCTTCAGAAATGAGGCGAAGTTCCGCCCGTCGCACAATGCCCCGTGGCCGAGGGTCAGGAGGTCGTTTGCGACATCAAAGAGGCAGAGTTGACAAATTAAGAGAAGAAAAGGGAAATGCAGCGAGTCATGATCTCGCGAAGGCACAACACACCAAACTATATCCTGGTGTTGCGTCAGCCCAATCAGCGGCTGAACGTCTGGAAACGACAGCTACCCTAAGAGCGATCACAATATGTGTAACAACACGTTCTATGGGATTTGGAACAGTTAATACTTTTATTGCTTTATTGGACTTACATACTGTTCCAGTCAGAGGCACGCTTTACCAGATGTATCGCCCCCCCCGTGTCCACTACCTTGTCGTGGTGGGGGGCTTCGTGCCCTAATGATCCTCAAGGCTGTGCCAGCGGGGAATTTATTCCCTGGCAGGTTCTACCTAGCTGGAGTGGCTTGAGGTGAGGGGCCTACTAAAGTCGGACACATACCGTAAACCTGTGGTCATGTTTTACAGGAACGGAGGTTTTGCCTTAGCCGGCCGGGCCGCGAGGATGACAACCTCTCTAAAAAATCCCTAGCCCCAAGCAGTGTTGCGCGGTGAAGAGGGCGTAGCTGGAGTAAGCGCCAGCTATGGTTGGTGGGTGCACCAATCGTTAGCGGACAACCCCGGGGTACCTGGCGACCCCCCGGGCGTATTAGCCTTCCCGGGTATGGCGGCTCTACCCGGGGTGACCTCCTTTCCGACCACACTCGTGGGATCGATTATGGATTCATTTACAAACAAAACAGGGGAGGGGGGTAACGAGCGTGAGGGGGAGGCGTGCGAGGCTATCGTGCGCCTCGAGAGATATGTGGAGCCGGTGTCGCGGGGGCATTCTGCCACACGCGGCACAAAGAGGCCTGCGGCGGGCCTTGGCGATTGCGATGGGGGGGGGGGGAGGAGTCGGACTTCTCTGTCTCCTCCCACCACTCGACGCAGAGCGTCCCGGGCACCTCTTCTACAAGGAAGAGAGGCCGGCCACCGTCGACTGGTGTGTGCGTTGATCTCCGCGAGGCCAAACGTAAACAGGCTGAGGCCGACAAAAGCCTCATCGCGGGCATCTTTGACCCGGTTGCTCCGGGGCCGAAGCCCGCGAGATCGGGCGACCCGCTTCCAGACGAAGTGGAGGTCGCTGCGGATTTCCGCAACCGCCCGACGCGAGACGTAGCGGCGGCGGTGATGGAGAGCCTGGGCGACGTCGCGAGGATTTCTGCCGCGACGATGGGGCTAAAGGCCAGCGTGGTCCGATCCCTGCGGGCGGCGGCACTGAGCAGCCGGGTGGGTGTTGCGAAGCTGGCGATCAGGTCAGCTCCCAACGCTACCCGGCTGTTGGAGGCCGAAAATGCTCTGCTGAGGGAGTAGATGACGGAGCTGCGGGCCGAGGTCGCCCGACTCCGTCAAGCGGTGGAGGTGGGGCCGGTTGTTGCCGGGATGTCTCCGCCGCTGCCCCCTGGGGGGGGGGGGGCACAGGGCTGCTGCCGGTTATCGGCGCTCGGGGACCCCAGTCCCCTGGGCGAGGAGGGTCCTCGCCCCCACCCGCGGCTGTGCCAGCAGACTTGCTGGCGCAGATCGGCTCCCTGATCGATGCCAAGCTGGCATCGTTCTGGAGGGAGCTGATTCCGCGGGTGCGGGACCCGCGATCGGTGGCACCTGTGCCACCCGCCCCCCCCCTCTGCTGATGGACAGAAGAGCGGGGAAAAAGGGTGGCAATAAGGGAGGGGCTGTGGCCGCTAGGGCGGCCCTGGCGCAGCCCACTCAACCTCGGGCCGCCCCTGCTGATGCGATGCCTTCCACCACGCCTCCAGTGCCTGAGGTGTGGTCCAAGGTGGTTGGCCGGAAGGCCAAAAGGGCTGCCAAGGCTGCTCCGACAGGGAGGGCAGCCAAGCGGGTGGCATCGGCTGCCCCCGGGAGGGCTCCTCTGCCGCCGCGTCCGCCCCGTACGGCTGCCGTCACGATAACGGTGCCGGCCGGCGGGGCGATGACCTACGCTGAGGCGATGACCACTGTGTGGTCCAAAGTGGACCTGGCAGAGATTGGCATCGCCTCATTGAAGCCCAGGAGGGCCGTGACGGGGGGGATTATTTTCGAGGTCCCCGGAGCAGATGGGGCTGCAAAGGCCACTGCCCTTGCGGTGCTTGTGGACTACCTCCGGGACCGCTCGGCGGTTCTCATCGGCAGGCACGAGCGGGTCAGCAAGGCGGCCACTAAGGGATGCCTCCAGGGCTCAATCCTGGGACCGGGACTATGGAACCTGGTCTTCGATGACCTGCTCCGGGAGCTGCGGAGCGCCGGGACCGGATTCGTGGCGTATGCTGATGACCTACTGGTCATAGTCGACGGGGACAGCCGCGCCCACCTTGAGCGTGCCGGTCAGACGATCGCGACCACCATCGAGGAGTGGTGCACAAGGGAGAAACTCGCACTGTCCCCCGGCAAGTCCGAGATGATCCTGTTCAGGGGCTCGCTGGACGTCAGGAGGCCGCCGACCATCAGGGTCGGGGGAAGGCAGGTGCGCATGGTCAGATCTGTCCGGTACCTGGGCGTGCATTTCGACGAGCGTCTGAGGGTCAGCACACACGCCAGGGCTATTAGGACCAAGACCATGGAAAAATTCGGCGCCTTGCTTGCCGTGGCCAGGCGAGACTGGGGCCTTAGACTCAGGTGCACGCTCACCCTCTACCGGGGTCTCTTCGTCTCCATCGCAACGTATGCGGCCGCGGCGTGGAGGGACCTTCTCACCGTGAGGGACAGGCTGGAGCTGGCCAGGGCCCAGCGACTTGTTCTGCTCAGGATGGCGTCGGCATACAGGACTGTGTCGACGGACGCGCTCCCGGTTCTGCTGGGCGTCCCCCCCCCCCCACCCATTGACCTGAAAATCAAGGAGGCCGATTGCAGGTACAGGCTGCGGCGCGGTTTGGACACGGCCTCAGTGGTGCCCACGGTGGCAGTGGACCCGGACGCGGGGGGGGGGGTGCGCTGGAGGCCATCAGGGGAGCCCTCCTGGAGGAGTGGCAGGCAAGATGGACCGGGAGCACCAAGGGAAGGCACACCTTCAGTGTCTTCCCAAATGTAGAGGCAAGGCTGGGAGCCTGGTGGGTTAAGCCCAACCATTACGCCTCCCAGTTCCTAACAGGACATGGCGACTTCGCGGCCAAGCTTCATCACCTTGGCATCGCCCCGTCTCCGGCCTGCGGATGCGGCTTCAGCTCGGAGGATCCGCTTCACACCCTGATGGACTGCCCGCAACACGCGGAGGAGAGGATGGGCCTGCGGGAGCGCTGCGCGGCCCTCGGGATTGAGTGGCCGCCGACCCTCTCCGCCCTCGTCACCGAGGACATTTACGGGGAGTTCATGGCCGCGGCGCGCGGTATCCTGCGCGCGAAGGAGCGTCCCTGGGGGGTGCCGACCAGGGGAAGACCGCCCACGGCAACCGGGAGGGAACAACACCAATCCACCACCATGACGACCAGATCCACCACCAGCAGATCCGGGCCGCCGCCCGATCCGGATCCCTGAGGAACAGCGCCGGCAACCCAACCCCATACACCGCAACACAACAACAACACCACAACACACGCACGTATGCATCACCAAACAGGCATACGCACGCAAGTACACACACACACACACACACACACACACAACCCACACCAGCCCCGACCGCGGTAGCAGGCAACACCTCGGTGTTGATGCGGTGGGGCTTCGTCGGCAACTGTCTCGACTGAAGCCAACCTGCACGGGATCAGGCGAAAGCATGCGACTCTACCTCCCCGTGGGCCCCGCTGGACAGCGCTGGCCGGCGCCAAGCGACGGCCAGGGCTGACTAAATGAGTCGCTTCCTACTAGGTAAATCCAACTTGTCCAATGAGGCGTACTGCCGAGGGCAGGATTTTTCCAAGCCAATCCTGGCATAACATCTAGCCAGCGGTTCACCTGGCGGCGGCTCGCTGGAGAGTGGCGGCCAAATAACATCTGGCCGGTCCAAGCCGATATGGGCGCAAGCCTCGGGCGCGGCCGGGTCGACTCTCGACCCATGGACCACAGTAAACTGTCCCTATCTACACCCTTACCTCTCCCCTCCCTCCTTGTTCTGTCCCTCCCTCAAGTTGTTGGGGGCCTCGACGGGTGAGCTGCGGTATTCAGCTCGGGAACCGACCTGCTGAGCCGGTAAAGCATAGAAAGGGCTCGGCACCACCAGTTGTCTGCTGACGAGAGTCCGCGTCCTCGTAGTAACTGGTAGCTCCTGCATGGCTTGGCATGTGGGAGCGCGCTTATTGAGCGTATCTCAATTCCGCGCCCATGGGGGCCGTGTGGATAAGCCTTCGGGCAGGTGCTGCACGTTAAATCACTCGAGACTTCTGTCCCTATCTACTGGTCTCCAAAGTCCAATCCCGCCTCCACGCGGCGGAGACCGGGCAACGCAAGTCTGTATTTGCGGCCAGAAAGGGCTATGGCACCCGCCCTGCCTAGTCTCATCCTTCCCTATCATAGATTCCTCCTCATCACGGTTTTGTGGAGCTGAACGGCCGCGGTGCTTGCGTGAGGTGCTTGACCCCCGCTACCGTAGCTGGCGAAGCTCTGCCACGCCAACCGCAACTTGCTTATCCACCCTAGACGGGCACCAACCATGGGCAGCCGCCTAGAACACTACCAACGAGCAAAGAATAGCTGTCACTCGCCAACCTAGCACGCTGCATAATCATTGCTGTCGTGTGGAAAAGGGGGTGATTACATGTGGCAGAGTGCCGTCGCTGCGGAGGGCAGTGGCGGGCACCCACCGCCGCGGTCGAGCGGCGAAGCAAAACCCTCCCAAAAACCTATATACACAGTTGGAGTAGGTAGTACGGCCTACCCAACTCAAAATAAACTTGAACACTCCTTACACGGACACGGAGTTAAGACTGGGTCTTCCGTACCCAGCCTAATGAACGATGAGCGAAGGCGGCGATTTACCCACGTTCGGACCCCTCGTAGGTGTTCCGTCGGGGGGTAGGTAATCATCATTGTGTATGCCAACATTGGCGAGGAAACATATCTGCGCCACCTTCGCGGTGGCCAGATTCACAATAAATGTCCCTATCTACTCCCCTTTTAAAATTTATTAATCGGGTATCCGGAAGGAGAAATACACCATAATGTCTCAACGAAAAGAATTCGTACCCCGTGGAAGGGGCCAGAGTCGTGGCCGAGGGCGCGGCTTTGCGATGCGACGCAACGATCGTGAACAATTTTATAATGATCGTAGTGGTGAAGAAAAGCGACATGAACGCCCTAGAGCTCCTAAACCCAGGCCTTTGGCGAATGTACGCTCACCACGCGTCGAGGGGGAGAAGGTTGCTGGTGCACCTAAACCTACGCACCTAGCCACTTCGGGTACTGCTCCGAAGAATGACCCGCTCCATTTGGAGTCTTTGATTCCAGTAGTGGTGTCGGAGGGCAGACCCCTCGTCAAAGAAGAAAATGTATATCTATCATTTTCTGGACTACCTGGGATAACTTCCCAATTACATCAAACTATTTGTTCTATTGATAATGGATTTAGTAGACGAGTCCCTGAGTCAGCTTTCAGTTATTATTGCGGTGCAATTACTTTTTCTCGCTTACTTAAATTGAAGAAATTGACTGGAGCTTTTACGACTCCTGAAGAAGATGCATTTATGGACGCAATTTATACTGCCAATTTGCAAGTCCCTGCACTGTTGAATTACTATCTATCAGCGTTTGGTGATATAAAACTTAACGCGGACGGGATGTTCACGTTAAGTTTAAGAAAATTAATTATGCCACCTCTGAAGATGATAACTCAGTTGGTTGGTTTGGAAAAGTGAACGGTAGGAATCATTGGATGTATGCAGCTTATCCCTGCCTTCCAGTGTATTTATCTCGTGTCCCCAAAGTGACATTGTATATACTGCCGATCGAGACATTGATGATCCCTTTTGGCGATTGCCATTAGATATGGAACCCGAGGATGTTGATAATGTACATCCTGGTCATCTAACACGAAATCTTCTGGGCTATGGCCCAGCTAGAAAATTAACACCGATACAGACCCAATGGTTACAAGAAGCCGGATGGAGTGAAGCCGGCGATTACAGCACCGATATTGATACTATGGCCTTGATGATGCCTCTCGTCTTGGCTGTTCAGACTGAGTTACAGTCTGTAAAGATTAAGCTTGTACCATTAGTTGCCGATATTGCTGGCTCCGTTGCCCAATCGGTAACTATCCAGACATCACCTGGCTCTACTGCTATACTTGAGCCTAGATTATCTATGATTGCCTTATACGGCTGTGAGATACCTGGTAACATAGTTGTTGCCTCTAAGAGTGTTCGACCATTACAATATCATATTGTTGATGATGAAGAAGTAAATAACTGGTCAATTTATGAATGGGAGGACTTTAGCTCCGTTCCAGTAGCTTGGCAAGCTACTATTAACACTTTATATGATTCTTGTGGTTCGCTTCTTAGACTTCAGATGTATAGAACCGCACCCTTCACACCTCATGCGGAAGTGTTGAAGTTGTGCAATATATTGCACGCTACAGAGTAGCTTTGATATAGTTATGGGTTTATTTCAAGGGAAAATAAGCGACTCAACAATGCGGACCCCGACACCACAGCACCATCCCCCCTGCTGCTCCTCCTAACATTCAGCCAGGAGCTTGCCGAGAGCCTTCCTGAAGAAGATGCCAAGCACTTCAAAGGGCTAATCAAAAAGGCCTACACCTATACAGAGAACTTGATCGCAGAGAACAACTCCCTGAGGACCAAAGCCTGCGAACGCGACACGATCGAGGGAAGACTCGACAGCCTCGCAAAAATCGTGGGGAACGTGGTAAACACGGTAAACACTCTGAGGAGAACTGTCAATCAAGCACAAACAGCTCCACCTCCCACCACCTACGCCAGCGCCACTAAGATAACGCCAAAAAACCACAGGGCAACAATAACACCAAACAGATTGTGGCCACTGTCTACCCTACGGAAAATACCCCGACCTCCAGCAGCGATAACACTAAGGCAGCCATTGTCAACTCAATTGCCCCGGCAAAGGAGAACATAAAAATACGCAACCTTCGCAAAATCAACAATAACGGAATATTAATCGAAACGGAAACAAAGGAAGACCTCGATAAGATCCTGCAGAACAAAGCGTTGCCCAAAGTTGGCCTGAAGGCGGACCTCCCGCTGAAGAAGAGACCGCGCATAATAGTGTACGGAGTGCCCAATACCGTCGAAGAAAGTGCTATACTCAGTGCCCTCAAAAAGCAGAATCTCGAACACCTGACAGAAGAGGACTTCCAGAAGAAAATAAAAATCCTCTACAAAACAGACGACAGGTCCAAGGACACCACCAACTGGATCCTTGAAACATCACCCGATATCAGAGAAACTCTTTTCGCCGTCGGACGCATCTTCATTGGATGGCACTCCTGCGCGGTTCGTGACTACAACATAGTCAGCAAGTGTTACAAATGCCAGGCCTTTGGCCACACATCCAGGTATTGCAGGGCTACAATCGAGACGTGCGGACACTGCGCTAGCGATGGGCACTCCTTCGACAAATGCCCCAACAAAAGCAGCCACCCCACTTGCATCAATTGCAAAAGGGTGAACAAAACGTGCGACCACTCATCCAGAAGCAAGGACTGCCCTGCATACCGGTACGCCATGGAGGTTAACTCAAGTAGGATCGATTATGATAAGTAAGCCATCAACGAATTCCAACACAGGAACCGTAGGGAGCAACACTCTGCAACCGAGGAAAAGCCGTGTCTCCAATATTAGAATAGGCCAAATCAATGCTAATAATAACAGGACGGTTATGGACGAGCTGAGGTCGATAGCCTCGAACAAAAGGTTGGACATCTTAGCTCTCCAGGAGCCGTACATGCAACAGAATTCCAGATCCCTAAACACGATGGGCATCACTGCACAAGTGGTGACCGACACGAAAAAATTTTCAGACGTACAATCCAAAAATCTCATAAAAACCGCGATAGTAGTAAACAACCCGGAGTTCACCACGCTGAAGATCGAGCACCTCTGTAACACGCACTTTGCTTGTGCGGAAATAACAGCTGGTGACCTCGGGTTCTATGTGGTTTCCAGTGCTCAGATTCCATCTCACAATACATTGACCACCTTGATGGAATATTGTCCAGCCTCCGAGGGAAAAGTGTCCTAGTCCTCGCAGACATAATCGCGAAATCCACCCTTTGGCACAACCATGACACCGACAATAGAGGCGAAGCTGTCGAAGATCTCATCTCACAGCACAACCTCTTCATAGCCAATCAATTATCTAGCGCATGGTCCTCTGATAACACCAGAGGAAAGTCCAACATAGACATAACCCTGGTGGCCGGCCCGCTGGCAAACAGGGTCCACAATTGGGACATACACGACAAGGCGACCATGAGCGACCATAATCTGATTACGTTCCAAATTGAGCACTCAGACGAGAGAGCTCTCGGGCTTCCCACCAACCGGTTTAATCTAAAGCGGGCAAACTGGAAGAAGTTCGAGAGCACTCTCACCTCTGAGCTCACACAAAATTCAAACATCAGTAACGATGCCGACGCTAACACGCAAGTGAAGGAGCTCGAGGACAGGACTCTCATTAAAAGATCTAAACTCAGTAGCTGGCAAAATTTCGTAACCACTGAGGGGAACAAAGACGCATGGGGTATTATCTATAAACTACAAACAAAGAAAATACCCATCATGAAAGTCTGCAACAACCTCAGCAACCGAAATGACCACACGCTAACCTGGTGTGACACAGCTGAGCTACTCCTAAACAGCCTTGTCCCGGACGACGAGGTGGAATCTGAGACACAATGGCACAAAAGAGTTAGAACTAGTACCCGGTCCCCTCCGAACTGCAGCAACACCCCTGCGTTCAGTTCAGCTGAAATAAGCGATGCAATAAAAAAGATAAAAGGAAAGAAGGCCCCGGGCATTGACGCAATGGAACCTGAAATTCTGAAAAGATCTTGGCCCATATTACACATGCAAATCAAAAAATTATTTAACACTTGCCTAGAAACAGCTGTATTTCCAGATAGGTGGAAGCGGGGTGAAATCAGAGTCCTATTGAAGAGCTCTGAAAAGAACCCCGCCGTCCCTAAGTCGTATAGACCGATCTGCCTGTTACCAGTCCTTAGCAAAACACTTGAAAGGCTGATCGCAGGCAGACTAAAACACATACTAGACACCCACACATTAGTCGCAGACCAACAATATGGCTTCCGCCATGCCAGATCCTCGGAGGATGCCACTGTTAGAGCCAGGCAAATAACAGCGCAATGCCAAAAACGATACGTCATAGGACTTCTCTTCGATATAGCTGGCGCATTCGACAATGTCTGGTGGCCTTCTATTCTCAATAGCCTAAAGAAACGAAACTGCCCTGCAAATCTGTACGGTCTCATCCAGAGCTATCTCTCGGGGAGATCCGTGCAGATAACCAGCAGGAGCGGCAGGAAAGTCGGCAAAAGCAGCACGAAAGGGTGCCCGCAAGGGTCCGTCCTGGGACCGAGGTTTTGGATCCTGATATTTGACGACCTCCTGAACCTCATAGCCACTAAAAACATCGCTAGCGTCGCATACGCCGACGACCTCATTGTTCTAATTTCTGGGGACTCCAGAAAGGAACTTGAGGTCGAAGGCAACAAGGCGACCAAAACTATCGCAGAATGGTGCCGAGCACACAAGCTCCACCTGTCAGAGCCTAAGACCGAAATGATCCTCCTGAAGGGACTCCTGGACACCAGGCGCCCTCCCACTATCAAAATCGGGAACACATCTATTAAAATGAGGAACGTCGTCAGATATCTAGGGGTAAACTTCGGCCCCAGGTTCAACGTCACCTCACACGTGCAGGAGATCGCGCGGAAGGCTAAGGCCATATTCCAGGGCTTCGCGAGAGTCTGCAAGTCCCACTGGGGGCTTGACTTCGGTACCACCCTAAAGCTGTACAAAGAAGTATTTGTAGCAATAATCTGCTACGCAGCGGCGGGGTGGGCCGACAAGGTCAACACCCACCACCTTAGCAGACTGCAGAGTGCGCAAAGGAATGCGCTACTCAGAGTTACGCGTGCATATAGGACAATCTCCAACGATGCCCTGAGAGTACTGGCCGCGGCTTCCCCGATCGACCTGCTGCTGCAGGAGAGGACTGCGCTATACAACCTCAGGAAAGGCAACGAAATCATAATTGGAGACACGACCATCCCACCAGTCACACACAACACACATACAGACACAGACACCACAACAGCACAAATAACACAACGCATCAAGAAACACACAGTAGATGTCTGGCAGATGCGATGGGACTCTACCCCCAAAGGTAGGATCACCCATCAATTCTTCCCAGACATCCCAACCAGATTACGGGCGAAACTAAAGCCTGACTTCTACAGCACGCAACTGCTGTCTGGACATGGCAAGTTCAACTCCAAATTAAAGGAGCTGAACTTGGCAGAGTCCGACAAATGCAGCTGTGGAAGGCCAGACACGGTTGCACACGTAATCTTCGACTGCCCACTTCACACAGAACACCGGAAAAAACTAGAAGCACAATTCACAAGACAACACCTCCCGTGGCCCTGTGAATTCAAGATGCTTACCGAACCAAAAGTAATCCTACACCTCCAGGCGTTCGCAAAGTTAGCCATGAAAGCACGCGAATAGTACCCGGATAACAATAACAGTCCGCAATCGGCCGATTCCTGGCCTCGCAGGCATCTTGCGCAAGCAAGATGAGCCGAATCGGCCGCAATCAATTACTCATGCATTGCACCTTCGCATTAGCCTGCAAGGGACTGAGCATATGCAATGCATATGCTGACAACCCCGCCTCCACGTGGCCCCCGCTGGTAACACTGCTCTACTCACCTCCAAGCGAGGCTTGCACAGTGGAGCAGTGGCTAAGTGGGTTGTCTCCTGAAAAGGACAGTCCACCTTCCTGATGATCCCCACCATAGGTGATGGAAAGGTTTTTCACAGCACGTCCCCCTCGTACTGGTTTCGCTACACACAACACCGCTAGTATAAGCTGCACCGCAGCTTCGGAATAGCAGAGCCGGCGAAAGCCCTTAAAGCTCACAGTGTAGGCATTCAACTGTCCCTATCTGCTGGTCTCCAAAGTCCAATCCCGCCTCCACGCGGCGGAGACCGGGCAACGCAAGTCTGTATTTGCGGCCAAAAAGGGCTATGGCACCCGCCCTGCCTAGTCTCATCCTTCCCTATCATAGATTCCTCCCCATCACGGTTTTGTGGAGCTGAACGGCCGCGGTGCTTGCGTGAGGTGCTTGACCCCCGCTACCGTAGCTGGCGAAGCTCTGCCACGCCAACCGCAACTTGCTTATCCACCCTAGACGGGCACCAACCATGGGCAGCCGCCTAGAACACTACCAACGAGCAAAGAATAGCTGTCACTCGCCAACCTAGCACGCTGCATAATCATTGCTGTCGTGTGGAAAAGGGGGTGATTACATGTGGCAGAGTGCCGTCGCTGCGGAGGGCAGTGGCGGGCACCCACCGCCGCGGTCGAGCGGCGAAGCAAAACCCTCCCAAAAACCTATATACACAGTTGGAGTAGGTAGTACGGCCTACCCAACTCAAAATAAACTTGAACACTCCTTACACGGACACGGAGTTAAGACTGGGTCTTCCGTACCCAGCCTAATGAACGATGAGCGAAGGCGGCGATTTACCCACGTTCGGACCCCTCGTAGGTGTTCCGTCGGGGGGTAGGTAATCATCATTGTGTATGCCAACATTGGCGAGGAAACATATCCGCGTCACTTTCGTGGTGGTCGGATTCACAATAAATGTCCCTATCTACTGGTCTCCAAAGTCCAACCCCGCCTCCACGCGGCGGAGACCGGGCAACGCAAGTCTGTATTTGCGGCAAAAAAGGGCTATAGCACCCCCGCCCTGCCTAGTCCCATCCTTCCCTATCATAGATTCCTCCCCATCACGGTTTTGTGGTGCTGAACGGCCGCGGTGCTTGCGTGAGGTGCTTGACACCCACTACCGTAGCTGGAGAAGCTCTGCCACGCCAACCGCAACTTGCTTATCCACCCTAGACGGGCACCAACCATGGGCAGCCGCCTAGAACACTACTAACGAGCAAAGAATAGCTGTCACTTGCCAACCTAGCACGCTGCATAATCATTGCTGTCGTGTGGAAAAGGGGGTGATTACATGTGGCAGAGTGCCGTCGCTGCGGAGGGCAGTGGCGGGCACCCACCGCCGCGGTCGAGCGGCGAAGCAAAACCCTCCCAAAAACCTATATACACAGTTGGAGTAGGTAGTACGGCCTACCCAACTCAAAATAAACTTGAACACTCCTTACACGGACACGGAGTTAAGACTGGGTCTTCCGTACCCAGCCTAATGAACGATGAGCGAAGGCGGCGATTTACCCACGTTCGGACCCCTCGTAGGTATTCCGTCGGGGGGTAGGTAATCATCATTGTGTATGCCATCATTGGCGAGGAAACATATCCGCGCCACTTTTGTGGTGGCCGGATTCATAATAAATGTCCCTATCTACTCCTATTCCAACACCCATTCCGATTTCCTAGGTCTTCGTTTAGTGGACGTGAGGCGTTGCGTCACGAGTTCGCCTCCCCGTGGTTCCCCGTGGGCGCCAGCAGATGGAAGGAAACTGAAATTCGCTGGCGGCTAAAGAACTCGTCCATTGTAAACGTCTCAATGGCACGTGCGGATTTTTCCTCGGCCCTTTCCCTTGAACGTGGGGCCGCTGGGAGTAGATGGAAACTTAGTTGTGTATGCCCGAAAGGGCGAGGAAACATATCCGCGTCACCTTCGTGGTGGCCGGATTCACACTAAATGTCCCTATCTACGGACCTCGCTCCGCCGGCCGAGTGCTGCAAAAGTGGTTTTTTTTCTAAGTGAGAATTATCTCAGTGTTGGAAGTGTGTAGAGGACGATCAGACGATCACGTTGGTGTAAAAATTGTGCGAACTGAACGAAAATTGTGGAAAATATCAGCCTGTGCAATTCAACGCCACGTGTCCCGACTCGTCGAAGTCCGGGACACGAAAGATCGGATTCCGGCCGAAATAGTGATCGGAAACCCAAACTGTGAACGGCAAAATTAATTGCTCGTTAAACGGCTTAATTCGACATAGTGATTGTGCGAATAGTGCAAAAATTGCGGAAGTTTCAAATTTCACAAATAGATCGAAAAGCACGTGTTTCTCCACCTCGAACTTTGGGACGCCACCGTTAGCGTGGGGTGGTACTGCTGTCGGGAAATTTTGTCCAAATTCACCACATCAAGTTTCCAGTCTACGTGCAGGGGAATCAGTGCTGCCAACCCTTAAAATTTTGGCAAGGTTGGCAGCGGAAGTTCCCTCCGGCAAAAAATTACATTCGAGCCCCCACTCGAACAACCACGGACCAACAAATTCTTCCAGGCGCCAATTTCAAACTCTTTCGAAAATTTTAACTCTGTCTTCCTTCTGTTTCAGCAATCCCAGCCCAGCCGAAACCAGCCGTAATCAACACTGGGTGGACATTTGTTTAAATAATTGTTTAAACAATTTTTAAACAATTTTTAAACAATTTTCAGGATTTTTTATAAACAATTTTCGGAATTTTTTTTTCTCATTATTTTCAACTTTCAGCTAAACACCACCTTCACTGGAGCAAACTCCGAAGCCGGCCCCAGAGCCGAGTATGAGCCTCCTCAGGCTGGAGGCCAGCCCAGGAGCCGCCACCCCGCCCGCCATCGTCCATCAGCATGATGGACACCGAGGCTTCCGACTCCGAGGGGTACGTCAAGGTTACCAACAGGAACAGGAAGAGTAAGCCCCGAATCCAGTCTGACGACTCGGACACCCCTCTCGCGACTATACTCCCCCGAAAACCAACCAAGGCCATGAAACGGTCTGAAGTTCTCTCCCCGCCCCCGGTCGCCCCCGCCCCAAGCCCTGCCCCGTGCGGCGAGAAACCGGCCACGGCCGCCCCAGTACCCGACCCCACCGCCAATGACCTTCGGTTAAAGTCCGAAAAAGTGACCATAGCCCTTATGCGGTTCGTTATGGACCAGGATAACGGCCTTTACCCAGACGCCTCCCAGTTTATTGCCTCCAAGGTCGCAAAGCTCCAGAGCATACTCGGCGAGTCCCTGTTCCGCTGCATCAACCTGGAGGGTCAAATTAAGGCAATCAGGTCCGAGAACAGACAACAAAGAAAAACCCTCGAGTCTGTTACCGAGCACTGCCAGACCCCGAAAGAACCCTCTCTGCCCACCACCTACGCAGAGAGAGTCGGGGTCAGATCCAAGACGGCCGCTCTCTCGAACTTGAGGCAGAACCTCCCCCCCCCCAAAAAGCGCCATCACTATCCTTCCGCAGGACCCTAAGTCTTTTGAGTCCAGTGACAAGATGAAGGAAACGGTCCTCAAACTAGTCTCCCGCTCAGAATGTAAGCTCCAGATCAAGAGCATTAGAAAGATTCAGGGGAACGGTATCCTGGTCGAGTCCCCCCAGGATAATTCTTTATGACGTCCCCAAACTGGAAAGTGACGATGCCACCCTTCGTGCTATCGGCAGCCAGAATCTAGATGCCCCCGAAAAAGCTCTCTCACAGCAAATTAAACTTGCTTTCAAGTCCGGTAACAGGAACAAAGAAAAGAGCAACTGGATACTCGAAGTATCCAAGCAGGCCCGCGATGTCCTAATCAAAAAGGAACGCGTTTATGTCGGATGGAGTGGTTGCCGAGTCAATGACTACATCGCGGCCACCCGGTGTTACAAGTGCCACAGTTTCGGCCACACCACTAAGTTCTGTCGCGCCGAGAAGGACATCTGTGGCCACTGCGCCGAGCAGGGCCACACATTTAAGACCTGCCCCAACAAGGCCAAACCAGCCTACGTTGCAGCCATAAACCAGGTACTTTCACGTACGGATTATGGTTTGTAAACCTCACCCCTCCCAATCTAAGCTCTTAATTAGGATAGGTCAGGTCAACGCCCAGAACTCCAGATCGGCTCTCGAGGAGTTAACCCTTTGCACTCGAGCGGCGCCGATTTGGCGCCCGGCCGATTTGAAGTGTCACCTCGGGCAGCGCTGCTGCGGCACCCGGCTGATTTGAAGTCTCAAATTGCGGGACGCTCTAGCGGCACCCCTCTGATTTGAAGTGTCAACTTGAGCGATGCTGCTACGCCGCTATGGTCGTTTGTAACTCGATCTGCTTATTTACGATGAGCGATAAGATATTTTTCTCGGAAATACTTTCGTGGATTAGGCTTGGCTAGCATTGTAGCCAAATCTTAACTTAGTTTAGTTAGTCTCAGCGTTGCATTCGCTTGAAACAGTCTTGCCAGTAAAAATAGTAGCTGAAAAGTGTTCGAGCCCTAAAAATATGGAGGAAGATCAAATCAGCTCAAGTTCGGACGAATTCGATTTTGCCGCTTTGGATGAAGAAATTACGCTGATTTCCGACGGATTACGCCGTGAAACGAACGAATCCAGTGAAGATAGTGATACAGTAAGAGGTGTGAGAGGGCGAAAAATTAGAATTATAGAGAGCGACAGTGAAGTTGAAAGTGATGCTGAAAGAGAAATTGAAAATGAAGCTCCGGAAGGTGCAAGCAGTTCAGCATGGGTACTTTGCGAAGACTACGACGAAGTGCCGTCAAACATACAATTTATACCTGGCGAAAATCCCACAGCATCACGAATACTTTCGAAAATAAAAGAACCACAGGATTTTTTTAAACTGTTTTTCACACATGATCTCGTGAAAAAAATTATTTCTGAAACAAATGTCTACGCAAAAACAAAATTGGAAGGGAAGACACTGTCTGCAAATTCCGTATGGCGAAGCTGGCGTGATGTCACCAACGAGGAATTCTGGGCATTTATTGCTGTCATAATAAATATGGGGACAATGCCGTTAGCCAATTTGCAGGAATATTGGTCGCGGAATAACGTCAGCTATATTCCGTTCTATTCGGAGACATTTACAAGGGACCGATTCAGTCAAATATTCTGGATGCTCCATCTTCAAACTATTGCAACGCGCAACACCAATCCGCGAACGCGCCTACAACGCGCGCGCGTAAGTTGCTTCTTGGATTATATCAACGGGAAGTATTTGGATTATTTTACCCCGGGCGAACAAATATGTGTGGACGAGTCAACTATAAAATTCAAGGGTCGAATTTCGTTCATCACGTACAATCCGAAGAAACCGACAAAATGGGGTATCAGAGTTTATACTCTAGCTGACTCAAAGACTGACTACATTTGCTGTATTTTGCCATATTATGGATCACTAACAACATAGCTCTTGGTCAGACCCGATTTACCAGTGTCAACAAGAATTCCGTTACATTTGTATCAAATGTTGTTGGATAAAATTCCAGGTGCTCAGGGGCACCATATGTTCACGGACCGCTATTACACCAGTTATTTCTTAGCTCAAGAACTAGCCAAACTGAAGTGTAACATTACTGGGACAATCTTAGCAAACAGAAAAGAATTGCCCAAAGAAATAAAAAAGCCGAAGTTTTTGACAAAATCCACGGTCGCGTATCGACGGGGCAACACCTTAGTTTTAGGGTGGAAAGATAAGAGGGTTGTCACTTGTTTGACTACGAGGGGTGACACTGGAATGACGACGGTCAAAAGAATTACACGAGGTGGTGTGGATATAATGGTCAAGAAACCCAATATTGTATTTAACTATACAAAATATATGGGTGGTGTTGATCGGGCGGACCAATATGCATCAACCTATTGTTTCCTGCGAAAATCGCTTAAATGGTGGCGTAAACTATTTTTTTGGGGCATGGAAATTTGCCTGATCAATTCATACATTTTATATAAACTAGAGACGACAAAAAAAGGGCGCCGCGGTCGAGCGGCGAAGCAAAACCCTCCCAAAAACCTATATACACAGTTGGAGTAGGTAGTACGGCCTACCCAACTCAAAATAAACTTGAACACTCCTTACACGGACACGGAGTTAAGACTGGGTCTTCCGTACCCAGCCTAATGAACGATGAGCGAAGGCGGCGATTTACCCACGTTCGGACCCCTCGTAGGTGTTCCGTCGGGGGGTAGGTAATCATCATTGTGTATGCCAACATTGGCGAGGAAACATATCCGCGTCACTTTCGTGGTGGTCGGATTCACAATAAATGTCCCTATCTACTGGTCTCCAAAGTCCAACCCCGCCTCCACGCGGCGGAGACCGGGCAACGCAAGTCTGTATTTGCGGCAAAAAAGGGCTATAGCACCCCCGCCCTGCCTAGTCCCATCCTTCCCTATCATAGATTCCTCCCCATCACGGTTTTGTGGTGCTGAACGGCCGCGGTGCTTGCGTGAGGTGCTTGACACCCACTACCGTAGCTGGAGAAGCTCTGCCACGCCAACCGCAACTTGCTTATCCACCCTAGACGGGCACCAACCATGGGCAGCCGCCTAGAACACTACTAACGAGCAAAGAATAGCTGTCACTTGCCAACCTAGCACGCTGCATAATCATTGCTGTCGTGTGGAAAAGGGGGTGATTACATGTGGCAGAGTGCCGTCGCTGCGGAGGGCAGTGGCGGGCACCCACCGCCGCGGTCGAGCGGCGAAGCAAAACCCTCCCAAAAACCTATATACACAGTTGGAGTAGGTAGTACGGCCTACCCAACTCAAAATAAACTTGAACACTCCTTACACGGACACGGAGTTAAGACTGGGTCTTCCGTACCCAGCCTAATGAACGATGAGCGAAGGCGGCGATTTACCCACGTTCGGACCCCTCGTAGGTATTCCGTCGGGGGGTAGGTAATCATCATTGTGTATGCCATCATTGGCGAGGAAACATATCCGCGCCACTTTTGTGGTGGCCGGATTCATAATAAATGTCCCTATCTACTCCTATTCCAACACCCATTCCGATTTCCTAGGTCTTCGTTTAGTGGACGTGAGGCGTTGCGTCACGAGTTCGCCTCCCCGTGGTTCCCCGTGGGCGCCAGCAGATGGAAGGAAACTGAAATTCGCTGGCGGCTAAAGAACTCGTCCATTGTAAACGTCTCAATGGCACGTGCGGATTTTTCCTCGGCCCTTTCCCTTGAACGTGGGGCCGCTGGGAGTAGATGGAAACTTAGTTGTGTATGCCCGAAAGGGCGAGGAAACATATCCGCGTCACCTTCGTGGTGGCCGGATTCACACTAAATGTCCCTATCTACGGACCTCGCTCCGCCGGCCGAGTGCTGCAAAAGTGGTTTTTTTTCTAAGTGAGAATTATCTCAGTGTTGGAAGTGTGTAGAGGACGATCAGACGATCACGTTGGTGTAAAAATTGTGCGAACTGAACGAAAATTGTGGAAAATATCAGCCTGTGCAATTCAACGCCACGTGTCCCGACTCGTCGAAGTCCGGGACACGAAAGATCGGATTCCGGCCGAAATAGTGATCGGAAACCCAAACTGTGAACGGCAAAATTAATTGCTCGTTAAACGGCTTAATTCGACATAGTGATTGTGCGAATAGTGCAAAAATTGCGGAAGTTTCAAATTTCACAAATAGATCGAAAAGCACGTGTTTCTCCACCTCGAACTTTGGGACGCCACCGTTAGCGTGGGGTGGTACTGCTGTCGGGAAATTTTGTCCAAATTCACCACATCAAGTTTCCAGTCTACGTGCAGGGGAATCAGTGCTGCCAACCCTTAAAATTTTGGCAAGGTTGGCAGCGGAAGTTCCCTCCGGCAAAAAATTACATTCGAGCCCCCACTCGAACAACCACGGACCAACAAATTCTTCCAGGCGCCAATTTCAAACTCTTTCGAAAATTTTAACTCTGTCTTCCTTCTGTTTCAGCAATCCCAGCCCAGCCGAAACCAGCCGTAATCAACACTGGGTGGACATTTGTTTAAATAATTGTTTAAACAATTTTTAAACAATTTTTAAACAATTTTCAGGATTTTTTATAAACAATTTTCGGAATTTTTTTTTCTCATTATTTTCAACTTTCAGCTAAACACCACCTTCACTGGAGCAAACTCCGAAGCCGGCCCCAGAGCCGAGTATGAGCCTCCTCAGGCTGGAGGCCAGCCCAGGAGCCGCCACCCCGCCCGCCATCGTCCATCAGCATGATGGACACCGAGGCTTCCGACTCCGAGGGGTACGTCAAGGTTACCAACAGGAACAGGAAGAGTAAGCCCCGAATCCAGTCTGACGACTCGGACACCCCTCTCGCGACTATACTCCCCCGAAAACCAACCAAGGCCATGAAACGGTCTGAAGTTCTCTCCCCGCCCCCGGTCGCCCCCGCCCCAAGCCCTGCCCCGTGCGGCGAGAAACCGGCCACGGCCGCCCCAGTACCCGACCCCACCGCCAATGACCTTCGGTTAAAGTCCGAAAAAGTGACCATAGCCCTTATGCGGTTCGTTATGGACCAGGATAACGGCCTTTACCCAGACGCCTCCCAGTTTATTGCCTCCAAGGTCGCAAAGCTCCAGAGCATACTCGGCGAGTCCCTGTTCCGCTGCATCAACCTGGAGGGTCAAATTAAGGCAATCAGGTCCGAGAACAGACAACAAAGAAAAACCCTCGAGTCTGTTACCGAGCACTGCCAGACCCCGAAAGAACCCTCTCTGCCCACCACCTACGCAGAGAGAGTCGGGGTCAGATCCAAGACGGCCGCTCTCTCGAACTTGAGGCAGAACCTCCCCCCCCCCCAAAAAGCGCCATCACTATCCTTCCGCAGGACCCTAAGTCTTTTGAGTCCAGTGACAAGATGAAGGAAACGGTCCTCAAACTAGTCTCCCGCTCAGAATGTAAGCTCCAGATCAAGAGCATTAGAAAGATTCAGGGGAACGGTATCCTGGTCGAGTCCCCCCAGGATAATTCTTTATGACGTCCCCAAACTGGAAAGTGACGATGCCACCCTTCGTGCTATCGGCAGCCAGAATCTAGATGCCCCCGAAAAAGCTCTCTCACAGCAAATTAAACTTGCTTTCAAGTCCGGTAACAGGAACAAAGAAAAGAGCAACTGGATACTCGAAGTATCCAAGCAGGCCCGCGATGTCCTAATCAAAAAGGAACGCGTTTATGTCGGATGGAGTGGTTGCCGAGTCAATGACTACATCGCGGCCACCCGGTGTTACAAGTGCCACAGTTTCGGCCACACCACTAAGTTCTGTCGCGCCGAGAAGGACATCTGTGGCCACTGCGCCGAGCAGGGCCACACATTTAAGACCTGCCCCAACAAGGCCAAACCAGCCTACGTTGCAGCCATAAACCAGGTACTTTCACGTACGGATTATGGTTTGTAAACCTCACCCCTCCCAATCTAAGCTCTTAATTAGGATAGGTCAGGTCAACGCCCAGAACTCCAGATCGGCTCTCGAGGAGTTAACCCTTTGCACTCGAGCGGCGCCGATTTGGCGCCCGGCCGATTTGAAGTGTCACCTCGGGCAGCGCTGCTGCGGCACCCGGCTGATTTGAAGTCTCAAATTGCGGGACGCTCTAGCGGCACCCCTCTGATTTGAAGTGTCAACTTGAGCGATGCTGCTACGCCGCTATGGTCGTTTGTAACTCGATCTGCTTATTTACGATGAGCGATAAGATATTTTTCTCGGAAATACTTTCGTGGATTAGGCTTGGCTAGCATTGTAGCCAAATCTTAACTTAGTTTAGTTAGTCTCAGCGTTGCATTCGCTTGAAACAGTCTTGCCAGTAAAAATAGTAGCTGAAAAGTGTTCGAGCCCTAAAAATATGGAGGAAGATCAAATCAGCTCAAGTTCGGACGAATTCGATTTTGCCGCTTTGGATGAAGAAATTACGCTGATTTCCGACGGATTACGCCGTGAAACGAACGAATCCAGTGAAGATAGTGATACAGTAAGAGGTGTGAGAGGGCGAAAAATTAGAATTATAGAGAGCGACAGTGAAGTTGAAAGTGATGCTGAAAGAGAAATTGAAAATGAAGCTCCGGAAGGTGCAAGCAGTTCAGCATGGGTACTTTGCGAAGACTACGACGAAGTGCCGTCAAACATACAATTTATACCTGGCGAAAATCCCACAGCATCACGAATACTTTCGAAAATAAAAGAACCACAGGATTTTTTTAAACTGTTTTTCACACATGATCTCGTGAAAAAAATTATTTCTGAAACAAATGTCTACGCAAAAACAAAATTGGAAGGGAAGACACTGTCTGCAAATTCCGTATGGCGAAGCTGGCGTGATGTCACCAACGAGGAATTCTGGGCATTTATTGCTGTCATAATAAATATGGGGACAATGCCGTTAGCCAATTTGCAGGAATATTGGTCGCGGAATAACGTCAGCTATATTCCGTTCTATTCGGAGACATTTACAAGGGACCGATTCAGTCAAATATTCTGGATGCTCCATCTTCAAACTATTGCAACGCGCAACACCAATCCGCGAACGCGCCTACAACGCGCGCGCGTAAGTTGCTTCTTGGATTATATCAACGGGAAGTATTTGGATTATTTTACCCCGGGCGAACAAATATGTGTGGACGAGTCAACTATAAAATTCAAGGGTCGAATTTCGTTCATCACGTACAATCCGAAGAAACCGACAAAATGGGGTATCAGAGTTTATACTCTAGCTGACTCAAAGACTGACTACATTTGCTGTATTTTGCCATATTATGGATCACTAACAACATAGCTCTTGGTCAGACCCGATTTACCAGTGTCAACAAGAATTCCGTTACATTTGTATCAAATGTTGTTGGATAAAATTCCAGGTGCTCAGGGGCACCATATGTTCACGGACCGCTATTACACCAGTTATTTCTTAGCTCAAGAACTAGCCAAACTGAAGTGTAACATTACTGGGACAATCTTAGCAAACAGAAAAGAATTGCCCAAAGAAATAAAAAAGCCGAAGTTTTTGACAAAATCCACGGTCGCGTATCGACGGGGCAACACCTTAGTTTTAGGGTGGAAAGATAAGAGGGTTGTCACTTGTTTGACTACGAGGGGTGACACTGGAATGACGACGGTCAAAAGAATTACACGAGGTGGTGTGGATATAATGGTCAAGAAACCCAATATTGTATTTAACTATACAAAATATATGGGTGGTGTTGATCGGGCGGACCAATATGCATCAACCTATTGTTTCCTGCGAAAATCGCTTAAATGGTGGCGTAAACTATTTTTTTGGGGCATGGAAATTTGCCTGATCAATTCATACATTTTATATAAACTAGAGACGACAAAAAAAGGGGGAAAGCCACTGAGCCATTTGCGATTTCTGAAAACGATTGTCGACCAATTGAGAGGATCATATCGCCAGCAACAAGAGCAAGCGTCTACGTCGCATTCCGATGAAATCCGACTAAACGGGAAGCTTCACGTAATGCTAAAAGGGCCAAAAAGGGACTGCAAGGTTTGTTCTGACCGTAACACGCCTGGAAGTAGGCGGGAAATTTCATATTACTGTGATACGTGTCCTGATAAACCTAGGATGCATCTTGGATATTGTTTTACAAGATATCACACCAAAACTAATTACAGAGTGTAATATTTATCAAAGTTTGTTGTTTCCAACATATAAATAAGTAAACTAGTGAAATATTATTATTTTTATACATTTATTTGTTAATAAATATTTTTAGACTACTTCTAAAATATTTGCATAATTTGTCCGAAATCGTCTCGAGTTGCTAGTTTGCGCAAGCGAAAAAGGCCTCGAGTGCAAAGGGTTAAAAGTCTGCGCCTTCGAGGAAAGAATAGATATCCTCGCAATCCAGGAACCCTACTCGTTCAACAACGCCCTCAGTAGTTTCGGTCCGAACTCCCGGATAATTACCGACCGCAAAAGGTTCTCCAGCCTCTCGGTTCCCGACCTCCCCAAGGCGGCGTTGGTCATCAGAAACCCCTACATAACCGGTCTCAAAATAGAAAAGCTATGCAACACACATTGCATCTGCGCAGAACTCACCTTCCGCGACCTGAAATTCATTGTCGTCAATATGTACTTCCAGTACAGTGACGACATCCAGCCCTTCCGCCACCACCTGGAAACCATCCTACATACCATCCACAACCGTAACGTCCTGATTGTCGCCGACTGCAATGCCAAATCGCCGCTTTGGTACAACCGATCCTCTTACGAGAGAGGCGAAACCATGGAGGACTTTATTGCCCAATCCCGACTAGTGATAGTCAATGAACCCACCAGCACCCCCACCTTCGACAATGCCCACAGTCGATCTAATATCGACTTAACGCTCGCCACGAATAGCCTTTCTAGCCACGTCTCCTCGTGGACTGTCCATCCAGACAGATCGACAAGTGATCATAACCTGATCACTTTCCTGATTAGCGCCCCCATGCCCACTGCCCCCCCCCCCAGTCCCGTTACAACATCCAGAGAGCCAACTGGGAAGAATTCGACAGAATTATGCCGGCTATCACAGCTGAATACCCCCCCCCCTCCCAGATGACCCCTACGCAGTTGACCCCGATACCCTTAGCGCGGAAATTCAGGAAATAATCTCTTCAGCCTCCAATTCCGCGATCCCAAAGAAGACCAGATTCCCGAGATCAGTCCCGTGGTGGACCCCACAGCTCACAACCCTCAGATCCGAGGTCCGCCACACGAAAAGAATCTACTAATCGGAACCAAACTCCGCTCGTAAAGCAACCCTGAAAGCCCAGTATAGGCGACTCAGGAATCGGTACACCGCCATCATCCGCAAATCCAAACTCGAGAGCTGGAGAAACTTTGTAACAAAACAAGGAAATGCCAACCCTTGGGGCATTCCATATAAAACCATTTCTCCTCCACGCGCTAATGTCCGACGACACCTTCTTGACGGACACCGCCTTCCACACGGAAATCCGTCAAAACGCGAACACCATCCCGGACACTCCAAACGCCCCCTTCTTCGAGATGGAAGAAGTGCAGCGCGCAATCAAGCGCCTTAAGAATAATAAAGCCCCTGGCCAGGACCTGATGGAGGACGCCATCCTGAAACAAGCCTGACATCACTCTCCTCTTTAACAGCTGCCTCGCCCGCGGCAAATTCGTCAGCATATGAAAGACAGGAGTCGTCGGAGTCCTTCTCAAGAGCGTGGACAAGCACAGAACCGATCGGAACGTCCAGATGCGTCGAGAGAGATATCCGAGCATCGTGATGAGAATGCGAGCAGCATCGCAAAACAAGAACCGTGGATGTCCTTGAAATTTCGTTTCGAATAACCGCTTCGATGCGAAACGTTGAATGTACGTGGATTTCGAGTATGCGAGTTCGCGAAATGAATTCGTGGTCTTGATCTGTACACGGAGAACTTTATTTACTCGACAGACGGTGTTTGTCCGATCAGGAGGATCGTTCAGATATAAATTGAGATTGAAATTGAAATGCGAGACGTTTACTGGTTATATTTTCCGAAGCCGGTCGTTCGATCAGCGGCGATGGATGTGTAGCGTTAACGCGACAGTATTGTAGGGTTACATATTTCGGAAATAAATAAATAAATAGGTCGTAAATTACCGAACGAGGATGCTACGAATGCCTGTAGAGTGGTAGGAGTTACGGGGGACAGTGTTTTGTTTAAGTTTCGCGGAACTCCTCGAGCCGCTTGGCCGAAAGGAAGAGCGCGAGCGAGCGAGACAGCGAATGAGAGAGAAAGAGAGAAAAAATGTGTAAGAGTGAAACAAAGTGTACGGGAGAGTGGAGAGTTTGCTATGAAAATGCAACGAATAGGAAGATAGGGCGAGGGAGATTCAAAGGGTGGAAGATCCCAACGGAAAAGTCGAGAGGCATTCGTTACCGAGACGTGATCGAGTACCAACCAGTGGAGGAGATAAGTACGCAGGTGAGTGTAAAATAGCCGAGAGTCGAAGATGTGGCTTGCGAGGCGCGCCTAAAATTCGAGTATATGGCTCGAAGCGCGAGCAGCCAAAGCGACGACGGTTTCGCTAGTCCCGCATGTTCCTCGGCCGTCGCGTGTCACTCAACGAGATCGGTAGAAAAGCGATCGACTTTTCGGTTAGCGAAATTTGCGTTTAAGATGTTCCGCGTACAAAGAAGAAAACACTGGACGACGTCGCGTAGCCGTCGCACTCGACAATTCGGCCGAAGAAACTTCACGGATATCGGGACTTTGCGGGGAATGTCTTCGATAAATTCCTTCTCTTTCACAGCTGGATCTAAAATCCAGAAATTGACTTACCGCGTCTAAACCACTAGATTGGCATAATCGGTAAAATTGTTTCCTATCATGCTATATACTTGATTGTTGTTCATTTCATTGGCATTCTTATTTTTGTACAGGTCCGAGTTGTAGTAAAGGCCGCAACAGTGGAGAAAATAGGTAGTATTTTTGCAATATCTAGAACATTGGAATGCTCTAGAAGAATTAATGAACTAAAATTTAAGACTTTCGATAATATCGTGAGTAGACTCGTTAATGACAGAAGAAACAATCCAAGTGTTAACATTGACATTGAACAATGTATCAAGTTACAGTGTTAACCATGGGTGTTTGGAAACCATTATCGGCTGGCGTTATATTTTGCCAGTAAGAAGATCTTTGTTGGCCATTTGTCGAGAACAAAAAGTTGAAAGAATTATTCGATGAAATATTTAACGGTGAAAATTTCAATAAAGCATTCGAACCCATTACAAATGATATGAAAGAATTAATTAGGACCTCGAAATTACTTCGGGAGGAACAAAATTCCTGTCGCATAATTGTTAACACTGTAACTTGATACATTGTACTGTATCAATGTTAACACTTCGATTGTTTCTCGATACGACCATTCTTCTTAACAATCTCACTAATCTTCATACCAATGAACCCAGTATGCCGCAACTAGAATCCTCGCCACAAGAGCAGTCGTGCTCTACAAAATTTAACTCAACCTCTAGTCTACAAATCTTCTAATTCTCAGATATCCCTAAACTCTGAGATAGTAAAACTCAAACCAATTGTTACGTCCTCCGACGTATTGAATTAGTCGCATAAGAACATATATATACATATATACCCGATTAGCAATAAGTAGTAACAGTAAGACCATATTATACGAAACACGTATAGAATAAGTTAGCGATATCGAGTATAGCATATAACCACGTTAACGTAAGTTAGTATAGTCGTACCTCTCGAATCTACTGTATAGAACAAATTATTCTAAGTCCGAAATTCCGCCCGAGCGCGTCAAAGACACGCTCCTAGTTCTTCTACTGAGTTCCATTAACTTCTATGTCGTGTTTCGGTGGCAAAACCAAACGAAAATTTAGTGATGAATTCCTCAATTCACTTGGGACCAGGTCACTCACTAATGAAAAGATGAATTCAGCGAAGGAACTTTACAAGAAATTCCTACAGTGTAAAATGGATCTAATGGCTTTTTTGGAAATCAACTATGACAGCCTTATAGCTAGAAATCCTAACAGGAGAGAATGAGAAAGATTATTTGCAATGGTTTTTGACGACAGGCAATTTTGCTTTACAATGAATACCGACGGACATTATAAACACATGCTCCTTTTTTATGACAATAATGGGGCGTTACATACGACAAATTATTGATTTTCAATTGCCAAACAACGATCTCCATGTTTTCTTAGAATAAGGTATATGAAAAATATCAGACTCGTTCCGGGCTCCAGCGAGGGGAGTCATCTCCTCCTGCAAGCCATACCCCTAATTCAACTCAAGTCTCTTTTCTATTTCAAAGTCTCATTCAAACTCAAATCACCGCGTTAGTAACTAAGTCCTTGTATCGTTAATATCTTAGAATATATTTTAGTTATTACTACTTCTACAATCATTAATTACCTAGACTCTCTCCCTACTCGGCAATACATTCGTACATATTCACTTAGAAACTATTCCGCCTTCGTGTGTACCGATCTCACCCCGAATGATCTGCACGAATGCGTAATACAATTAACGACATTATTCCCAAAGCGCTTGTATCGATCTCACCCCGAATGATCTGGGCGCAGCAGGGATAAAACCGTCCTTCTTACATTCTTGCTTAACAAATAACGAATGCCGAAACGCGCCGGTCGTCGCCATCAACTAAGAAAGCTGGCGAAAGCTTTCGTTTACGGGCCGTATCGTTCGAAGCACCAGTACTCCGAACGCGTCATCGAGGTAATCTCGCACACCTTCGTCGCCGATCCAGCCACCGGAGTCTGCACCGAACATCAATCTACGGCCGTCCTGAGAGAGCGAACAGCACCCCGAAATTCCTGAGGACCATTGCGAACCGGCGTGCGATCGACCGACAAATTAGGTTCTCCGATAAAGGTTAGAGTTTGAATTGTCGCAGCGCGTTATTCGTGAAGCCCAGTGGATACGCGAAAGAACCGCGTCGCGTGCCCCAAAAGTTGCGATCTACGTCTTAGCCGCGGTAATCGCGCGATATATTATATATTTTACGCGTCGAGACTCGCGGGACGTAACACAATCCAGACTTTTACTAAAAAAATCTCCTGCTAACACAAAACTCAAAAATTCTAAAAAAAACACATTATAGCTGAATCCAGTACTAAATTCAAACCAGCACGTAATAATACCGATCAAGATTCAAATGATTTCAACATTAACTTCCCCGTTCTTCCTAACATTCCTGTTCATAATCGTTTCGCGTTTTTCACCGCGCTCAACAATCCAAACGACTCCAGTAACGCTAGTTCTTTCAACAACAAGCCCGTAGTCAATACATCTGCTGTTGCCAAGCCACACGCCTCGACAACACATTGCAAAACTTCAAACGATTCTAGACAAAAAATTGTTGCAAATCCGGAGACTCCAACACAAAAACCACCTCCCATTTATATTTACAACTTCTCAAATATTCAGCTGATAAATTCGAAAAAGAATTAACTGCCTATTATGGCAACAGTTTTTCACTAAAATATAACAGAAAGAATGTCCACATTTAACTTTCAACCATCAAAGATTTCAAAAAACTAAAATTAGGTCTTCAAGCTAAAAATATCACCTTCTACATATTCACAGTCGAGAACGAAAGAGCAATGGCAATGGTCCTCAAAGGTCTTCCAAACTACACTCCCGAGGAAATAATCCAACAAATTATTTTGCAAGGAATAAATTCCACAGCCTGCTTTCTCATTGAAGACTCAACCGCCTACAGAGTCAACATCTCAATGGGCACCTCAAACCAGGATATTTACAAAATTAAATTCCTATTCAGGGCCAGGGACAAGTACATGTCCAGGATCAAGCACACTCAGTTACTACAGATGCCAAGCTTCTGGCCATTATTCTTCTAATTGCAATCGACCCCCGGCACGTGTTAAATGCGCAAGGCCTCACCTCTCCAAAGATTGTTCGAAATCATATGAAGCCATCCCTAAATGGATCAACTTGATGGAAATTATCAAGGAAGAAAGTGGATGTCGTTCCCGGTATGGCATATATTGGGGACCCACGCCTGCATCATGCTCCTCTGGTCGAACCCTTTAGTCAGCCGTGTCTATCTGCCACCGGACAACCCCCTCATCCTTCTCATCGACGACTACATGGACCTAGAGACAACGAACGATGGATATTCGAGATACAACCCGTTATTAGGAAAAAGGTCAGCTTCTTCTGTCTCGTCAGACATCTCGCCGATATTCGATCCAGTATGAAAAAGGACAAGGATAGAAGAAACGTCCTTGCTTCAAAGAGAAGATAATCTACGCATCCCAACTTCCGAAGCTCAAGAAGTACCGTCACAACCTGAAATCCCTGTCGAACAATTATCGACGAACGATATAATAAATTCTAGTCCTAAAAATTAAATAAAATTTATGTTAAATAAAAAACGACGACAAAATTCAAATTTGCAAATTAAAGAAGTTTATGAACCATTAGATTTAATTTATCTTATGAAAGAATCTAAAATAGGAAAATTTTGTAACCAATATAGTGGTCCACACAAAGTTGTAGAAATCTTGCCGAATAGAAATACTAATTGAAGGTAATCTACGTATAGTACACACTAACAAATTGAAAATTGCACATGTAAGATCTAAATTTAATTAACAAATAACGGTACAATTAAAAATAATGCCACATATGTATTACGTATCAACGAATATTCATTAGACTTTAACACTTTAACGACCGCTCACACAACATGTGTGTGATAGCCGGAACAACCGTTACCGACCGCTCACACAACATGTGTGTGATGCTGCCGCCGAAGGTTGTTGGCCAGTACCACACTCTTTGTGTGATA
Organism: Megalopta genalis; assembly: GCF_051020955.1. NCBI lineage: Eukaryota > Metazoa > Arthropoda > Insecta > Hymenoptera > Halictidae > Megalopta > Megalopta genalis. Next base: position 889,773 of record NC_135023.1, on the reverse strand, counting down.
ATTTATGAATGTAAACAAGTGTGGATATTGCTATTGGCTTCATATTTCATTGTCACGTCTTTGATTATAGGTAATTATTGCCTATTTTTAATTTTTGATTAAACTACGGTTGTGTACCATGTAAATGGTGAAGCAAATATCGGCGGTCGTCGTTGGTGTAGTACGCTAAGCTGCCGTATAAGCGCTAGTGTAGCGCGCGTTTTCTAGTTCAAAATGTTGAAACAGCGCTAAGTTCACTTGTATTTCGTTGAAGCAAGAACAAGTAACAATACGACAACAATAAATACAATACGACAATATTAGCAAGTTTTATTTTGGCAAGTTTGGTGCAGATATTTCGACGATTATTCTACGAAGGGAAAGGTATGCTTATATAAGACGAATGTCCGGATAATTTATTTGATATTCTAATTAAATTTCTGGATTTTGGAGAAATAGAAAAGTTTGCAACTTTGCATCTTTTAGAGAAACAAATTGAAACGGAACTTTCGAAATTTTCAACTCTTGGAAACATCGCGAAACCCCTCGAAACCTGGTTTAGAATGGAAGACGAAGTGTTTGAGGAAGAATACGCAGATAATTTTTCTGACGTTCCCAGTGATGCCGAAGACAAAGAAGGCAGCGATAGTAATGGTGAAGAAAATATTGAAAGAGGGGAAGTGGAAGATTCTTTCCCACAGCTAAGAAGAAATAACAGTGTACGGATATCAAGCAGCCGACGGATATCAAACAGTGACGATGGAGAAAGCGATGAGGATCCTTTCCCGCCACCAAGAAAAAAGCGCCGTGTACTTCGTATACGTAGTAGCAGTGAGGAAGAAGAAGAAGAAGAAAAGGAGAATCCTTTCCCACCCCCAAGAAGAAATCTCTGTCGACATCGCACGTCAAACAGCAGTGACGAAGACGAAAACGAGGAGGATACAATTGGCTGGTCTGACATTGATAGACCACGTGATAATGAAGCTTTCGAAGGTGCCACGGGACCACGTGTCAGCGTCAGCCACTGTGATTCGGTTGAAGAGGTCGTAAATTGTTTCGTCGGAGATGATCTTCTAGAGTTCATCGCGGTAGAAACGAATAAATATCATGCTCAGAATTACAGGAAATTTAAAAGAGGGAAAAAATGCGGAACGTGGCGTGATGTTACGATATTATCTCAACTAAAAAATTTTTTTGGATTAGTAATAATTATGGGGCTAGTCAAAAAAACAAGAATTAGCGACTATTGGTCCACTATCCCCATTATTGAAACACCAATTTTTTCAAAAACCATGAGTCGTAATAGATTTCGAGAAATCCTGACATATTAACATTTTTCGGATAACGAAAAAATGCCTCCAAACGCTGACAGGCTATACAAAGTGCAATATCTTCTCGATTACTTTTGCAAAAAATTTGAAGAGAACTTTTATCCAGGACAGAATATATCCGTCGATGAGGGCATGATACCGTGGCGCGGACGACTCAATTTCAAAGTATACAATCCAAGCAAAATGACTAAATACGGTTTACTTGTTAGAATGGCGTGTGATGCTGTTACCGGTTACATATCGAGCTTCAAATTATATTCCGGTACGGGACAAAAAATAGAGAAAACTGTAATGGATTTGTTGAAAAACTACTTCAATAAGTGGCATCACGTATATATGGACTTAATTTTATATAAAATTAGGTTATGCGGAACAATTAGGATACATCGGGGTTTACCAGAATTCTTGAAAAAAGTTAAATTAAAAGTGATGGAAAGCATATTTGCTCGTCAGGGTAATATATTGCTGCAGTTCTATAAAACTAATAAAAAAAGGGGCATTAGAATGATATCAACTATTCATAATGCAGATATTTGTGATACCGGGAAAAAGGATAAAAATGGTGATGCAATCTTGAAGCCAAAATGCATTATTGACTACAACCAGTATATGAAAGGGGTCGACCGCGCGGACCAATACCTGAGTTATTATCCCATTTATAGAAAAACAAAAAGGTGGGCCGAGAAAGTTTCGTTGTATTTCATAAATTGTGCATTCGGAAATTAAATTACCACGACTTTTTAATTAAATTAGGAACTGAGTGGATTAAAACTACTAATGATAGTGATCCTACTACATCTCGCGTCGTTCGTTCCAATCCAGTGGAAAGATTAACTGGAGGAATAAAACATCAATTAGTTAAAATATCGGAAATAAAAAAGGGTGCACGAAGGGATTGCCATGTTTGCTATGCTAATAAAATTAGAAAACCTACTTATTTTATGTGTAAGACATGTAAAATACCATTACATGTAGGTGATTGCTTTAATAATTATCATACAAAGGAAAAATATTAAATTTGTTTATAATTAATATTGAAAAATATTAAATTTTTGTTGTTTTTTGTTTTATGTTAACTTTTTCGTGAATTTAATAAAGTTCTTTAAAATTAATTCTTCAAAAATACTGCCGGCCCCTGGCGACGTTTGACTGCGTAGATGTGCGGTCGTTAAAGTGTTAACAGTACCAAGACAAGGTAAATTCTCAGAAATTTCTTGGAATTCAACGAACCAATGGATGATGTCATTCTACCAAATCACGACAAAACTCGCTGAAGCCTACCACAATCAAAGCCGTTATCTGTATCCGATGGAAGACCACATTTCGAAATGTACCAGTAGAAAAGAGCATCCTATATAGCAACGATAAAAATAGCATCTATAGAATACGATATAATAGAGAAGTAAAATTCGCCCCAGGAGTTCATTCGCATTAACTTGATTAATTATATCAAAGATAATAGATTTTTGAATATTCCAACTATTTAAATTATTGTCCTAAATAAAATATAATGTTTTTAATAATCTATGAGGTTCACAAAATTCGAAAATGTCAAAATTACTTAAAAAATATTGTCATTCTGAAACTAGTATCGAACGCATTTCCGAAACTCGATCAAGCCCAAATTATGCAAATAACTTCATCATAGTTCTGTTTAAACCAATAACACTACTATGAAAAACCTCAGAAATAAGTTTATTAATTGCATTAACTCTGCAATGCTATAAATGCTTGAGTTTGCTCGAAAAGATTCGACGCACCTACTTTTTAACTTTGCAGCTTACTTAATAGACAACAACAAGGTTTTGTCCTCGCAAAAGTTGCTACAACTAGACAATCTGCATTATCAATTTCATCGAATGAATGTTCCAACTTGATCATTTTAAACATGGATTTTTATAAATCTAGAGTATTTGATTTAATCGTGTCAGAATAGGTAGCAGCCAGTAAATTGATCAACGAACTCAAGAAAGCAATATCTCTAGTGGCAGTAGGATTTCAACGTAGAAATCAATCCTCTGAAGCTGTATTGCTTGTTATCCAAATATGGATGCAAGTTTTTAATTAATGGAAGGCAACAGCATATAATGACGAGTAAATAAAAATTACCGATCCAGATTTCAAGTTTGCTTCTACATGACTCATAACCATGCATTATGCAAATGGCAGATAATTTCAAAAGATTGCCGAACGATAAAAATGTATTTAAGATGATAAGAAACGATTAGAACAAAAAACTAATAAAGAAACTTCGTAGATAATGTCGACTGTTAATAAGTGGAAAGATGAAGCCACAAAACACTAGGCATTCAATATTATTGCTTGATTTATTGACATACATAATTTTTAGTTAAGTGTGCTAACATTTTGTCCGACTGTATTTCCATAAAAATTCTCTTTTTTTAAATAAAATTGTTTACACTTGCGAAATGCAATTTTATTTCATTTGTGTATGTTTATAGTGGTATTTTGCAAATTTATATAGAAACAGTATTTTAGTTGTAATGTTACATAAATGAAAATTACATTAGTTTTAAAGTATGTTATCTTTTTGTTAGATACTGTATTATCCCGAAATGAAAACTAGAGAGCATAATCGGAGACTTGAGACCAAGCATCCACATATTCGACACTTTCCTATCTTTATTTGAAAAACGATTCTATGAATATTGATTTGTTTTTGTTCTGGAACAATGTAGTTACGTGTTGATAATTAAGTGGTATTTTTATTTGTCGGACAAATTCTCGACTAATAAAATTATTTATTTCAAACACATCGAATAAAGATACTTATTTTATTAGGACCCTCCAATATTGCATAAAGATGAAGAAGTATCTTTTGTTCGTAACGTTTCTATAATTTATTATCTAAATAATGTACAACTCTGCTAGGTTGTCATTTGTTTCGCAATTACAAGATGCAAATGAATTTCAGCATAAATTATACTGCAAAAATATCGTACAGTATTTATGATGAAATAGTTGAAAATGTTAAATGCTAGATGTTTTTAATCGAGTAGTACATATATTTAATCGATCCAAAAGTTTCAGTCATATTACTACGAGATCGATTAATATTGTATAAAAAAATAATGCACCGTCAGACATAATAAAATTCGTTTATTAGAAGTAAGTTAAAAAGATTAAATATTTTAATTATGGAAAAAATTATAACTTAAATTACATTGCACAGCTACTGCAGTAACTCGAAATTTTATATTATTTTCACGATTCCCTTAGTTTCGTTAATATCATTTATTCCAAGTAGACTAACAAATATACGATCAAACCCTACTAGAAAATCTGAAAAATTTGGAACATTGATTGCAATAGATCACACACACACACACACACATGTTGTTGAGGAACAGTCTTCTCTCTATTCCTGTGAAAAAGAAACATCAAATATTTTGCTTCCTCATTATTTTGGACCACAATTTTCAACAAAGAGAAGTAGACGAAATTCTGTAATGTATCAGAAAGGGTCTAGGTCTAGGTTTATTTAAAAATGGTTTCATGAAAAAGAAACAAAATACGTCGAGATATGCTGTGCAATGCTTCGAAATTCTTGTTTACGATAGCAATGGTAAAAAAATGCGTGCTGCAGCATAGTTTCAGGACAGTTCTCCCATCCTTGACAGCAATTACAGGGAATACTATCTTATGGCACCCTCGAGTGGCTTTCTCGTTTAGGGTCTCCGACGATAAGAATCAAGCCGTCAGAGGAATGATTAACAGACGACTCGAGACAATAGATACGAACATGTGTACGCTAGAGGCGAGCAGGACAAGGATGACCTGCAACGTCGAGATCCCATCGAATTAGGAAAGGACGAAAGAAATATTATAGTATATGCTTCTGATAGAATTGTTCGGTACCTATGAACCGAAGCATATACATTCGGATAAACGATGGAATAAACAATGCTCAAAAATTAGTTTTGCCTATATCTTTATCCGAAATATATTTAAAACATTAAGAACTTAATTTTGGAAAAAATTGAGAAAGAGCAATACTTATGAAAAAAATTAGCCTCATCGGCGCTCGTGTGAAACGAGGACTTCAATATCCAATCTCCGAACGGCTACATCATATCCCTCTGACTCATCCGATAACTTGTGAACAACAACATCGTATAACCTGACTCACCTATGACTCCGAACTTCAGACGACCACATCTCATCCCCTTGACTCAGCTTCCGACCTTTGCACCCAAACCCCTGTATAAAAGCCCTAGGAAACTAAATAAAGATACTCATTTTCACCCAGAAGCTCGTTGCGTTAACTTCGTCGAACTTATTAGCGTACGCGTACCATATAAGTATCGTTTTCTAGTGTTGTGTTAATTTGTGTTGTGTCCCATGACACTCGCACAGCGTTCAAAAGATTCGTATCTCGCTCGCACCATCAACCAACGACGTTGTAATCATAACGAAGATTTTGTATATCACGCATATCATAGTTTTATATCTTGAATTTCGTGTTCCTAGTTAAATAATCGTTTCTTTAAATGTAAAACCGTTTAATACTGCATAATATACTTATTAAGTGGACAATATCATACTTAACAAAGTTAAGTATGGAGAAAATGTCGAAAGTTTGGTTTTTATTTTTTATAACATTGTTTCACACCCACAAAAAGTCTGGCAAAGATTGCTGACAACATCAGAGATTGCTGCTTTTGACAATATCCTCCGATAGAATTGAAATGGCGAAGACAAGATTTGTCATTTCCGAAAAATTTGCAACTTTCCGATTTGTTTTTTCGTTCTTGAAAAATCTGAAAAAATTCTGTAACATGTGACCTGTTATTCAAAATGGATCAAGTCTTTTTCAAAATTTTAAAATGCCATCGTTCATCAATTGGTAAATATAAACAAAACTTTGAAACTGTTTTAAATAATTATATTTAATTACATATTTTGAGGTTAGCAATCTGTTGTTAAGAAGTTAAAAAATTTTAGGTTAAATCACTGCATACTACGTCGACGTATTTTTCGTCTGCTCTCTAATGCGGCTCGGTTTGCACCGAATGACGTGTTTATGATTAATCGATTAATTTAATCATTTTCCAGTTATTTTACTTTATTATTAATAAAAATATTGATACAATTTCGACAAACGCAAAAGTAGACAGCAAATAAAGAATGGATATAATTATAATGCAATGCGACACTTCTTTATTTCTTATTTTTTCTTAACGGTAATTGAAAGATTTTTCCCACTGTAATTGTGACGCGTTTTTGTGATTAAATTAAGATCAAATACAATATAATTTTTGTAAGATTATATCTTACAAAATTACAAATTTTATAAAAAAACTATATAAATATACTTTTCATATTAATACTTACTTAATTTTTTTTATTCCAACCAATAAAACGACAACATAAACATTTTTGTTTTTGTAATTTATGGTAAAAAATTAGTATTGAGATGAGCCGATTTATACATATTATGTTTGTTCTTATTTTAACCAGAAAAATCTTACAAACACATGTATGCAAATTTTATTTAAAAATAAACAAAAAGAAGGATGTTTCATCTTTGCATTATGTATTTTGTACCTGTTGTCCCATATTCAAGCCCGGATTAGATTACGATCCATGTGACTCGTTCGACTTTGAATTTTTTCGGCATGTCAAGGGGAGCCCCAAACCCCCCTCAGTAGTAAGTGAAAAACTACCTAGAACTACCATGCACTTATGCAAACAAAAATTACGTGTTCTAAGCAAAATGACCTATGCAAACGTAGTAAGTGGTACCACTCAAGAAGGAATTGAACGAATTTTCAAGAAACCAATCACATTTCAAGATAGGCGTATACAATCCTGTATGAGTGGAGAGTGTTCACAGTCGCGATAACGTGGGAATGATTGGCCTCGAATGTATTTAGAATGTTGATTCAATTACGAATTATATATATATATATATATATATATATATATATATATATATATATATATATATATATACTTCGAATACGCCCATCCCAATCCTACAAATACTCTGGCGGACAAAATGATAAGGAACCTCAAGATTTTTGAGTATGAACATCTATTTGTTCATATACATGGAAAATGAATACACGACAAAATATGGTAGCAATTTTGACGTAATACATGAAGAAATTAAATAAATCGTTCGATTCATTTGTTATTTATGCAAAAAAGTGAAATTTTGTGTGGACGAAATGATAAGGTACTTTAAATATGAAACAAAAATGCTTTGACGTTGTCCCCGTTTTGACCGGTGGTCAAGCTGGAAAATAAGGCCAACTCCGGGATTTTACAGGCTCCTAGACAGACCACCCGACATAATGCACGATATTCGGGAATTCGATTCGTGACGCAGGAAAATTCGTTCGGGTAGAGTGCCAGGCGAGCCCACCTGAGACGCATTCGATCAGCCTATCTTTCGGACATCCGATCCCTTTTACCTGCGCTATCATGTACGCCGTTATAATTGTACATGCATTCGATCACGTACGCCACAATGACAAAAGGTATAAAGAGTAATAAAACAGTCGTTCATTGGTAATCAAGCATAATAAATTTCTTACCTTACTTATTAGCTCTGTATTATTACGCCACGGCTAACATACATAAATTACTGAATAAAACCGCGCAAGTAACATGCAAATACGAGGCATAATTCGCTGATCACAGCACAATACACGTGTGCCAATAATTAGGCCAGTATCCTCCCCCTCCCCTATATGTACTTCGTTTATGCTAAAGTAGCGACTACCATTTGGGACCAATTGTTTTTTTCCACCTTGTGCCATCCACGTAGACCGAGAATTTTTCTCATCAAGTATACTTAAAACCATTTATTTGTTGATCGCGTCTGCGATTCTGTAATAAAGACTCGACGTGTTTACATATATTTAATCGTTTATTTAGGTTCAACCATTCCGACTAACAGTCTCCCATTCTGGGATAGTTCCAGCCCCGAACAGAAATGAATAACACATGGAAGGGATGAAGCTGGGTTATGTTAGAGGAGGAGGAAACACAAATTTTTTGAAAAGATGATTATTTATTGTATAATAAGGATGACGAAGAATTATGACAGAGGAAGAAAATTGTAACTTTGTTTTTAAAAATTCATTATTTAATTATTTATTTTTATTGGGATTATGGCTTGGATTATTTATTTACTGTACAAAGTTTTACTAAAACTTTTATTATAATTTTTATTTTAAAGAAGATATATGTACGTTATGCACGAACGACTGATCGCCCAATTTCAACTAACAGACCGCGACTGAATATCGTCCGCGTATATACCTTTTTGATGTGATCCTCTCCACCAATTAAAGACGGTCATTTATTGCGTTTTACATTGTATGCTACCGCTGGTGTGCTCTAACCACACCGGCGATAATGGGTGTGTATCGCGGTGTGTATTTATAAGTTACAGTTTATATTACCGCCTGTGCGCGCTTAAGAAACCGGCGCAATGAAATCTGATAATTTCGAACTTCATTCCCAAGTAAAGTATAAATTAATTTTTGTCCGAGGCTACAGTTACTTTTTCAACAATTTTAGATTACAACTATTACTACTACTACTACTATTGGTTGTCCTTTTAATAAATATATGTACTATTAACTCTGAATACACTGGGTAATGATATAATGAGTAAAAGAAAAGTGATAATAATAGAGTACATCTATATCGGCCATGAATTGAATTTTGATGAAATCGAATCGATTATGAATTGGGTACGAGGTGTGAAATCCAATCGAATAAAAAAATGGATCGTGTGCTACGAATTAGTTCGCGGTCAATTAGTATAACAACAATCCACCACCGTCCCTGATAGATCCGCATTTTTTAAAAATTGCTACGCAATACATCGTTCATTTCTAGCACATGTTTATATATTTTGCATGTTTGTATTTTTTCAGAAGTAAACAAGCTGTAGGAACAAAAATGATGCGCAACGCAGGAGTCGACGAAATGAAGATTATGCAAGAAATGCTCGAAAAATCTCAAACCCATATTCATTGCCAGAAAGCATTTCATCATCGAGGCAGGGATGCAGAAGAAATCACGTGCACGATCCATCATCGCCGAAGGATTCAACATTGTGGACTTACGGTCCGTGGTCGAACAAGCTTAGTGATAGGATATTACTCACGAACGTTTGCGTGTTCCACCGGTTTAAGGAGCTCAGGATTAACAACAACAATGTGCGTCCCGACATTTCACCGGGACGTTCGAGCGACTCAAATGAGTTGCGAGCTAAGATATCTTGACGCAGTATTGGAACCTAATACTTTAGAAGAGACATTGACAATTAAACAATATCAAGACCATACGATTCGTGGATTAAGAAATAGATTGGAAACAAGCGAGAAAAAACATTATGAATTAAGGGACGGTTAGTTTATAGGAAAATAGAAAAATTAATAATGATAAATTGTTATTTTACGTACCCGCGTGTTTAGAAAATAATATTATTAGGCTAATGACAATTATATAAATATATATAAATATATATAAATTAAATAATATATAAGTATATATAGATTATTAGGCTCATGACAATTTGGGGCATGTAGGTATTGACAAAGTCATCGATGACATAAGACAAATATACTGGTTTCCGGAAATGCGACAAAAGATTAAACAATATATTAACAATTGTTTGAAATGTATTGAATTTTAGCTAATTAGTGGTAGACAGGAGAGGTTTTTGCATAGTTTATCTAAAGGTGACCTACCATTTCAGACAATTCATGTGGATCATTACGGAGAAGTGTGGAAAAGGTTTTATATATGTTTTGGCAGTAGTGGATGGGTTTATACCAAATTCGTTAGACTGTTTGCTTGTAGATCGACAAGATCTGAAGAAGTGATTCGAAATTTGACAGAGTTTGAAATGAAGCATTGTGTCAGATTGTTCGAAAACTAAAACGATACCGCATTGTGAATAAGTTTAAGTTTGTGTGTGTTTGTATGCGTATTTGTTGCATTCCGTAAGACTTATTTTTATTATTTCTTATTTACGTTTTGTGTAATATGAATTGTATATTTTTTAAGATCTAACTCTTGGAAATAAAGTTGTGATTCTTTGGTGACCATGGATGTTCATTCTACAGTTCAGGATTGGCCGAACTGTAGAATGAATCGTGTTAGCTGTTTGATGCGATCGATAAGAAGATTGTTTAATACATTACGATGTTTATTCGAGCCGAGCCTTTGTGAAATAAACAATTTAAAACTTCGACTCAGAATAATAAATTTGCCGATTCATTTCCTACAGTATCATGATACAAATGTCGAGCGATCAGATCTGGGATGAGATCCTGACTACAGGAATCCTTCCCAACTCCCCAATAGTTCAAGAAACCGAGCCAACAACAAAACTATATCAGTCACCTCCTACGAAAATGCCAAACGAGAATACGCCCCAAACAAGGACCAAGCCATAATACTGCATGCTGTAGATGGTATTACCGTCAGGGACTATGCATTAGCCATAGGAAAGATAATAGGCCCCAGATATATCAAATACATATCGAGAATTTCAAACGGTAGGGTATGCACATACCTAGATAACAAAGAAACTGTCAGCAACATAACAGCAATATTTAAATCAATTACCATCAGCAACATAAATATTGAAATTCGTCCTATGATTTCGCCGACCCAACGTATCGAGCTGTCAAATGTAGCATCGATCATTCCAAATTCAGTAATTGAAAATGCATTTAGAACCAATAACATCAAACTCTGCTCAAGAATAACCGACCTGAGAGCAGAGATATCTGACCCTGAATTTGTGCAGCTTCAGACGTCAAGTATACGTCGATATCGAAGTCCTGAACAAATTTAGAAGCACATTCTTAATTAATTTTGACGATACCCTACACAGAATTTGTGCCTCTACTGACAAACAGATTTGCTTATTATACAAAAGAATATGCGCAATAAATAAACAAAAAATTTATGTTTCTACTAACTATAAGAAGTGCTTTATTATATGAGAAAACTATTGATTCAATAATACTATCATAAATAATAAAAGAGAGTAATAATTTTTATAATAATATCGTGTCCGAATATTAATGCGAGTCACTGTACTTGAAAGCAGTAATCACAGACCCAGATTTTGCAAACATATTAAGTTTCAGAAGAAGACAAGTCTACAAACTTGTTTATAACAAGTCTCTGAATATTCACCACTTCAGAGAAACAGATCTGCTTCAATTGTAATCAATCAAGCTATAAGCAATGTCCTAACAACACAAACACGAACGAAAACGGTTCCCAAACCGATCCGAATATAAATCCCCTCCCCCCGCATTAACGTATCAATCATCAATGATATATTCATATCGGTCAACGTATTGTCGAATATCAAGAAGGCAGGACAAATACAATGGAAATAGAGACAGAAAAATCCAACACAAACAAAACGGAGAATAAGAGACCGCTATCTATAACATCAGAAGAAAGCCATATCAACCCAATAAAATTAGCGACTTGAATTTCAAGATCTCTGCTCCAATAACATTAAAAAAAGATTAATCAAACGAACAGAACCACCCTTTTGCAACACGTGCAACCAAACTATGTCGACCAACCACGTCCTTTTCGAATGCAGAAAATACGAAATATCAAGACAAAAATACATGATACTACTCGTCGTAAAATTCCTAAAGGAAACCAACATCTACCAAGAAATAAAAACAAGAAACAGGACAATAAACCGTCGCTAATGACATGAAGGTCGATGCGACGTTAAACCTGAAAAAAAGATTCTTGGTCTTTTCCACAACAGTTTTCTTGTACAAATTCGTTGTATATTACCATCGCTTATCAAAAATGAATATCACGAGCCAGGCTCGCGAACGAGAGTTAGTCGCGATTCTTATAATTGTTGTTACAAAGCAGTTTAGTTATTAAAATTTAAGAAATCCCTACAAAATGCAAAATACGAAAGTGTTAGATAAAAGCAATGATAACGAATCCAGTGATAGTAACGTGTTTGCGCCAATCACAAAGCGTGTAAGGCGTATGATTATAGTTGGGAGTAGTGAAGAGAAAGGTACGACCATCATGGATTTGCCAGAAAGTAAAAAACACACCAATAGTTTGGAAGTATTCTGAACATCATGGAATAAAAGCGTCTATTTTAAATAATTTAAGCGAGAATCCAACAATGTTAGACCTATTTTTTATTACATTTCATAACAAGTTTCGGGAAATGCTGACACTTGGTATCCTGTTATCTTAGATGAAATAAAGGCCCATTATGCACTGTGAATTTTGATGGGTCAAGTGAAAAAAATCAAATATTTAACTGTATTGAACTAGAAGAGCTGTAGTAGAAACGCCAATTTTTAGACAAACGATGCCTTTTAAGAGATTTCGGTAAATTTCGAGATTTTTACATTTCTCTGATAATGAAACTGCTGATAGTAATGACCGACTTCGAAAGATAAAAGCTATCATCAACCTTTGCAATGAAAAATTTAAAGAAATTTACACACCCAATGAATATGTCAGTATAGACGAATCCTTAATGAAATATAAAGAGCGTTTAGCGTACAAACAATTCAATCCATCCAAAAGAGCCTGATTTGCATTAAAAATTTACAAATTGTACGAGGCAAGTACCGGTTTCTGTCACGGATTTAAAATATATACTGGCCAGTACAAAATTGATCGAAATGATAGTGCGTTAGAGAACGTTGTGATAGAGCTGTCAAAATGTATAATAAACAAGGAATATACTTTGTCTCTGGACAACTGGTACTCTTCACCAAAACTTTTTTTAAAAATTACATCAGAAAAAGACTAACGTAATCGAGACAGTGCGCAAGAACAGGAAAAATATGCCAAACGCCAATCAAAAGCATATTTTGAAGAAAGGAGAATGTATATGAAGATGTTGCAATAATTTGATAGCTGTGAGGTGGAAGGACAAGCGCGACGTGTATATGATATCAATGAAACACGAAACTGCAGAGATGGTCGAGTAATCAAACAAAGAATTACAGAAAGTAATGAAGCCTAAATGTATCCTGAAATATAACAAGGTTATGGGTGCAGTTGATCATCAAGATCAGATGTTTGCCTGTTTCCGAATCATGAAAAAAGTCATCGAAGGATACCGAAAACTTTTCTTTTGCATGTCAGATATGGCTCTGTTCAATACCTACATTATGCATAAAGCTATTCACAGTTGAAAAAGGGAGACTTATGTTGATTACGGTATAAATATAGCAGAAGCAATTTTACAAATTGTCGAATTACCGGACTACAAAATGCGTGGAAAATCTAGATCAGTTGAAACACCTCTTCGACTCCAAGCTCATACATAAACATAAAATTTGAAGCGAAACGAAGTGAGAATGCGCGAAAGGTAAAGTAGCTTCTGCCGGAATGTTTTAAGAAGTATCATACCGTGGAGGATTTTTAGAGTTGTACGTATTTTCTTATTAGATATTCATTCAAGGTAAACATTTTTTATGATTGATTTTTTTTTGTTTATAATATGCTATGTAACAAAAAAAATGATTTCTGAGGGTGAAAAAATAATGTACGTAAAATTTCAAAGCGACTGGATAACGGTAACCCGTGTCGCATCGGGTTCAAAAATTTGAAATTTCTATTATGTACGTTAATTTTAATATAAATGTGTACCACTGTTTTAGAGGCGGTACTAAATATTTTTTATAATGAAAATGTAATCTTACATGTATATAATATTATCGTGACTTAATTTAAAATTATACGTTATAATAAAATTAATTGAAATATCTTATAAAATGTTACATACTGGTCAATATACGGCTTTTATTCAGATTGATTTGCTGGCATCTGGATGACGTCACCGATAATCTTCTAATACTTGTAAAATAAATTGTTTATTATATTCATTTTTCGTTAATAAGCTATTACATTCCGTGATAAACTTCAAGCCTCGTCTTACACTGTCATTAACTAATTTTAAATTCCTTACATATTATATAAAGATTATTATATAAAAATGCTCATTCCATTCAATCAGACACGAGAAAGCTTGAACGTGATTAACTAGACATTATAAGTACGATTATAGGAGAACGATGCACCCCGATACATGTCACACAATTTTTATTAGGCTCTCAGGAGGAAGAAAGAAGAAACGTAAATGAAGAAACGAAAGAACTTCAAGAAGAACCGCAAGATATGATTTTTCACAGTAACGAAATTGTGAACAGAAATTACGTATTCTAATCAAAAGAATAACATTTGAAACTGCACACGCTCCGACGAACTCTCCTCACTTTCTTTCATTTCTCAAGGCCCATACCCAATAATGACAATCACATTCACATTCTCCCTGTTTTTTATTATGTTGACTTATATGTCTAGTCATGTTTGGAATAATAGAAAATGTTACCTTTTATCTTTTGTAATAAACTTGTTCCGTTCCGTAGGACCTCCCGTAGACCGCTTTCGCGAAGGTTTATGGCGCGGACAAGCGAGGTTCATCTAAAGAGACGGAAACCTTTTTTCCATCTGCCGATCATCTGTGCAGTGTCTTCCGTCTTCTTAATGACCGCGAGGCGTCGTAAACCCGAAAGGCCCGGAAAACAACCCCGTCATAAAACTTAAGAATTGCTTTATCATGGCTTTAATATCTGATAAAACAACTGCTAACCAATACTTTTTTAAATTGTCTCGCATAGTTAAAATGTAGCGATTTCCATTGATTGTTTTTGGAAGTAGTCCAAATGTGTCGATGGCAAGTTCGTCAAAAGGTTCCAGAGATGTGTCCGTAATAATCACGGGTTGACGGGTTTTGTTCTGATAAGTGAACGAACGAATTCTTGTGAATCTTTTCTCATTTCGGGGCAGTCATATTTTTCTTTTAACCCTTTCGGTACGGAGGACCTGGCCGCGGTTATACATTCGTGGAACGAGGAAGTTTTTCGCAAGAGTGGTTGCACTGTCCGACAGCGTAAACCGCGAAAACATGTTTTGCGGCATTCATAGAGATCTCGAGCGTGATTGACACTAAACTTTTCATTCGGACCGCGACATCGGTTACTGACGCGGAATTTAACGTGTTTGAAAAACATTTCAAAAATGTTTATACTGCTTTGTCGTAACCTAAACCAATTCTCGGCAGAAAACCGAGATTTCGACGGTATCTTATCTCGCGGAACAGACGGAAGGACAGACAAAACAGGCATGGCGCTTAACGTTTTAAAATCATATCTTTTTCTTTACAGTACATTAATTAAAGCAAATGGCATTGATATAAATAATATGATCCAATATTACAAAATTAAAATAAATAACAAAATTAATAGTGTAACATAATAAATAATAAAAAACTAATAATGAAATATAATCAACGACAAAATTAATAGTGTAACTTGGTGTGATAGTTTTCGAAACAAGGGGAAACGCGCAAGTCCACATTACATTGTTCGCACTGATACTTGGATTCATGTCTCACACCACCAGCCGCACATACAACACATCTTCGTTTTCGATCTTTTTTCCCCGACTGATATATCGAAGGAAAATATCCCCCTGTGAGCCTTGTGGGATAATTACTTCCTGACTTGCTGCACCGATGATATTCATGATTCTTGTGTGTTATTTTTCTAATATTTCCTTAATCAACTGAAGGTGAAATTTCGCCATTGAGATTTGTTTTTTTGTGGTGTGCTTATATAGGCAGTATGCGTTCCACACGCAAATGTCGATCAAGTGGAAAAAGTATTTGCGATACCACTTTAAACTTTTGCGAGTTGCATCGATAGTAATTATCACCATATCTGATTTATCGATTGTACCCATTGAAGAGTTATAATCTATTACGCATTTGGGCTTTAGAATAATTTCATTTTTTCTTGACTTCTTAGGTACTTCTGCAAATTCTGCGGTATGGATAGTGAAAAGCATATAAAATTTCTTTCTATCAAACCATTTCATTGCAAACAGATTTTCAGATGAGCGGAACACTGCCTCTCCTTTTTTCAATTTATCAGTTATTTTAAGCATCTCTTTCCGTCTTCTTTGCACAGTGCCACAAGCGTTTGTACTTTTTTCGTCGGGTAGGTTGAACAATATGGGACTGGAAAACCAGTTATCCAGATAAATACAATAGTATGGCCTTTGTTTAGAGAAGGTTGCAAAAGCGACATTACAATGTTCCCTGGCTTTCCAATATATTGATATTCGGTAGCTACAGTAGTACTAGCCCCACAATAAATGATTATATCTTGGATATAACCCGTCTTGCAGTCACAAAGTAGGAATGATTTTTTGCCAAACCTACTCCTCTTCGAGGGAATATATTGTTTAAACGAGAGACGGCCTTTGTAGAGGAATAGACTTTCGTCTATACATAACCGCTGGTATGGCTGAAATGCATTGATAAGAAGATGTTCGTAGCATTTCCACTACTTCATTTATTTTGTGTAAACGATCGGCAGTGTGGCCGACTATGTCCGCAAAATGCAACATTTTCAATCATGAAAAGTAGCGATCTCTACTCATAATTTTACTGAAAATATCGCTTCGGAGAAACTTATCTTTAGACCAATTTTCATTTAAGGATAACTTTTTGGTTCGCGTCATTAATAACGACGCAGCAATAAAACAATATAATTCATCCGCTTCCATCCCTTCTGAAGCGTTCAAGTGATCTCTTTTGAGCTGTTGACACCGGTAATAGTTTGTTTTTGCACAATAAATTTAACTAAATCTTTAGAAAAAAAGCAGTCTGAAGTAGTCCAAAATTCTCGACGAACGATTTAAATTGTTCCCTACTACTCCCGAATGATGTGGCGTAAAATCATGAATTTTTGGACTAAGCTTCTTTGATGTCCATTTGATGCTAGAAGGAGTATCAATTCGTACTTCAGGCTCTACTGCTTCTTCAGATACCGAGGTGCTAAGTACACGGGCTCGATTGTTCCTCCTTTTGCGAAATGCTAAATTATATTGATTTTCTTCATCAGAATCTCTTTTGGAATCAATGATTTCCTTTATCCATTGTTCTCCTTTCAAGCGTTTTACACTCATCCTGAAGGGAACTAAATTCAAATTGTAAGTTATACATTAAAAAAATTAACGATATAAGCAAACATTCAAATTTGTTTTTCGTAGCTTATCTATATATTATAAAACATATATAATTAAGGCCCGCTGTTGACTGTTACTAATTATATATTATAATGGAACGATTAGAACAGCCGGGAATTTTAAACACAGAATAGTAAAGTAATGTGTACTATAGAGAGTAATCATACCCACATAACTTTCCGTTGGTGCTGTTAACGGTGTCCACATAAAGTGCCCACATAACTTTCCGTGGATGCCGCGAATAGGCGGCGGTAGTACTGAAAGGGTTAATTGATTTAAGGTTTCCGTTACACCCTCGTGACCTGCGATTAATCTACTGCGAGCTTCTTCTATTAATTTTCATCGAATTTCATCTACTGGTGTGACAATGTTATCCGTGTTCGTAGGTTGTGGCAAAACGGGGCTAATATCTGGTTCGTCTCCATCAGTTGAACTGCTGTTCTCCTGGGATTTAGATTCGTAATCAGGTATAGACTAAGTTATACTTGGTTCACTGATCTTGGCAAGTGAGATTATTGGTAGATGTAATGGCGTAGATGAGACTCCTGGGAGATTGTAGATGAGTGGAGTTTGCATCATTGTTTCTTCTAATCTTGGCTTCGCTGTTATCACAGTTTCATCTATTGAATTGCGTTTGCAAAAGATGCTTGGGTCGTCGATGTGGTTATTTCGCTATTTGGACGTTTGGCTCTCATTGAGAGTGTGGGTTGTGGATGACTTAAATGAATTTAATGCTGTCTTAAATTCCCACGTTTTCGACGTTATGTTCGACGTTTTTTTCCTGTGGCAGAATAATTATTCTTGAGCGAATTTAAAGTATGTGGAAGATAAGCTATGAAAAATATGTCAGGAATGTTCTTCGTATGTCACACTTCCAGTGAGCATTTTCTATGACTTTAATCAACTTTCTACTTGACATTATTAAAACCCCAGAATAACTATGAGAAGAAAATGAAATAAAACATTTGTCTACAAACTCCTATTAAAATTTGGACGAAACACGCCTAAGTATTCTCCATGTTTTTTATTATGTTGACTTATATGACTAGACATTTTCGGAATAATAGAGAATGTTACTTTTCATCTTTTGTAATACACTGGTTTATATACACTTGACTAAACCAATTTCACACTAACCGATGATATTCCAAAAAGGATTTCATAATTTTGGTATTTTAAATTATGTTGTACACATAATAAATCTCATAGGTGTACTTTAAAAGTAGCTGAGAAAATTCTTTTTAATGATAATATAATAATTTAAATCTCTGTAGTTTCGGGAAAATACTCTTTATATTATACTATGTTGTAATGCCACATAGTGTTTGTTTTCATTAGTTTTATTTAATCTGATCTTATTTTTAGTAATAAATATTTAGCGTTATTTATGAAACTTACATTTGTAGGATAGCAATGCATAAATGCCATCTGAAAACGTGATCATTTTTTTATATCATTATACTCGAGGTAGGAAAGTTAATTCTTAATTATATCAATTCGTAATGAGACTTAATTCTGTTTGTACTATGCACAGTATTGAACTATAAGAATTATACATATATATGTTTGAATTGTTCAAACGAACACGGTAACATATAGTGTATTTGTTTGTATGATAATAAGTTTGCTCGAAAAAATTTGAACGCAAATTGTTATATTAAGTTTAATGTACAATTCATAACTCCTACTATCGTATAGTTTAAAGCTAACGAGAAGACTTTTGCGACGAACATGCTTGCACTGTTTATAGTCATCTCCTCGTCAAATCTGAATAGTGCATATAGCGGCTTGAGTACGAATCATGCATAATTAAAGTGTGGATAGTAAAGTATTATTATACTACTTTCATGCTTACTATAGCGAAGACAACCTGCAAAATTGACATCACTATTTTCATCACTTTTTTAAATCGTGGGTTTAAACATCAATGTAGAATATTATCAGAATCTGAATCATAATGTTTTATGTGAAATATTATATAATAGAATGAACCATCTACATCTCACAGTTGTATGTATTTACGTAACCGAAGGATGAAGTTTTGGAAATATGTAGTACCCGGGAAGGCTCATAAAGTGCAGAAATAAGTTTAATGTTCGACAATTTCCAAAATTACTAGTTTGTTATTCTTCTCAAATTTCCAAATATGTTGCAAATGTATCTTTTCGTTGGGAAGGATGAATTGGAGGAAGGATTGGAAGCATGAATTGGATAGTGGACTGTATGGTAAAAAAACGCTGGTGTAATAATGCTAAATATGTTTTAACCAATAAGATTCGTACAGAGGAGGTTATAGATGATATACAATAGAATGATGAAATGTGATGATGTGTCGTGAAGGTCATGAATGATACGATTAAGCGATCAATTTATGGCTATAAAGCTGTATCGAAATTTGCAAGCGCAATCGATTGTAGCGAAGCTAGGCTGCAAGCGCAAAAGTATTACAAGCGTAATGTGAATTGCGCGCACAAGAGCAGAGAAGAATTACAAGCGTAACTGTATGTATCTACGTAACAGTAGCTGATAACTGAGATGACAAATGAAAACTAGCCACGGTCGCGGTGTAAGGGCCTATTTATTTCGTTGTGAATATTGAAAACTAAGCAGCACTGAATGTTCGTTACAGTGCACGAGGGCAATGTCCTAACGAACAACGTTACATGGGAAACGACGGAAAATAAATAATGGTCGCGCTAGAATTCTTATGCATCGATCCAAGTGATACCAGTAAAGAGAAGGTAATCGACTGGCGATCTAAAATTGATCGATTTGATTTTAGACACACGGGGCTATTTGTTTCAGCGTACTGGATCTGTATTGGAAAATTTATAGTTGGGTCGGGTTGTTGCTTGACAAATTTCCAATATTCGGAATCAGCAACGGAATCGCCAACATCTAATTTCACCACAAATGAAGAGTTGCATTAAATGGAACATTCAGATTGAGAATACTCCATTTTTTATTACTGCAGAGCTGTGCATTCTTGGTAGTTTGCAGGAGATTTCTTGTACTCTACGCGCCCGAAATAACTAAATGTGTTTCTGTAATGGTTATAATATATGGAGGAAGAAAAGCAGTACAACACCCACTCTTATGTTATTCATCGAAACCAAATTATTCAAAATGCATTAATGATACTACTGCAGCTTGGTTTCAGTAGTCGAAGACAACTATGGCTGGGCTATTAATTATCTCATATCTTTCGATATTAATTATAGGTAAATATAACCATTTTCACAAAGCATTGTCACAACTATCAACCTCAATTTCCAAAGTATTTCGAAATTTGGTTCTAAAATTTCAAATAGTGTGATATACATAACCAGAAATGTAACCTGCAGTGGATACATTCTCAATAAACCGGCAACAAATATTAATCACATAATGATAAATACCAAGATTGCACGATTCCTACTAAACATTCAAGTGGAAATATAGAAAGCAGGAATTTGTTTGCTTGAAGATTTACGGCTTTAATCGTCAGCAAAAACCGATTGGATCAATATGGAGATTGAGTGATGCAGTTTTCATGCCAAGATTCACGGCAGTGTTCAGCAGATATCTCGAAGACTGGTTCTTCTGCTTGAGACTTTGTATGGCGCGATTGTGGAAGTAATCAACAAGAAAAGGAAGACTACATTGATCTGAATTTCGATGTACTTTTGGAGCAAGGATTTCAGATTTGATATACCGAACTTTCCTGGATTTGGTTAACAGTCTGAAACATTTACTTCTCGGGGTGAACAGGATCGGAAGTGATTGTGCGAAGTCGTGTATATTATCTATGAATCAAATTGTGCAGTAATGGCACTAAACGTCATGTAGAAGCAAACTTGAAATCTGAATCGGTAATTTTTATTTACACGTCATTATTTGCTGTTGCTTTCCATTAGTTAAAAACTTGCAACCATATTTGTATAACAAGCAATACAGCTTCAGAGGATTGATTGCCTTGCAACTTATTTCTACATTCAAATCCTACTGTCACTAGAGATATTGCTTTCTTGAGTACGTTGATCAATTTACCGTCTGCTTCCGATTCTGACACGATTAAATCAAATACTCTAGATTTATAAAAATCCATGTTTATATGATCAATTTGGAACATTCATTCGATGAAATTGATAATGCAGATTTTCTAGTTGTAGCAAATTTTGCGAGGATATAACCTTGTTGTCTATTAAGTAAGCTAGAGTAGGTATGTCGAATCTTTTCGAGCAAACTCAAGCATTTATAGTATTACAGAGTTAATGCAATTAATAAACTTATTCCTGAGGTTTTTCATAGTAGTGTTATTGGTTTAAATAGGTCTATGATTTATATCGAACAGTATTTATCGCAGTTATTCTTGTGAAATGGAATCGCGTTGTATATTATGTGCTTGAGTACGAACGCTGTGTATTTCGAACCTGCAATTTGGTACTATCACTGATTGTGAGACACTGCATTGGTTTAGGTTGAAGTACGGAAAAGACTCGGTCAGGAAAGTAATTTTTCATTCTTATTGGAGGTTTTGTAAACGTTTTTAAAAAAGACAGAAATGGTAAATGTTTATTGTTTACATAACAGTGCAATAGATTTCTCGCAATATTTTGGGTCGTAACATTCCAATTTCAAAAAATCCTTCTCGCTAACATTGTTTCTATGTGAAATGAAGTTATTTGCATAATTTGGGCTTGATCGAGTTTCGGAAATGCGTTCGAGACTAGTTTCGGAATGACAATATTTTTTAAGTAATTTTGACATTTTCGAATTTTGTGAACCTCATAGATTATTTAAAACATTATATTTTATTTAGGACAGTAATTTAAATAGTTAGAATATTCAAAAATCTTATTTCTCTATAATCAAAAATAATAAATTATCTTTGATATAATTAATCAAGTTAATGCGAATGAACTCCTGGGGCGAATTTTACTTCTCTATTATATCGTATTCTATAGATGCTATTTTTATCGTTGCTATATAGGATGCTCTTTTCTACTCGTACGTTTCGAAATGTGGTTCTGATGTTTTCATGACACTCAACAACTATCTGCTACCATCACGGAAGTTGTCGAGTCGTCTCATCGGATACAGATAACGGCTTTGATTGTGGTAGGCTTCAGCGAGGTTCGTCGTGATTTGGTAGAATGACATCATCCATTGGTTCGTTGAATTCCAAGAAATTTCTGAGAATTTACCTTGTCTTGGTACTGGAATTTTAAAGTCTAATGAACATTCGTTGATACGTAATACATATGTGGCATTATTGTTAATTGTACCGTTATTTGTTAATTAAATTTAGATCTTACATGTGCAATTTTCAATTTGTTAGTGTGTACTATACGTAGATTACCTCCAATTAGTATTTCTATTCGGCAAGATTTCTACAACTTTGTGTGGACTACTATATTGGTTACAAAATTTTCCTATTTTAGACTCTTTCATAAGTTAAATTAAATCTAATGGTTCATAAACTTCTTTAATTTGCAAATTTGAATTTTGTCGTCGTTTTCTATTTAACATTTCATCATGATTTTTAGGACTAGAATTTATTATATCGTTCGTCGATAATTGTTCGACAGGGATTTCAGGTTGTGACGGTGCTTCTTGAGCTTCGGGAGTTGGGATGCGTAGATTATCTTCTCTTTGAAGATAATCAATATTATCGTTTTGATAATCTTGAGAAGACAGATCGACATCGAAAGTTAATGGTTCGCTATTGTGTTCGTCGCGGCCTAAATCATTTTGCGGGATATTTTCGGAGGGAACGTTCTTTACGGCAGACTTTTGAATGTCGTTCGCGCTGAAATTTTCGAGGAACTTTACATCGCGCGCGATTTCTACCCGTTTTGCAACCTTATTTCATATTCGATATCCCTTCGAACATTCGGAATACCCGACGAAAGTCCCCTTTCGCGAACGTGGTTCAAACTTCCCTTTATTCGGATCGTTATTTAGAAAATAGACGTCGCATCCGAAATCGCGAAAGTGTTTAACGACGGGCAGCTTCCCGTAAAGCCTCTCAAAAGGAGATTTTCTGGCTGTAGCTCTTGACGGACATCGATTATGAATATGATTCGCCGTCGATACGGCTTGTGCCCAATAAGATCGCGGTAGACCGGATTGCGCGATTAGACATCTCGCCGTTTCTACTATCGTCCGATTCTACCACTCGGCTACCCCGTTTTGCTGTGGATTGTATGCGACCGATAACCTACGTTTAATCACGTTATCGCTTAAGAATTTATCAAACCGCGAATTTATATACTCCTTCCCATTATCCGATTGTAGGAATTTCATCTTGCGACCGGTCTGATTTTATATATAGTTCTTGAATTCTCGGAACGCATCAAATACTTGGTCCTTTGACCTTATAAACCGAACTTCGCACCACCTAGAATAATCGTCAATGAACGTGACGAAATATCTGTTACCTGCGTGTGAGTGCGTTCGCATGGGGCCGCAGACATCGCTGTGAATTATTTCTAAGACTTCCGTCGCACGCTTCGATTGTTCCGGAAACGGCGTTTGCTAATTAAAACGGCTAATTAAAACATAAATAAATAAGGCAGTAGGTGTGGGGTGAGGAGTTGGGATGGGTGGGTTAGGGTTCGGAGGATCTATTTACAAGGGAACTTAAAACTAATGTTGCTGTTAAGCATTTTGCGCTATTTAAGGATTGTATACAGGTCTTAAGACAATCACTGATAATAACTAATGACCTTTGTTTTTCCGGAACTTAGTCTATTTTTTCACTTTTTACGGGTTCTTCTGCGGAGTTCGTCAATGTGCCTGGCGTCGTTAGCTAGCCAGGAGTAATCTTTGTTTAGTCTATCCCTGTCCATTTTGTCCTTGATAGAGAGTGCTGTTGAGTAGTTGGATTGTTCTCGTATGTATTTGTTGTCGTCTGGATTGATTTTCTTATTAGCGGAGTGTCTATTCCTATGGTAGATTATGGGTAAGTTATGTTGATCTTGGATTATTCCATTATGGTCACAGAAGAGGAACAGCTCTGGGGGTATGTAACCTGAGCTTAACTTGTTGGGGGTCGTCTCTTCTTCCGTTTTCATTGTGTCTATTATTATTTGATTTTTGGTGTGGCCAATCCTGCTGAAGTAATTTCGGGTGAGTTTTAAGTTGAAGCAGTCTATTCTTGGTATATCAGCTTTTGTGTATATTTTAATGTTACTGATTCTTTTGGTGTAATTTGATTCAGCTGTTCTATATCGGCCGAGGCATGTTCTTAAGCATGATCTTTCAAATCTTCTTATTTTTTCTATAATTGTTGGCCCGGTGTTCCAGAATATGGGTGCGGCATACGTTAATATGGGTCTAACTAATAGCTGGTAGCAAATAAGTTTGGCTTTGGTGGAAAGATTTTTGTTGTAGAAAAGTCTAGAGTTAGCTTTGAAGGTTCTTCTGGCTTTGTCCAGTTGCGTAATGTGGTGTTTGTTCAGTCTTAGTAGATGATCCAGTTGTACTCCTAGATATTTTACTAGCTTTTTGGGGGGGATTTCAACAGTTTCGTTAGTGTGAATGTTTTTAGCTGTGATTGTTGCTTTTTCTATCTTTACTACGTTTGAGTATTTGATTTGTTTTACCGGTCTGCGGAAGAATATTAGCTCACTTTTGGTGGGATTAATTTTCAAGTTCCAGTTTTTATAGTAGTCAGTGATGTGGTTTAATGTCATTTGTAGTGAGTTTTTGATTTGTCCTCCGTCCGTGTCAGCTTTGTAGATTATTAAGTCGTCCGCGTAGGCAATCGAGTGTAGTCTGTCTACGGTGTTGAGTCCGAATTCGTTTATAACTTCGCTATTATAAATGTTGAAGAGTATTAGTGATGTTACTGTTCCCTGTTGTAGGCCTTCTGAGATGTTGAATGTGGTGGTAGACATTTTCGTTCCGTCCCATATGCGGAACGTTTTTCCTTTGGTCATATTTGCTATTAGTAGGATTAGTCCTGCTGGAAATTGGTATTTGTCTAGTTTATGAATTAGCCCATTATGCCAAACTGAATCGAATGCTTTTTCAAGGTCTAGCAATATTGCCCCCACTGTCAGTCCGTTGTGTAGGTAATTGTTGAGGTCAGAAGTTAATTTGTGAATTGCGTGTGTGGTAGAAAGTTTATTCTTAAATCCGAATTGGTTATCTGGTATAATATTGTGTTCAAATGTTCGTAGTGAGACTAATGGGTCTGTAGCTTTGTGGCTCTTCTGGGTTTTTACCTTTTTTTAGTATCGGTAGGATTTTAGCTTGTTTCCATCTGTTTGGGTAATAGGCGTGGTTAATTGCATTATTAAAGAGTATCGTGTATTCTATTATGATGGTTGTCGGTAGATTTTTGATGGCTATTGATGGGATGTTGTCCAGCCCTGACGAAGTCTTATTATTTAGCTTTTTGATAATTTCGCTTACTTCACTGCAAGAAATGAAATGATTGGTTTCTTTATCCAGGTGTACTGGCCTGTATGCTGGGTTAGCGTCTGTGAATGTTGTAAAAGTTGCCTTTGTATCTGTCATACTTTTTGCTATTTTGCTATATTTGTCTGTTGTTTCGTCTGCCAGTCTTTTGGTGGTTGTATTGGTGTTAGTGTATCTTGGTGAATTTATTCTTTCCAGATACTTTCCTATTATCTCGAGTTTAGTAATCGGATCTGTAATGTAAAGTTCGTTGTTGTCGGTCCTGTCTGGTAAACTTTTCGCTACTTCTTTGTTAAATTCGTTTTTGTTAATATCAAGTCTGAGGTTTTCGATGCTAATGTGTTTTTGTGGTCTCAATATCCTGTTAATGGTCGGGAAAAATTCATTGGCGTTCTTGAAGTTATATTTTTAATGATGGAGGCCCAGTATGCGGTTGCAGCTTTAGAGATTTCAATGTGGAGTTTTTTATTGAGTATTTTTATTGTCCGTTTAATTCTGTTCGTCTCTTGTCTGCTGTGCTTGCTCGAGCTTTGGTACCTGATGAAATACAACCTTGATATTAGGCATGATTTTGCCGCGTGTAGTTTTTTAGTGTTATTGCTAATGTATTTTTGACAATAATTTGTATTGCTAGGTTTATTTGTTGAGACTATTCCTTTAATTGTTTTTGTGATAAGCAGTTCGAGGTAGCTGATACCTTCGTCTATTTCATTTATCGCGAGAATCCTATTACCCGGTAGTTTATTTTTTAGGTGCTTATCGGCCCGTTTGGCGAATTTTCGCCAATTAGTTTTTTTATAGTTGAATGAGTGGGGTTTAGGAGGAGTTGGTGTTATTCCTTGGAACAGTGTGGTTGGTTCTATTGCGAATGTTAGTGCATTATGATCGCTATCGTATGGGTTTGTCCTTATTTTGTTGTTGTTGAGGTTCAGTATTTCTAATCTGCTGTCTGTTATGTAGTAATCCAGGAAAGAGTTTGCTTTGGTGTACGTAGGGTTGGCAGCTGCGTAGATTGTTGTTTAATGTGATATACTGTTGTCGACCTCCCATTGTAGTAATCGTCTGCCCCTGTCATACGTGTTTGAATCACCCCATTGTGTATTTCTGGCGTTTATGTCGCCGGCTATGATGAAGAAACTGTTTTCGTTGTCCAGATGAAAGTCTTTGTAAAGTTGTTCGAACTCGATTATGAATGTGTTTTTTGTGGATTGTGGGGCGTATATGCGGAAGATGAGTAATGTTTTTTTTTAATTTACTATTATTTTTATCACTGTGTATTCTATGATTCTATTTTTCTTTGAGTTTGGGTATGGGACCATGGTGTAATTGATGTTGTTTTTTATAACTATTGCAGTACCTCCGCCTCTCGAGTTTGGAGCTCTGTCTGTCCTAATTATGTCGTAGTTGTTTAATT
Organism: Megalopta genalis; assembly: GCF_051020955.1. Lineage (NCBI taxonomy): Eukaryota > Metazoa > Arthropoda > Insecta > Hymenoptera > Halictidae > Megalopta > Megalopta genalis. Next base: position 862,530 of record NC_135023.1, on the reverse strand, counting down.
TCAGTTTGTGTTTGTTGTTAAGTTTCGCTTCTGAGATCAGTATAATGTCGTGTTTGTAAGCTTCAATATATTTTTGTAAGTCTAGTCTTTTTTTAATTGTGCACAGTGAATTTACATTTATCGCTGATATTATGATTGGGTTGCTGGTGGTTGTGTGAGCCATTACTCGATTGACCATTGTGCTAAATAATCGATTCTCAGTGTATTTTGGGTGATTTTATTATTGAAATCGACTAGTTGCTCTTTGATTTCGTCTAAGCTACTTCTGAATATATCAAGTATTTGACTTATATTTATGTTGTTGTCCGTTACTTGAAATTGTGTTCTTTCGTTGCTGTTGGTCAGCATTCTTGGGGGTAGGGGGGTGGGGGCGGGGGTGGGGGGGTGAGCCTTTCGTTTCTGGTGTGTGTTTCGGGTTGTGCCATATGTTGTGTGTATGGAATTCTATTGTTTTTTGTGATGTTTGCGTATGAAATACTCGGGTCAATTTGTCTGTGAATTTTTTGTGTTTTTTCGAAAGCTTTTCTGTTTTTGTTTTCGTGTTCTTGCTTCTTCATGTTCATTATAGACATATATGGGCAGCCCAGGTAAGAGGCCGGGTGCACATTTTCCCCGCAGTTAGCACATTTTAGCACGTTTTTATTACCTGATTTCTCGATGTTGCATTTTCCCGGTTTATGGCTTTGTGCGCATTTGACGCACCTGTACTCCATATTGCAGTTAGAGCTGGCGTGACCTACTCTTTGGCAGTTTTTGCATTGGAAAATTTTAGGCTTTCTAAGCCTTTCCCATCTTATTGATTGGCTTAGCAGTTTTTTTATTTTGAGTAGCTCCGGATGATTGCTATTTTTGTCTATTTGCACTATAAAATGGTATTTATTGCTATTTGTGCGGTCAAATTGTAGTTTGTTAATTTTGGTTATGCTTATGTTATTGATTTTGAGTTCTTCTAATGCAGCCATTACCTCAGCTTCATTGAAGCCCCCTCGAATGCCCTTAAGGACGAATGATTTGTTTTTAAGATGGCTTGGGGTGAAGGAGTGGAATTGGAGGTTATTTTCCTTCAGGATTTCCATGCTTTTAACCACTTGCGGTGCAAAGAAATTCTCGGTTGCGCGTGCCAGAACAATCGAGCGGGAATCACTTCGCGGCGCGTTCAGCGGGTGAGTTCCAGAAGAGAATATAAAGGGGCAGAAGGATAAAATTACATCTGTATCAATACTAAATTTATTTATTAATAATCTTGTAGGGTGTGATACTTTTCAAAACAACTTGGAATGTGTAACGCTACAAGACATGTTTTACACTCCCATGTAGTTTCACTCCGTTTTTTATGTTTAGCGCATACTACGCACCTCCGTTGTGGATTTTTTTTGGCGTTTGTAGGTGGTATATTTCTTGGGAAATGTCCTCATTGCTTCGCTTGTAAGCGACTCGGAGCATTTCCAGCAGACATCCTTCCACGTCTTTGGTAATCAGGAAGACATACTGTTTCTAAAATCTGTTTGGCTACATCGATTCGACACTTCGAAAAAGAATACTTTTTACATTTTGGTATTTCCATTTTTTTGCGATATAAAATATATGAATTGAGCAGTGCCATATCTGCTATGTAAAAAAATATTTTTTTATAGGTTTTAACGTATTTTCTGATTAATTTAAAAGATGATAAATAACTATCTTGCAGATCCACTCCACCCATACCCTCATTGTATTCCAAAACGATGTTAGGCTTTGTTGTAAGGCTATTATTATTTTTCCACCTCTTTTTTTCCACTTCGACCATCTCAATTTTTGTATGTTTCGTGGACATTACATATATGTCTTTTTTGTCTTTCCATTTTGCAACCAAAATTCCATTACAGGAGCGCGATATCACGTCAGAACGTTTTAGTTTTGCAGCTGCGAGTTCTTTAGGCATATTCTTCCTATTGCATCTCACTGTTCCTATGGCATTAATTTTTCTAGACTGTAACTTTTGAAATAGGCTTGGCGAAGAATACCAATTGTCCAAAAATAGAGTATGCCCGTAACCAGTTAGTACTGTGGACATAAGCATTGTGACGCTTTCGGAGACACCTACATTCGCATTTCTGTCTAAATCTTGACCAGTGTAGATTTTGAATTTAATGCAATAACCCGACTTGGATTCACATAACTTATAAAATTTCACTCCAAAACGTGCTCTTTTGGACGGATTATACTGTTTGTACGAGATCCGACCCGTGTACTTCATTAGCGACTCATCTAACGAAATGTATTCCGCGGGAGTGCAAATATTTTGAAATTTCTCATTAAAATAATCGATTACACTCCGCACTTTACATAAACGATCGTCATTATCGTTTACAACTTCGTTATCAGTAAAGTGCAAAAAGCGTGAAATTTGTGCAAATCTCCAATAGGGCATTGTTTTTCGAAATATTGGTGTCTCGATTACGCTTCTTTTAGACCAATATGACTGCACAGTAGATTTTTTGACTTGGGACATCAAAATGCACAAAGCAAAATACGCATGTACTTCATCTATATTGGTGTCCCACCAAATGTCTTCAAATTTTCGTAATTTGCGGTTTTCATTTTGTAGTGTTTGACTGGCGTAACGATTAATTTCTGTCACAATAATTTTCCAAAAGTCTTCTGCTAATACTTCTCTTGTCATTTGTAAAGCTGTGACATTTTGCCCAACAAGAATATGTATTCTAGATATTCTTGAATATTCCCATACTTGCGTTATATTTTCCGCGTCTTTCCAAATCCATTCCTGGGATGAAACATTCCTTTCTCTATTCTCATTCTGAACATCTTCCTCGTCGTCAGATATAATTTTACGCCGATTCCGACGTGGAAAAACAATTTGTTCTAAATCACTGTCAGATTCTACATTGTCTTGTCTTCTCCGTTTATTTATAGATATAACATCACTGGCTTCGCTATCACTTTCCATTTTACAGTCTGGGGTCAATACTAATAACTTTACACGATGAAGAGCAAGCAGAAACTGTGCCTCGGTAAAGAATTTTATTGAACAGTGGACATGCCACGCACGTCATTTATCTTTCTGTAACAATAGCCCAACGACGTGCGTAACACGTCGCTGGCGTTCCGGTAACAAAAGCATGTTGACGTGCGTGGCACGTCTTTCCACCGCAAGTGGTTAAAGTGAGCAGACTCATCACTGGCGTTGAGCCTCACAGTATCTTCGTCTAGTTGTTTTACCATAAATGACTCTGTGTTAAGTTTATTTTCTGAAATCAATGCTATTATAGTTTTTATCTTTGATTTTGTTATATATATTGGTGGCATTCTGCCCTTCCCTTTTGGTGTGGTGACATTTTCGGGAGTCCCCTGCGTTTATTTGTTCTCAGCGCACTCTGCCGCGAGGAGATTGTAAAGGGTGTCCCAAAATTCACGCAAGAAATAATTTTGATAGAAAACACAGGTTTATAATTAAAAATTGTAAATTTTTTATTGATTTATATAGTATACAGTGTAGGGTTATATATGGAATAGCAAAGCCCCCACGACTTTGCTGGCACATAGGCACTCTTTTGTTGAAATTTTCCATGATTGTTTTGCATAAATGTGGCTGAATTTCGTTGATACAGCGCTCAATTTCCTCCTTCAAGGCGTGGGTGGTCGTGGGCTTGTTGACATAAACCTTAGACTTCAAAAAACCCCAAAGAAAAAGATCCAACGGCGTTAAATCGCATGATCTGGGCGGCCAATTCTGATCACCAAAACGGGAAATTACACGACCAGGAAATGACTCATGCAGTAATTGAATTGTTTCTCGGGCTGTATGGCATGTTGCACCGTCTTGTTGAAACCACATGCCGTCCACATCCATGTCTTGCAATTTTGGCACAAAAAACTGCATTATCATGTCGCGATAGCGAGCACCATTAACCGTTATTGTCTGACCAGCTGCATTTTCGAAGAAGAATGGTCCGATGATGCCTCCAACCCAAAATCCGCACCAAACAGTGACACGTTGTGGATGCATTTGTTTCTCAACAATCACTTGTGGATTTTCTGAACCCCAAATGCGACAATATTGTCGATTAACAAAGCCATCCAGATGAAAATGAGCCTCATCGCTGAAGATGATTTTGTTCGAAAAATCAGCATCCACTTTTTGTTGTTCCATAATCCATTCAACGAACTCTCTTCGCTGTGCGTGGTCAGTAGGCTTCAGTTCTTGAGTCAATTGAACTTTGTAAGCATGAAGATGCAATTCTTGACCACGGCGCCGAATTGATGTTCCTGGACTCTCAGCAACACTCTCTCGAACTGCTTCAATGTTTTGTGTTGAACGACTTGTTGAAGGACGGCCAGACTGTTTAACCCATTCGCGGCGGAGCGCTCTGAAATGAGTTGCGCTCTAAGCAGCCGATGCCAGATCGACCGCGCGGACAAAATACGCGAGTCGTTCCGAACGCGGTGTGCGGAGCTGATTTTGCTGGTCATTTCTCTAACGCGGCTGGCCGGCACGCCGATCAAACAATAATATTAATAATAATAACAATTTTAGTAATGTTTAACAATCTTTAATAATCTTAGATAATTTTTAATAATATTCCTTTGTGTGGTACAATCTAAAGCAGGGTTCAATACATAAACCAACTTTACAGTCTTTACATTCAAATCGAGTTTCGGTTCGCTTTTTGTGTTTGCTGCAAACCACAAATTTCCGCCGACCGTTCTGCCGCTTTCCTGTGGGATTGATATATTTGGATGGAAAATGTGTTTGAACCAAACGTAACAGATTATCTTTGGATGCAGTTTGGCCTCCAGACTTATTGTTACATATATTTTTATTTGAATATTTGAGTAGAATTTCTCTAATGAGACGTAAATGAAATTTCGCAAATGTTATATTCTGTTTTGACGTAATTTTGTAAAGTATGTAAGTATTGTAAATCGAAAGGTCCACCATATGGGAAAATAATTTCTTATACCATTTTAGAGTTTTACGAATAGTATTAATGGAATTTAAAATCATATCCGTTTTATCAACTGCTCCCATAAACGTCTTCCCGTTTTAATATCATTTCTTTTTGTTTCTGTATACTCAGCAGAATGATAACTTGATAACATTAGCACTTTTCTTTTGTCCATCCATTTTAGTGCTAATAATTTATCCGTAGATTGAAATGCAACTTCGCCTTTGCATAATTTATTGGATATATTAGGCATTCCACGTCTGGTTTTCTTCACGGTTCCAAATGCATGTGTCCTATTGTGATGTAAGAGAGAAAATAATGCCGGGCTTGAATACCAGTTATCGGTGACCAAAACATGACCCTTATTTAGATACGGTTCCATCAACGTCATGACAATATTTCCTGATTTTCAAATTTCTGCTAAATTATTGTTTGTTATATCCGTGCGCGCTCCACAATAGACAATAAAATCTTGGATATATCCAGTATAACAGTCACAAATAACATACGACTTGATGCCAAATCTGTTTCGTTTCGAAGGTATATACTGCTTGAAGAAACATCGTCCTTTGAAAAGCAGCAAGCTTTCGTCGATGCATAAATACTTGTACGGCTAAAATGCTCGTGAAAAGGAATTTCGCAGTCTGTCGATGATGCTCCGAATTTTTATTAGCACGTCTTGATTTGTTGTTTTATTGTTATCATGAAAGTGCAGCATTTGTAATAGAGATTTATACCTGTCTTTTGTCATTATTCTTGGAAAATTTTCCGTTCGTAATAACTCGTCGGTTGAACAATATTCTTCTATTGATACTTTTCTTACTCTTGACATTAACATCGACAGAGCAAAAAATCGATATATTTCGGTAACTGTTGTATTTTTCCATGCCAACAATCGTGAGTGCCTACTGCGTACAGTTTTCGTAGTATAATAAGCATTGCTTTCTCTTACAATATGTTCAACCATATTTTCGGAAAGCCAAATTTTGTGCGCTCCAAAGAAATTGCCGCGGATCGATGTCTGGTAATTCCTCAATGTTCTCAGAATCAGATTCCGAACTACTTGGCATTAGGCGCTTTTTATTATATGCATTTGGAATTCTACCTTTCTATCCAATTTCTCTAAACATTTCAGACAGGTCAGAATCCGATGAAAATTCCATATCATCGTAGCTCATATTCGTCGTCCATTTATCCATGATTAGGGCAAAATTTGTGGATAATTATATTTGATTATGTAAAAAAAATCTTTGCACAAGAAGCGTATGCTGCTAGCACGTCAAAAACAAACGACTTAATGGACATTATTGGGCAGTTGTTGATAACAAACGAACGGTGCTTTCTTTCGAAGAGAGCGGCTCCGGATGGGCACCATCTGGCGCTGTTCGTTCGCAGCGGGTAAATTTGCCTGAGCGCCATCAGGCGCTGTTCGCTGAGAGTGAGCATCTATAGATGAGCGCCTAAAGGCGCTGTTCGCCGCGAAAGGGTTAAATCTGGGGCCGAAGTTGACGCCTAGGTATCTGACGGTCTTCTCCATTGCTATTGATCCATTCCCGATCTTGATCGTGGGAGGGCGCCTGATGTCAAGGAGTCCCTTGAGAAGGATCATTTCCGTTTTAGAGTCCGACAGATGCAGCTTGTGTTGCTTGCACCAGTCGGCTATGGTCTTCGTGGTAGCATTGCCTCTGACCTCGAGTTCCCTCCTGGAGTCGCCAGGGATCAGGACCAGGAGGTCGTCGGCATATGCTATGGTAATTATGTTGCAGCGAGCCAGAGTGTTTAGAAAACCGTCAAGCACCAGGTTCCAAAACCTCGGTCCCAGGACTGAGCCATGCGGGCAACCCTTTGTCACCCCTTTTTCTGCAATGTTATTATTGTTCTTGATCTGCACAGACCTCCCCGAGAGATAACTCTGGATAAGCCTGTACAGATTCGCCGGACAGTTGCGCTTCTTCAGGTTGTCCAGGGTTGAGGGCCACCAGACATTGTCGAATGCGCCAGCTATGTCGAATAGTATTCCAATCACGTATCTCTCTCGGCTTTATGAAGTGATCCGCCTGACTCTCACAATTGCTTCCTCCGTGGATCTGGCTGGACGGAAGCCGAATTGCTGGTCAGAGGTATGTGGGTGATTCTCAAAGATGCCTTTTAGTCTTCCTGCTATTAGCCTCTCCAGAACCTTGCTAAGGACCGGGAGGAGGCATACAGACCTGTAGGATTTGGGGTTGGCGGGGTCCTTTTCTTCGTTCTTCAGAAGAACTTTGACGTCCCTCCGCTTCCACCTTACCGGAAATGTCGCCGATGAGAGACACGTGTTGTACATATGTGTGATTTTCGCGTGTAGTATGGGCAAGGCCCTTTGTACTACTTCCGGTTCCATTGCGTCAATGCCTGGGGCCTTCCCCCTTTTCAGTTTCCGGATGGCCGTGTCGATCTCTGAAATGGTGAATGGAGTGGTGTCAGTAGTGTTGGGCGATTCGAAAACGGTGGACCGAAGTCGCCTGTGCTGTTGCGACTCAGTGCTCGTTTCATCATCAGGTACGAGGCTGCTCAGAAGCAGTGCAGCAGTGTCTTGCCATGTCATTGTGTGTGTGTGTGTGCTGTTGTCTGTGAGGTTGTTGCAAGCTTTAGCGGCGTGGACTTTCCTGGTTTGTAGTCTATAGACTACTCCCCAGGGGTCTTTATTCCCCTCAGTTGTCACAACGGAGACGAGACAGATCGGTCGGTAGGACTTCGGGTCCTTCACGTCCTTACCCTCTCCCTTCAGGAGCACTCTGAGGGAGCCCTCCTTCCAGGTGGGGGGAAAGACGCCCCAACGAAGGCACCCGTTGAAAAGGCGAACTAACTGTCCTAATATTGCTTTCGCGGCGGCCTTCAGCGCTCGGGCCTCGATAAGGTCCGGCCCTGGTGCCTTGTCGTTTTCGAACGTGCGAATCGCATTCACGACCTCGTCCGGTGAAAACGGAGAGGCGTCCGCGGTGTTTGGCGCTATCCGCACGTTCTCCCTAATCTCTAGCTGCGCGGGCGTGTCATCTTCCGGCCGGTCGTCCGGGACGTGTGCTTCCAGAAGTGTGTTGGCTGTCTCTACCGCGCTCATGTTACTATTGTTAACTCGCCGGAGGGTGCTGAGCACCCTCTCGACACGGAGATTGTTCGCTTGCAGCTTGTAGACGATGCCCCAAGGCTCCGTGTTCCCGTGCGACGACACAAAGTTTCGCCAACTCTGGAGTTTCGCCCACTTCACCTCTCTGCTGTAGTTCCGCAACGAAGTACGGTACTCCAGCAGTTTTATGAGGCGCGAGGACTCATTTCTTTCCTTCTGGAAGGCACGCCTCTGTCGGTAGACAGCCTTCTTCATGACTGTCAGTTCTTTAGTCCACCACGGATTGGACTTCCTAAATCTACGCTTTCTCGGCATTGACGCGGTGCAGGCATCTTGTATGATGTCTGTGAGCGTTTCTGCCACTCCTATCGTATCCTCCGCTGACTCCATGCTCAGGACTTCGAGCCTCGATCGTGAGAGATCGGACAGGGTCTCGGAGAATCGCTCCCAGTCGGCTCGACGAGTGTCGAACCGAGAGTTCGCGGCTCCGCGATTCCCCGTCGCGGCTCTGGGTGCCCGCAGCCTGATGTCAACGGCGTTGTGGTCGCTGGTCGTCCACGCACACCTTACGTTCCAGCTCCTGATGAACGGAGACATGGAAGGCGACGCCAGGGTTACGTCGATGTATGACGACCCCGTTGGCGTCCAGAAGGTAGGTGGCTGAGCTGCGTCGTTCACAACGTCCATGCTAAACGCCGCAATCAGAGTCTCGAATTGAGCTCCTTTCTCGTCTGTGCCCCGGGGGCTCCAGAGCGAGGATTGCGCGTTAGCGTCTGTAGAAACTATGAGTCTCTCCCCCCTCAGTGCGCAGAACACCTTCTCAAGGTGGCTGAGGTGCTTTTCTATTTCGTCGCGGTGCTGGAAATAGCACGACACCGCGTAGAAGGAAAAGCCGGGTGCTAGCACTTCCGCACAGACGCAGTGGGAGTTGCTGAGCTGCGAGACGAAGATCATGTCGAAGTTGGGGTTGCAGACGGCAACAGCCGTTCGGCTGCCGCCACCCTCACTCCGGACCCTAGTCCACTAATCTTATGTCGCGTGCCCAGCTGGCTGACGTATGCCTCCTGCAATAGCAGGACGTCTAGCCGCTTCTGGGCAATAAGCTCGCGTACTTCTCTGGTAACTGCAGCCGAACGTCTCATGTTCAGCTGCAGTATCCTAATGTCGGGGATATTATTGGGTGGGGGCCTAACAACCATAATCAGTTCGAGAGAGCGACTGATTAATGGCAGCTATGTACGCGGGGCAGTCCTTGCTTGTCACGAGGTGGGAGGCGGGTTTCTTACCCCTGACACAGTTGACGCAGGTGGCCGGTTTCTCCTTTTTCGGGCACGTCTTGATTCCGTGCCCCGTCTCCGCGCAGTGGCCGCAGGTCTCTTTTTCCGCTTTGCAGAACTTCGCGGGGTGGCCGAATCCCTGGCACTTGTAGCACCTGGTCACGCTGATGTGGTCCCGGACCCTGCAGCAGCTCCAGCCCACATACAGCCTCTCCTTGGAGACCAGAAGGTCCCGGGCACGCTTGCTGACCTCGAATATCAGGTTGCAGCGGTCCCTGGTTTTATCACCGCTCCTGAACACTAGGTTAATCTCCTTGGAGAGGCTGGCCGCTTCCTCTTTGCTGAGGTTCTGCTGCAGGATCGCTGCGGTCGTCTCCTTGGGGTCCTCCTGGGTCCGCGGGACATCGAAGACGATGATCCGCGGGTTCCGCTTGGCCGGAGCACCTACGGTGAAACCAGCTGCTTTTAGCTTTTGATTCGCCATTAGTGATGTTACGTCGGTGTTTTTCGACGTGACCAGCGCGATACCCGAGCCCTGAACCCTGCGGACGCCCCTGATCTGCAGGCCGTCCGCTCTTGGCGAGACCAGCTCGAAGACCGCCTCCTTTGTCTTCGAGCTGTCCTCGTATTTTGTGGTGTCCATCGGCGTGATGATCACCACTTTCGGGGGGTCCTGCTTCTGCGTGGACCTGGCTGCCGCGGCGGACCTGACGCCGACGCGTTCGGCGTACGTGGTCGGCTTCTTGGCGGTGACGGCAGCGGCGGCGGCGGCGGCGGCGACGGCTTTGTCTTGGAGTGCCTGGCAGGAGCGCTTGCACTCCTTCGATTCAGCCTGGACGGCCTCAAGACGTCCCTCGAGTCTGCTGCTGTAAACGAGTGCTTTAATTAGTATGTCGTTCAGCTTAGCAGCCTGTGAGCACAGGGCGTGCACCACAGTGGACGGGATGTCGTTTCCTGGCAGCGTTATCTCGTTTGCCAGCTGCTTATACGCCTTGGCGGCGCTGGCTCTGAGGGCTGCCACGGTCGTGTCCTCGTCTTCTGGGCTCGCATTTCTCGGCTCCTCGGGTGTCTCCTGCGTCGTCTGTGTCGTCTGTTGCGCCTGTATTTGTCTTTCCTTCTTCTTCTTCTTCATCTTTTTCGGCACCTCCGCCGGCTTTCGGAAAGAGAGGGGCACGTCCGAATTTGCTGCCTCCGTCTCCGAGTCCGTCGTTAGGAGCCTCTTATGGCGACGGCGGGAGTCAGTCCCTGAGGAGGCGACCTCCATCGTGGGACACTTGAGGAAGACACAGCGCCGAATTCCACCACCTCTCATGGGTGTGTGGGAGACCCTGGTCCAGCGACCAGGACTTTCTCACGCAGAGTGAGATTCGCGCCGACCACCAAAATGTAAATTTCAATGTATATAGTAGTCCATAAGTTAATTATAAGCGTTCGGGACATTGTCCCGGTAGAATTAGTACTCCATAAGATGTAAAAATTTTTATATTTTTGATTAATAAAATGAGTACGTTCACACTCGGGGGGGGGGGGAGTCTGTGGGGATGTGGTTCCACCACTCCGACCGCCTGCGCATGGCGCAGGCGCGGCGGCTCTCTGCCGCCATCACGAGGAGCACATTTTCTTCCTCGTGGCTCTCCACCTCTGAACCTCGAAGTGTGCACATGTATAGTAGGGAACCTGGAGTATTTAATTTCACACTGAACCCTACACTATCCTAGCGGGCCCTTGCCTTAGACGTGGCGGTAGGAAAGACGAAGTCTCTGTATATATAGGAATCGAGGCGGATAGGTTACTAGCGGGAAGAGGAGCCATTTGCTGGCAGGTCTGGAGGTAGCCGCCACAACGTGTAACGTTCTAGTGTCATAAACAGATACTGAAAATACTTATTATGTGATTTAGAACAATGGAAAGTGCGTGTATAAAACGAAACATTAATGTGTTCGATCGTGAACGATACAGTGTCTGGAAATTCCGTGTACATGCTGTGCTGACAGAACTAACCATTATACACGTAATCGACGATGAACCACCACTGAATAAGACGGAGAAGTGGGATAAAGCAGAACGAACTGTTAAAGGCACAATTATAGAGTATCTGGCAGACTCGTTACTATGTTTCATGAAACCAGAAAACAGTGCGAGAGAAATCTTCAAGAACTTGGACAATTTGTACGAGCGAAAAAGTCTCGCCACTCAACTGGCTCTGCAAAAGAAATTACTGAGTATAAAATTGCAAAGTGATACCCCATTGATGAGACACTTCACGACATTTGATGGCCTAATCACTGAATTGAGAGCAGCATCAGGAAAGTGGGAAGAGATAAAGAAGAAATTGTTAAATGAGAATGCCGATTCAAGTATAAAGATTCTCCAGGCAATTAAACAAAATAATAATAAAAGGAGATTCACTAATCAAGACTTTCCTATAAAAACAAAAAAACGTGGAAATATTAAAATACGAAATAAAACGTCTACGAACACATGAAGACAAAAGCAATACATGTGACAAAATGTTACCAGTGTGGAAGAAAAGGACATATAAAGAAGGATTGTCACTACCACAAGAGAACCATGGACTATAAAAATAGCGAAAATAGGTGACACAGGAGTCGCAGGAGAATTGAAGGACGCCGTATATTCGCCGGAAGTACCATATAATTTGCTCTCTGTATCGAAGATGCGAAGTATGGGTAATACGATTGTATTTGATAAACAAGGTGTACAGATTTTTAAATCCGGTAAGGTGATCATCAGGGGTAAGTTCTCGAACAATCTTGTTACAATAGATTTTAAAATAAAGCATGAACAAGTAAACTCAGTCCAAATGAACAGTATTATCAAAGGTAATTTTGAACTATGGCATGAACGCTTGGGACATATTGGAAAAAGTAAATTCTTTGAGTTAAGAAATAAAGGAATGAGTAGCAATGTCAAATTGGTAAATAAAATAATACCAAATAATAACTTATGCGAAGCTTGCACTAATGGAAAACAAGCACGATTGCCATTTAAAAAGGAAAAAGATAAAGATCATGTAAAAAGACCTTTGTTTATAGTACATTCGGACGTGTGCGGTCCAATCACTCCTTCCACAAATAAAATATTTAAGAATATTTGGTTCTACAGTATATGTGCATGATAAAACTAGTAAAACCAAATTTAACGAAAAGTCATGGAAAGGAATACTAGCAGGCTATGAAACAAACGGGTATAGAGTGTGGGACGTGAAAAGGAAAAGTATTTCGTTGTCAGAGATACAATATTTGACGAAGTTAATTTCCTAAAGTCAAGGCCGGTAGCAAATGTTAAAGAGATTAGTTGTGAAAAATCTCAAAATAAAATTGAAATTTCTGACGTAATGTCAAACTCAATAAAGGAATTAAAGAAATCTGATAATGGCAAACCACATAGTTTAAGTTCGGAAAATATCGGAAATAAAACTGATGTTTCTGACGTAAAGTCAAAATCAGTGGGTGATCCTAGTAAGTCTGTTGATGGAAAAATAGATAAACTAGAGAGTATAAATCCAAACAGAATCTATGAAAAATAGATGGGTCTTCTTCTCAGAATAGTACAAATACAGAAAATACAAATAGCAGTAAAAGAATGTTATCAGAACCAAGAAGGAGTGATAGGATTAGAAGGAAACCGCACATTTCATATGATGAGGACATGCCGATTGATTATATGATGTGTGCACAATCGGTAGTTTATGAAACTCCTGCATCATATCAGGAAATAAATAACAGAAATAATAGGGAACAATGGGAACAAGCTGTTAGAGAAGAAATTAATTCTCTTATGGTGAATAAAACTTGGACATTAGTACCAAGGCCTAGCAATAGAAATATAATAAATTGTAAATGGGTATTTACGATAAAAGATGATGAATTTGTAAACCCATTAAGATATAAAGCTCGGCTGGTTGCAAAAGGGTTTAGCCAAAAGTATTTAGTAGATTATAATGAAACCTTTGCTCCGGTTGCAAGGATTTCAAGTTTCAGATTTATAATTGCTTATGCTAATCAATTTAATTTATTAATCCATCATATGGATGTAAAAACCGCATTTTTAAACGGTATATTAAAAGAGGACATTTATATGAGAGTACCTGAGGGAATTGAAAACAAACAGAATCAAGTTTGTAAATTAAATAAAGCTTTGTATGGATTAAAACAAGCAGCAAGATGCTGGTTTGAAGAATTCGAAAAGGCTCTTAAAGAAAAAGATTTTCAAAATTTCCCAGTTGACCGTTGTACTTATATTTTAGATAAAGGAGATATTTCTAAAAATATCTATGTAGTTCTGTATGTCGATCATTTGGTAGTTGCGACAGCTAATATCGTAACGATGAATAATTTCAAAGACTACTTAATGAACAGGTAATGAACAGTTTCATTAGAATTGAAAGGACTGGAGAAAATATAACTCTAGACCAAAGTACTTATATTAGAAAAGTATTGAAGAAATTTAATATGGATAATTGTAAACCCATAAATACTCCACTTGAAAGTAAGCTTAATTATGAAGCCCTGAATTCAGACGAACAATATGAGGCACCTTGTCGAAATGTTATTGGTTGTTTGATGTATATTATGATCTGTACGCGACCTGATCTATGTGTAGCTGTGAGCATTTTGAGCAGATTCACAAATAAAAGAAATAAGGAATTATGGATTTGTCTTAAAAGAGTTTTAAGATATTTGAAAGGCACGAAAGATATCAAACTAACGTACACAAGAGGTACATATGATAACATCTTGATAGACAGCAGGGTATGCTGATTCAGATTGGGATGGAAACGATATGTACGATAGAAAAAGCACAACAGGTTATATATTTAAATTGCTCGAAAAATATACAATTAGTTGGAATACGAAAAAGCAATCATCAGTCGCGGCCTCTTCGACTGAGGCTGAATACATGGCTTTATTTGAAGCAGTTAAAGAAGCATTATGGTTAAAATCTTTAGCAACCAGTATCAACGTAAATATATCAGAATCCATTGTAATCTATGAAGACAATAAAGGTGGTATTAGTATTGCAAACAACCCAACTCTAGTCACAAAATATCAAAACATATCGATATTAAATATCACTTTACCAGAGAGCAGGTAGAGAATAAAGTGGTAATATTAAAATATATTCCAACAGGTCATCAATTGGCAGATATGCTAACCAAGCCTTCCAGGACAGAAGTTCATCCAAATGAAAATTGGAATAGGCGTACAATAATAGAATTTTTTTTCTCATTTTTCAATTATTATAAGAAGTAAATGGTCTGGTCAGGTTTTTCTGGGTTTCCCTTGACCCTTAGCAACAAATGTTGGACCATATTGTATTTCCCAAAAGAGAGAACATATTTAGTTGATAAATATACATATTTTTATTGGTTGCATGTTAATCTTGTATTTTTCTTTTGTTTAATTTTTGAGGGGGCGTATTGAAAAAAAACTTTAGCCTCGGACAAAAATTAATCTATAGTTTACTTAGGACTGAGATTCGAAAATATCAGATTACGTTTCCGCTGGTTCCGTCAGCGCGCACCGACGGTGATGTAAACTGTACATCAAAGATATCGCCATATACCATCGCCGGTGTTGTAAGAACACATCGTGCTCTGACCGTTAGTGATCCCAGTACCGCGTATACAATGTACGACGCGATGAATGACCGTCTCTGATTGGTGGAGAAGACCACGCCAAAAAAGGTATATAAGCAGGCGATTTTCAGTTGCCGGTCTCTCAGTTGATTTTGGTCGCTCAGTCAGTTCGTACATATACCTTCTCTCAAATAAAAGTAAAAATGAAGCTTTTTAAGAAAAAGAATTTATATCATATTTATTTGAGAAATAATCCAAGCCTTAATCCCAATACCGATATTTGAACTGATGTTTGGTATCGTGTAATAAGTTTGCAAATCGAGCAGGCCCAGTTCGTAATCGGCATTGTTGAGATCTATAGGCGGGAAGTACTTGGACGATAACACGCTACTTCTTCCCGATAACGTGAACGTGTCTGACATCCTTGCGACGGACTATATTAGAGTTCCTCGCAGAAATTTCACACACAATTGTCCGCACACGCTTTCGTTGTATCTTTGATAAATCTTGTGATTGTACGTGATGGTCGGAAATAATGAATCAATTCGATCGGTGGTCGAAGATCTCCAAAACTATCGAAGTAACTGACTCGCGAATCATGCTTTATATACGCCACCCAGTGCGTTGAACCATGACCGCTGTCCAGATTCACTATTCCTCGTTCGTTTACCCATATTTGTTTCGGCAATTCATCGCGCATGAAAACTCCGCGAAAATGCGATAATCTTTTACAGGCGATTTTCAATTCAACGTCCGTCGTCGAGTTATCTTTTTTCCTTTCTTTTGACTTTTTTTTTCTTCTTCATTCCTTTTCCACGTTTGTACGGCGCGAGATACACTCCGCGACCCTCCATAGCGCGATTGTGTCGTCGCGCTTCCTCCAATTGTTTCTTCGCAGCATTCGCATCGTTTATTGTTTTGATCATCCCAGCGCAGCGCCATCTGTCAACGCTTCCGAAGCTCCCAAAGCGGGTAATAACAGCGGTAGAAAACCGCCTCGTTTGATGATAGGTAGAATTCATTCGATACTGTTTCTACCTTCTTTCTTTTTCCTTTGACCGTTCGTCGGTCTTCCTCCTTCTTCTTCTTCTTCTTCTTCAAACCCATACCTAATCTTATCAGAGCTGTTTTTACCAATCTGTAACGGTATACAGAGCTGTTGTTACCAGTGTGTAACGGTATACAGAGCTGTTTTTACCAGTCTGTAAATGGTATATGGAGCTGTTATGTCAAGGTTTGTTTTATTTTTCTGTTGATTATGAAAAAAGAAAAAATGTACGTACGTCAGTTTACATGGAGATGCGCTCTATCATTGGAATACGGGGAGACTGATATCTACAGTTTCGTACGACAGTCCTTGAATGTCCGGGTTCCGACCTGCCGCACGTTCGACGATCACGATGTGATAATTCGGAAACACGGATCATTGCTACCGAGTAGTATACGGTGCGTGATAAGCGGCCCGTGAGGATGTGGTAAAACGAACGTTATGATTAGTCTGTTGGAGAGTCCGAATTGGCTGCGATTCGCAAACGTGTCCGTGTATTCGAAATCGCTGCGTCAACCAAAGTATCAATACTTGAGCAACTTGCTCTCGTCCGTGGGGGAAGTAGGTTATTGGCGTGCGGGGCAGTCGTGAGCGGCGCGGCAGTTGCAGCAAGAACGCTCGTCGAATACTGTAAATATCTGAACAATAATAAAAAAATGGTCCTTTCTACATCCGAAGCCCCCCAGCTTAGACTTTTCTGAATCGATATATCCAACTCTCGAACTGCTTACTCGAATATAGGCACGTCCATCTTGCTTGAAACGAACAGTTGTCACGAAGATATTCTGCCGCGCGCTAGGTTACTTGACCAGGGGAAGGTGGCGTGCGGGGCAGTCGTGAGCGGCGCGGCAGTTGCAGCAAGAACGCTCGTCGAGTAATCGGGTAGGTGATGTAGGAATTTTAATATATAATAATATATATTAAAATAATAATAGACTTTTTTATAATAATAATAATTTAATAAGACATGTATTTATAATTTTTATAGAATGATTCATTATACTATAATAAACTAAGAATAATAAAAACGTAAGGATGAATAATTATAGGAAATCAGAAAAAAAGTTTGATTTTGTCGGACAGTGCTAGTGGGATAGGATGTGATATGTAGATAATGCGAAGTAAACAAATAATTTAAATGTAGTTCGTTTATTTAAAAAACTGATGGTGATGGAGCAATTCGTAAATAAAATGAACAACAGACATGATAAAACGATCCTTTTATTAATTAATAAAAATTCAAAACGTATTTACAACTCCCCCCTCCTCCCCCTCCTCGTCCTCCTCTTCCTCCTCTTCCTCCTCTTCCTCCTCTCCCTCCTCTTCCTCCTCTTCCTCCTTTTCCTTTTCGTTCTTTGCCCCTTTTTTGAGGGCCATAAATAGTTGTTTTGAACAGTTTTTTGAGCTCTCTCTGCAACGTATAAGTATATATTATTATTATAATTTGTTACTATACATATTACTATAGTATATTATATATAAAAGTATTTTTCATTTACTTACATTGGCCGCCACCAGGTTTGCCAGGTTAGGCCTGGCTACCCCTCTGGCCAATTGGCCCAATATGTTCCTCCACTGGGACTGTAACATAACAGCAGAATTAGAAATATATATATTATAAACATACATTCTGTTGTGCACACTTATATTGCATATACTTACAGCCCTCCCGGACTCGTACGCGGCAGCGATTTCTCGCTGCCGCGCTAGTATTGAGTCCAGCGACTCGTTCGCGGCGGAGGTGTCCGTCGCTGCTGAGGTCGCCGTTGATGCTGCGGCGGTGTTCGCCGCTGCTGAGGTCGCCGTTGATGCTGCGGCGGTGTTCGCCGCTGCTGAGGTCACCGTTGATGCTGCGGCGGTGTTCGCCGCTGCTGATCCGGCGGATGCGTTTTCTTCTTCTAGCTGCATTTCCTGCATTTTTTGTTCGACTTCTCGTTCCATATTTCTGAAAAAAAAAATATTATTAAAATAAATTGCTACACAATTACTAGAACAAATTTCCATAATACTAAATTTTATCGCGTTATAAATTCGAAATAAAATCAATTGAATCGTTTGCATACCAGATGGTTCTAAAAAAACAGGATCGAAAAACGCCAAAGAGCGCGATCGCGCTCCTTCGATTACATAACTAATATTTTAACTTATATTTAGCGAAAAATATACTACATGTATATGCCCTGGCTTTTCTCAACCCAAAATCTGAAGAGCGCGAAAGTGGCTCGTGGTACGCAAACGTTTCAAAACTTTGAAATTCTAA
This sequence comes from Megalopta genalis, assembly GCF_051020955.1. NCBI lineage: Eukaryota > Metazoa > Arthropoda > Insecta > Hymenoptera > Halictidae > Megalopta > Megalopta genalis. Next base: position 844,294 of record NC_135023.1, on the reverse strand, counting down.
TGCCACATACATAGTTTATATATTAGTATGTACTTACTTGCAATTTCTTCGTGGTTTCTTACTCCTCCAAGAGTTGAATGAAACTGCGACCCTTCGCAGCTCGAAGTTAGGCCCAGTGTCGGTCTCGGAGCCGTGTTTGTGGTGGGGGGAATTTCAAAATGGGACTACATGATGCGCCAATGGTTCAAATAGTATGATTGGTTGTTTGCCAATGGTTCAAATAGTATCATTGGTTGTCTGCCAATGGTTCAAATAATATCATTGGTTGTCTGCCAATGGTTGAAATAGTATCATTGGTTGTCTGCCAATGGTTCAAAAAATATCATTGGTTGTCTGCCAATGGCAATGTCCAATGGTAGCATCGCAAGCATACCCTGGTCCAAATCATGATCCCACACAACGGTTGCTTTCCCTATTTCGAATTTCCCGCTACCGCTGTTTGCAGTTCGAAAATGATTTGTTTACACTTTCGTAGGCGATAAAGCTACATGTATTAGTAGTATCGTAACGTGACTCGCATTCAGCTGTTCTCTGCGTTTTTACGTCGCGTTCAGTCGTGATTTGTTCTCCAAGTGATACGGTCTAGGAGTGCAAAGCGCGCGATGTTTATTTCTTATAATTTTAGATTTTTTCTATTTCATTCTATTTCATTCTACTTCATTCTATTTTATTTTATTCAATTCTATTATTTTTGATTCTACTTTTATATTCTACTCTATTCGGCATTATTCTACTACATTTCATTGTAAACAATAGAAACAGATAAATTTAACAATTTCAAAAGTGTAGCGAAACGATGCCAAAGGTTGTGAATTCAATGAATTGGGAGGATGTGGTTTCTTCCCAATTGTTTAGACGCATGAAGGGGGGTGCATCGAAAAAACTGACCTTGACCACACCAAGATACAGCAAAAGAAAAATTATGAAGGAGAGGTAAGTGAGCATTTTGTTTCGTTACTATGATTTCGGTAATATGTTTCGATATAATTTAAATGGTAAGAGCAAAAGTTCTCATTAATGCTGGAAATACATTTTTTCGCTTTCTCGCTTTTGTACTTCCATTTCTTGGATTTTTATGATATTGACATATGCTGTAGTCCATATTCAATCATTAGAATGAAGTTGCAAAACAAAATCGACGGGTCGAAGTGGCTGATTAGTGTCATTTATACGTCATTTATATTTCACGTAAATTTCTGTATCATCGAAAACACTGACATCGAGATATCCCTTCCTTTTTTTGGGATCTTCGTCACGTACAAATGCTTTCCCGGTTGTATGGACGGATGTTCGTATTGTTTGACGAACAGATGGGGTCGAAAGAAAATTTTAGGATTATTGTCGTAAAGAAAGCTGATTGCCTTCGTGTGTCCCTAAAGAAAGAAATTAGAAGGCCGAGGATCTGGAACTCGTTGCTTTTACGAGCGGTCCTTGAGACCCGGCCGCGTACGGCACGCAGATGGGAAGGTTACAATTTCCGCGTCCGACAATTCATTCCCTCCCACGGTGAGGGCCCACTGCAGATATCATTTCAATATGTATTCTGCATTTGTTTGCAACAAACGTTTTCTCTTCAATCTTCTGCAAAGAGCGTAGCCGATTCAAGATGGCCAAAATTGTCCTTACAGGTTTTTCAAATGAGTACTATACCGTTCGATCTAAATAAATTGATATTATTAATTAAATAATGTGAGCCAGTCACTGTGCCGTTGCAACCATTTCGAATCATAACCTGCAGTAAGCCGTTCAATCTTTCCATTTTAATTGAACACTTGCAAATGATAACGATGACAATACAAGTAGCAACGATTTGTTGCATAGCAATACGGCCCACCGGTCATCAAAAACCTAGCTGCGCAAAATTTCAACCCCGTTGCAAGCTGTGGTTATCTCTGACTATCACGAAGTAAAATAATACAAAATATATTGTATACGTATCTATTATTTAAAAAATATAATATTATATATTAGAGTTTAGACTTATTTAAGATGAATTTTATGTTGATTACTAATGTGGGATTAATTTATAATAGAGTTGAATTTAATTTTTATTTTGATTTCGGTTCGAGAGATATGAAATTATCTAATTGAATAATTGAATTTGATTTCTAATATACAGTTACGGGGTAATTTTCGTAGAAATAAATAATTGAGTTATAGCTAATTAGTACTATGATTGTAATAATATCATTTATTTTATTTAGGTTCATTTGATTGAATTATATTGAACTGTTAATTATGAATTAATTTGCTTTGTTGGAGTGAGAATATATATATATATATATATATATATATATATATTATTTTAACTGCGGCTAAAAAATTGGCTATAGAATATTTTTCATACATACAATTTATGAATTCATCTAAAAATTTAAATAGTTTTCATACGAGTGAAAAGTAGAGATTAATTTTTAATATTACATGAAAGTTTGAATAAGAAATTTAAATTAAATAATGGTAAATTTAGTGCGCCAGCACCAACGGTTAAACTGCTGTTATTCGTTAATTTTAAGAATTTTTAGGGGCTTCAGTTATCTCGATAGTAAATTTTAATAATTATCTAGGTTGAATAAATTTATGTGAACCGTACAAATTGACCGCCAATTTCATTATAAATGGAATAAATCGTAACGTTGTAAAAGTATGGGAAAATGTTTTCATTAAAATTTTAGTTTAACAATAAGTGTTTCATTTACATTGAAAGGATTCTGAATGAGGAAAATTTTATTATTTGCACAAATTATAAATATTATTGATTTCTTAATTTAATATATTTGAAAAAAGGAATTACATGATTATAAGTTATAGTATTTATTTACGAATAAATTTAATGATTTTAAAATGTGTGTGCGTGTGTTGTAGAAGAAGAAAGTAATATTAGTATAAGTAAAAGTGATTTTTTCGTACTTTTTGTATCAGGGTTAATTAAAATAAAGTTAGTGTTTTTAATTATCTCGAAAGTAAAAGAGTTAATTTAATATTTCTGTTATGTATCATAATAATTATTAATACTGAATTGATGAGTTTATGTTGGAAGAAAATCCTAACTTTGGCATTGTTAGTTGTTACATTTTTTATTGGAATTTTTTTTTCTTTTCTTTTTTACGGACATTATTATTTCATACTTTTAAATATATTTATTCATTTATTCTACATCAAATTGAATTGGTTAGTTTAGGGTATTCAATAATAAATGAAATAAATAATGGTTCATTGTCATATAAAGTATTAAAGTCGTGTAAAGAATTAAGTTTAGATTTATGATAATTGAAGATTTAAAGTTTTATTAAAATTAATCAGTAAAATTAAATGATTTGTATTTCATAACAATTTTATTACTTTGTTGTAATATAATTTAACTTAACTGGATAAATTTATTTTAAAACTAATTTAAAATTGGACTTTTAAAATTAGAATATTTAAATTTTCAGTAGTTTCAATCAATAAAATTAAATATTTTGTATTATGATAATTAGACCGCATTTCCAATATTTTCACGTGGCCCGCGGGTGGTCTGGTCTGCCGATAGGACCCACAGCGGACAGTCGCATGAATTGGGGAAAAAACATAATTCGTTTTCTATGGCCATAAATCCGGTCGACGGGCTAACGATGCATACTGTCAATGTCGTACTAAGAGAAACAAACAGTTGTGCGTTTGTAGTAAATTATGTTAAGTGCGAGCGGCGATTGTGTCGCGCCTTCGACTGACGAAATACACACGACCAGGCACTCGAGGCCCCAATAGTGTTTGGTTTCCTGGATCGCAGACAAAATATATATATTGCCGGGTAAGTGGCCGAGGACTGACGCGTGGTTTCCCACAGATCAGTTTGTTTTTCCTTTAGAGAATCGCGAGCCCCGGGGCAGACAAGATAACTGTTATTCGTTGAATTTTTATGGGCTGCAGTTATCTGGTCTGCCCCGAGCGGAGAAGAGCAGAGCAGAGAAGAGCTGAGCAGAGCAGAGAAGAGCGGAGAAGAGCAGAGCAGAGAAGAGCTGAGCAGAGCAGAGCAGAGCAGAGCAGAGCAGAGCAGAGCAAATCAGAGCAGAGCAGAGCAGCGCAGAGAAGAGCAGAGCAGAGCAGGGCAGAGAAGAGCAGAGCAGAGAAGATCAGAGAAGAGCAGAGCAGAGAACTGCAGAGCAGAGCAGAGCAGAGAACAGCATACCAGATCAGACCAGAGGTCAGCAGACCAGAGAAGAGCAGAGCAGACCAGAGCAGAGCAGAGCAGATCAGAGCAGAGAAGAGCAGAGCAGAGAAGTGCAGAGAAGAGCAGAGCAGAGAAGAGCACAGAAGAGCTGAGAAGAGCAGAGAAGAGCAGATGAGAGCAGAGAAGAACAGAGAAGAGCAGAGCAGAGAAGAGCGGAGAAGAGCAGAGCAGAGCAGAGAAGAGCAGAGAAGGGCAGAGCAGAGCAGAGCAGAGCAGAGAAGAGAAGAGCAGAGAAGACCAGAGGAGTGCAGAGAAGAGCAGGGAAGAGCAGGGAAGAGCTGAGAAGAGCGGAGAAGAGCATACAAGAGCAGAGAAGAGCAGAGAAGAGCAGAGCAGAGAAGAGCAGAGCAGAGCAGAGCAGAGAAGAGCAGAGAAGAGCAGAGAAGAGCAGAGCAGAGAAGAGCAGAGCAGAGGAGTGCAGAGCAGAGAATAGCGAAGAAGAGCAGAGCAGAGAATAGCGAAGAAGAGCAGAGCAGAGCAGAGCAGAGCAGAGCAGAGCAGAGCAGAGAGGAGCAGAGAAGTGCAGAGAAGTGCAGAGCAGAGCAGAGCAGAGCTGAGAAGTGCAGAGCAGAGCAGAGAAGAGAAGAGACAGAGAAGAGCAGAGGAGTGCAGAGAAGAGCAGGGAAGAGCTGAGAAGAGCGGAGAAGAGCATACAAGAGCAGAGCAGAGAAGAGCAGAGCAGAGCAGAGCAGAGAAGAGCAGAGAAGAGCAGAGCAGAGCAGAGCAGTGCAAAGCAGAGAAGAGCAGAGCAGATCAGAGCAGAGCAGAGCAGAGCAGAGCAGAGCAGAGAGGTGCAGAGAAGTGCAGAGAAGTGCAGAGCAGAGCAGAGCAGAGCAGAGAAGTGCAGAGCAGAGCAGAGAAGAGAAGAGACAGAGAAGAGCAGAGGAGTGCAGAGAAGAGCAGGGAAGAGCTGAGAAGAGCGGAGAAGAGCATACAAGAGCAGAGAAGAGCAGAGAAGAGCAGAGCAGAGAAGAGCAGAGAAGAGCAGAGAAGGGCAGAGCAGAGCAGAGCAGAGCAGAGAAGAGAAGAGCAGAGAAGAGCAGAGAAGAGCAGAGAAGAGCAGAGCAGAGCAGAGCAGTGCAAAGCAGAGAAGAGCAGAGCAGATCAGAGCAGAGCAGAGCAGAGCAGAGCAGAGCAGAGAGGTGCAGAGAAGTGCAGAGAAGTGCAGAGCAGAGCAGAGCAGAGCAGAGAAGTGCAGAGCAGAGCAGAGAAGAGAAGAGACAGAGAAGAGCAGAGGAGTGCAGAGAAGAGCAGGGAAGAGCTGAGAAGAGCGGAGAAGAGCATACAAGAGCAGAGAAGAGCAGAGAAGAGCAGAGCAGAGAAGAGCAGAGAAGAGCAGAGAAGGGCAGAGCAGAGCAGAGCAGAGCAGAGAAGAGAAGAGCAGAGAAGACCAGAGGAGTGCAGAGAAGAGCAGGGAAGAGCAGGGAAGAGCTGAGAAGAGCGGAGAAGAGCATACAAGAGCAGAGAAGAGCAGAGAAGAGCAGAGCAGAGAAGAGCAGAGCAGAGCAGAGCAGAGAAGAGCAGAGAAGAGCAGAGCAGAGAAGAGCAGAGCAGAGGAGTGCAGAGCAGAGAATAGCGAAGAAGAGCAGAGCAGAGAATAGCGAAGAAGAGCAGAGCAGAGCAGAGCAGAGCAGAGCAGAGCAGAGCAGAGCAGAGAGGAGCAGAGAAGTGCAGAGAAGTGCAGAGCAGAGCAGAGCAGAGCAGAGAAGTGCAGAGCAGAGCAGAGAAGAGAAGAGACAGAGAAGAGCAGAGGAGTGCAGAGAAGAGCAGGGAAGAGCTGAGAAGAGCGGAGAAGAGCATACAAGAGCAGAGCAGAGAAGAGCAGAGCAGAGCAGAGCAGAGAAGAGCAGAGAAGAGCAGAGCAGAGCAGAGCAGTGCAAAGCAGAGAAGAGCAGAGCAGATCAGAGCAGAGCAGAGCAGAGCAGAGCAGAGAGCAGCAGAGAAGTGCAGAGAAGTGCAGAGCAGAGCAGAGCAGAGCAGAGAAGTGCAGAGCAGAGCAGAGAAGAGAAGAGACAGAGAAGAGCAGAGGAGTGCAGAGAAGAGCAGGGAAGAGCTGAGAAGAGCGGAGAAGAGCATACAAGAGCAGAGGAGAGCAGAGAAGAGCAGAGCAGAGAAGAGCAGAGCAGAGCAGAGCAGAGAAGAGCAGTGAAGAGCAGAGCAGAGCAGAGCAGTGCAAAGCAGAGAAGAGCAGAGCAGATCAGAGCAGAGCAGAGTAGAGGGGAGCAGATCAGAGAAGGGCAGACCAGAGAACTGCAGAGAAGAGCAGAGAAGAGCAGAGATGAGCAGAGCAGAGCAGAGCAGAGCAGAGAAGAACAGAGCAGTGCACAGAAGAGTAGAGCAGAGCTGAGAAGAGCAGTGAAGAGCAGAGCTGAGAAGAGCAGTGAAGAGCAGAGGAGAGCAGACAGATCAGAGCAGAGTAGAGGAGAACAGAGAAGAGCAGACCAGAGCTGAGCACAGAAGAGCAGATCAGAGAAGAGCAGAGAAGAGCAGTGCAGAGCAGAGCAGAGAAGAGCAGAGAAGAGCAGAGAAGAGCAGAGAAGAGAAGAGCAGAGGAGAGCAGAGCAGAGAAGAGCAGGGAAGAGCACAGCAAGGCACAGAAGAGCAGAGCACAGCAGGGCAGAGAAGAGCAGAGCACAGCAGAGCAGAGCAGAGAAGAGCAGATCAGAGCAGATCAGAGCAGATTAGAGCAGACCAGAGCAGAGAAGAGCAGAGAAGTGAAGAGCAGAGCAGAGCAGAGAAGAGCGGACAAGAGCAGAGGAAAGCAGAGGAGAGCAGAGAAGAACAGAGAAGAGCAGACAGATCAGAGCAGAGCAGAACAGAGCAGAGCAGAACAGCGCAGAGAAGAGCAGAGCAGAGCAGAGCAGAGAAGAGCAGTGCAGAGCAGAGAAGTGCAGAGTACAACAGAACAGAGCTGAGCAGAGAAGAGCAGACCAGAGCAGAGCAGAGGACTTTAGAGCAGTGCAGAGAATAGCAGTGCAGAGAATAGCAGAGCAGAGCAGAGAAGAGCAGAGCAGGTCAGAGCAGAGCAGAGAAGGGCCGAGCAGAGCAGAGAAGAGCAGAGCAGAAAAGGGCAGAGAAGTGGAGAGCAGAGAAGAGCAGAGAAGGGCAGAGTAGAGCAGAGCAGAGCAGAGCAGAGCAGAGAAGAGCAGAGCAGAGAAGAGCAGAGCAGAGCAGAGAAGAGCAGAGCAGATCAGAGCAAAGCAGAGCAGAGAAAGGCCGAGCAGAGCAGAGAAGAGAAGAGCAGAGAAGAGCAGAGAAGAGCAGAGAAGAGCAGAGAAGAGCAGAGCAGGGAAGAGCAGAGAAGAGCAGAGCAGAGGAGACCAGAGAAGAGCAGAGCAGAGTGGTGCAGAGAAGTGTAGAGCAGGGCAGAGAAGTGCAGTGCTGAGAATAGCAGTGCAGAGAACAGCAGAGCAGAGAAGATCTGAGAAGTGCAGAGCAGAGAAGAGCAGAGAAGTGCAGAGCAGAGGAGAGCAGAGAAGATCAGAGCAGAGCAGAGAAGAGCAGAGCAGTGCAGAGAAGAGCGGAGAAGAGCAGAGAAGAGCAGACCAGAGAACAGCGGAGCAGAGCAGTGCAGAGAAGAGCAGCGAAGAGCAGAGCAGAGAAGAGCAGAGAAGAGCAGAGCAGAGAAGAGCAGAGAAGTGCAGACCAGAGGAGAGCAGAGAAGATCAGAGCAGAGCAGAGAAGAGCAGAGCAGAGCAGAGAAGAGCAGAGAAGAGCAGAGAAGAGATGAGCAGAGAAGAGCAGAGCAGAGAAGAGCAGAGAAGGGCACAGCAGGGCAGAGAAGAGCAGAGCAGAGCAGAGCAGAGCAGAGAAGTGCAGAGCTGAGCAGAGAAGAGCAGAGCAGAGAAGAGCAGAGCAGAGGAGTGCAGAGCAGAGAATAGCGAAGAAGAGCAGAGCAGAGAATAGCGAAGAAGAGCAGAGCAGAGAAGAGCAGAGCAGAGCAGAGCAGAGAAGAGCAGAGCAGAGAAGAGCAGAGCAGAGCAGAGCAGAGCAGAGCAGATCAGAGCAAAGCAGAGCAGAGAAAGGCCGAGCAGAGCAGAGCAGAGAAGAGAAGAGCAGAGAAGAGCAGAGAAGAGCAGAGAAGAGCAGAGAAGAGCAGAGCAGGGAAGAGCAGAGAAGAGCAGAGCAGAGGAGACCAGAGAAGAGCAGAGCAGAGTGGTGCAGAGAAGTGTAGAGCAGGGCAGAGAAGTGCAGTGCTGAGAAGAGCAGTGCAGAGAACAGCAGAGCAGAGAAGATCTGAGAAGTGCAGAGCAGAGAAGAGCAGAGAAGTGCAGAGCAGAGGAGAGCAGAGAAGATCAGAGCAAAGCAGAGAAGAGCAGAGCAGTGCAGAGAAGAGCGGAGAAGAGCAGAGAAGAGCAGACCAGAGAACAGCGGAGCAGAGCAGTGCAGAGAAGAGCAGCGAAGAGCAGAGCAGAGAAGAGCAGAGAAGAGCAGAGCAGAGAAGAGCAGAGAAGTGCAGACCAGAGGAGAGCAGAGAAGATCAGAGCAGAGCAGAGAAGAGCAGAGCAGAGACGAGCAGAGCAGAGAAGAGCAGAGAAGAGCAGAGCAGAGCAAAGAAGAACAGAGCAGAGCAGATAAGAGCAGAGAAGAGATGAGCAGAGACGAGCAGAGCAGAGAAGAGCAGAGAAGGGCACAGCAGGGCAGAGAAGAGTAGAGCAGAGCAGAGCAGAGCAGAGAAGTGCAGAGCTGAGCAGAGAACAGCAGAGCAGAGAAGAGCAGAGCTGAGAAGAGCAGAGCTGAGAAGAGCAGTGCAGAGAACAGCAGAGCAGAGAAGATCTGAGAAGAGCAGAGCAGAGAAGAGCAGAGAAGATCAGAGCAGAGCAGAGAAGAGCAGAGCAGATCAGAGCAGGGCAGAGAAGAGCAGTGCAGAGAAGAGCAGAGCAGGGAAGAACAGAGTAGAGCACAGAACAGCAGAAATGATCAGAGCTGAAAAGCGCAGAGCAGAGCCGAGCAGAGGAGAGCAGAACAGATCAGAGCAGAGCAGAGGAGAGCAGAGCAGGGCAGATAAGAGCAGAGAAGAGCACAGCAGAGCAGAGAAGATCAGAGAAGTGTAGAGAAGAGCACAGAGGAGCACAGAAGAGCAGAGAACAGCAGAGAAGAGCACAGAAGAGCAGAGAATAGCAGAGAAGAGCAGAGAAGAGCAGAGAAGAGCAGAGAAGAGCAAAGAAGAGCAGATCAGAGAAGAGCAGAGCAGAGCAGAGCATAGCAGTGGAGAGCACAACAGAGCAGACCAGAGCAGAGAAGAGCAGACAGATCAGAGCAGAGCAGAGTAGAGCAGAACAGAGCAGAGCAGAGAAGAGCAGTCCAGAGCAGAGCAAAGAAGAACAGAGCAGAGAAGAGCAGAGCAGAGCAGTGCAGTGCAGAGCAGAGCAGAGCAGAGAAGAGCAGAGCAAAGAAGAACAGACCAGAGAAGAGCAGTGAAGAGAAGAGCAGAGCAGAACAGTGCAGAGCAGAGAAGAGCAGAGAAGAGCAGAGAAGAGCAGAGAAGAACAGAGCAGGGAAGAGCAGCGAAGAGCAGAGCAGAGAAGAGCAGAGAAGAGCAGACAGATCAGAGCAGATCAGAGAAGAGCAGAGCAGAGCAGAGCAGAGAAGAGCAGTGAAGAGCAGAGCAGAGCAGAGCAGTGCAAAGCAGAGAAGAGCAGAGCAGATCAGAGCAGAGCAGAGTAGAGGGGAGCAGATCAGAGCAGGGCAGACCAGAGAACTGCAGAGAAGAGCAGAGAAGAGCAGAGATGAGCAGAGCAGAGCAGAGCAGAGCAGAGCAGAGCAGAGAAGAACAGAGCAGTGCACAGAAGAGTAGAGCAGAGCTGAGAAGAGCAGTGAAGAGCATAGCTGAGAAGAGCAGTGAAGAGCAGAGGAGAGCAGACAGATCAGAGCAGAGTAGAGGAGAACAGAGAAGAGCAGACCAGAGCTGAGCACAGAAGAGCAGATCAGAGAAGAGCAGAGAAGAGCAGTGCAGAGCAGAGCAGAGAAGAGCAGAGAAGAGCAGAGAAGAGCAGAGAAGAGAAGAGCAGAGGAGAGCAGAGCAGAGAAGAGCAGTGAAGAGCACAGCAAGGCACAGAAGAGCAGAGCACAGCAGGGCAGAGAAGAGCAGAGCACAGCAGAGCAGAGCAGAGAAGAGCAGATCAGAGCAGATCAGAGCAGATTAGAGCAGACCAGAGCAGAGAAGAGCAGAGAAGTGAAGAGCAGAGCAGAGCAGAGAAGAGCGGACAAGAGCAGAGGAAAGCAGAGGAGAGCAGAGAAGAACAGAGAAGAGCAGACAGATCAGAGCAGAGCAGAACAGAGCAGTGCAGAACAGCGCAGAGAAGAGCAGTGCAGAGCAGAGCAGAGAAGAGCAGTGCAGAGCAGAGAAGTGCAGAGTACAACAGAACAGAGCAGAGCAGAGAAGAGCAGACCAGAGCAGAGCAGAGGACTTTAGAGCAGTGCAGAGAATAGCAGTGCAGAGAATAGCAGAGCAGAGCAGAGAAGAGCAGAGCAGGTCAGAGCAGAGCAGAGAAGGGCCGAGCAGAGCAGAGAAGAGCAGAGCAGAAAAGGGCAGAGAAGTGGAGAGCAGAGAAGAGCAGAGAAGGGCAGAGTAGAGCAGAGCAGAGCAGAGAAGAGCAGAGCAGAGAAGAGCAGAGCAGAGCAGAGAAGAGCAGAGCAGATCAGAGCAAAGCAGAGCAGAGAAAGGCCGAGCAGAGCAGAGAAGAGAAGAGCAGAGAAGAGCAGAGAAGAGCAGAGAAGAGCAGAGAAGAGCAGAGAAGAGCAGAGCAGGGAAGAGCAGAGAAGAGCAGAGCAGAGGAGACCAGAGAAGAGCAGAGCAGAGTGGTGCAGAGAAGTGTAGAGCAGGGCAGAGAAGTGCAGTGCTGAGAATAGCAGTGCAGAGAACAGCAGAGCAGAGAAGATCTGAGAAGTGCAGAGCAGAGAAGAGCAGAGAAGTGCAGAGCAGAGGAGAGCAGAGAAGATCAGAGCAGAGCAGAGAAGAGCAGAGCAGTGCAGAGAAGAGCGGAGAAGAACAGAGAAGAGCAGACCAGAGAACAGCGGAGCAGAGCAGTGCAGAGAAGAGCAGCGAAGAGCAGAGCAGAGAAGAGCAGAGAAGAGCAGAGCAGAGAAGAGCAGAGAAGTGCAGACCAGAGGAGAGCAGAGAAGATCAGAGCAGAGCAGAGAAGAGCAGAGCAGAGCAGAGAAGAGCAGAGAAGAGCAGAGAAGAGATGAGCAGAGAAGAGCAGAGCAGAGAAGAGCAGAGAAGGGCACAGCAGGGCAGAGAAGAGCAGAGCAGAGCAGAGCAGAGCAGAGAAGTGCAGAACTGAGCAGAGAAGAGCAGAGCAGAGAAGAGCAGAGCAGAGGAGTGCAGAGCAGAGAATAGCGAAGAAGAGCAGAGCAGAGAATAGCGAAGAAGAGCAGAGCAGAGAAGAGCAGAGCAGAGCAGAGCAGAGAAGAGCAGAGCAGAGAAGAGCAGAGCAGAGCAGAGAAGAGCAGAGCAGATCAGAGCAAAGCAGAGCAGAGAAAGGCCGAGCAGAGCAGAGCAGAGAAGAGAAGAGCAGAGAAGAGCAGAGAAGAGCAGAGAAGAGCAGAGAAGAGCAGAGCAGGGAAGAGCAGAGAAGAGCAGAGCAGAGGAGACCAGAGAAGAGCAGAGCAGAGTGGTGCAGAGAAGTGTAGAGCAGGGCAGAGAAGTGCAGTGCTGAGAAGAGCAGTGCAGAGAACAGCAGAGCAGAGAAGATCTGAGAAGTGCAGAGCAGAGAAGAGCAGAGAAGTGCAGAGCAGAGGAGAGCAGAGAAGATCAGAGCAAAGCAGAGAAGAGCAGAGCAGTGCAGAGAAGAGCGGAGAAGAGCAGAGAAGAGCAGACCAGAGAACAGCGGAGCAGAGCAGTGCAGAGAAGAGCAGCGAAGAGCAGAGCAGAGAAGAGCAGAGAAGAGCAGAGCAGAGAAGAGCAGAGAAGTGCAGACCAGAGGAGAGCAGAGAAGATCAGAGCAGAGCAGAGAAGAGCAGAGCAGAGCAGAGAAGAGCAGAGAAGAGCAGAGAAGAGCAGAGCAGAGCAAAGAAGAACAGAGCAGAGCAGATAAGAGCAGAGAAGAGATGAGCAGAGAAGAGCAGAGCAGAGAAGAGCAGAGAAGGGCACAGCAGGGCAGAGAAGAGTAGAGCAGAGCAGAGCAGAGCAGAGAAGTGCAGAGCTGAGCAGAGAACAGCAGAGCAGAGAAGAGCAGAGCTGAGAAGAGCAGAGCTGAGAAGAGCAGTGCAGAGAACAGCAGAGCAGAGAAGATCTGAGAAGAGCAGAGCAGAGAAGAGCAGAGAAGATCAGAGCAGAGCAGAGAAGAGCAGAGCAGATCAGAGCAGGGCAGAGAAGAGCAGTGCAGAGAAGAGCAGAGCAGGGAAGAACAGAGTAGAGCACAGAACAGCAGAAATGATCAGAGCTGAAAAGCGCAGAGCAGAGCCGAGCAGAGGAGAGCAGAGCAGATCAGAGCAGAGCAGAGGAGAGCAGAGCAGGGCAGATAAGAGCAGAGAAGAGCACAGCAGAGCAGAGAAGAGCAGAGCAGAGGAGAGCAGAGCAGAGGAGAGCAGACCAGAGGAGAGCAGAGCAGAGCAGAGAAGAGCAGACCAGAGAACAGCAGAGCAGAGCAGAGCAGAGAATAGCAGCGAAGAGCAGAGCAGAGAAGAGGAGAGAAAAGCAGAGCAGAGAAGAGCAGAGATGAGCAGAGAGCAGCAGAGAAGAGGAGAGAAGATCAGAGAAGTGTAGAGAAGAGCACAGAGGAGCACAGAAGAGCAGAGAAGAGCAGAGAAGAGCACAGAAGAGCAGAGAATAGCAGAGAAGAGCAGAGAAGAGCAGAGAAGAGCAGAGAAGAGCAAAGAAGAGCAGATCAGAGAAGAGCAGAGCAGAGCAGAGCATAGCAGTGGAGAGCACAACAGAGCAGACCAGAGCAGAGAAGAGCAGACAGATCAGAGCAGAGCAGAGTAGAGCAGAACAGAGCAGAGCAGAGAAGAGCAGTCCAGAGCAGAGCAAAGAAGAACAGAGCAGAGAAGAGCAGAGCAGAGCAGTGCAGTGCAGAGCAGAGCAGAGCAGAGAAGAGCAGAGCAAAGAAGAACAGACCAGAGAAGAGCAGTGAAGAGAAGAGCAGAGCAGAACAGTGCAGAGCAGAGAAGAGCAGAGAAGAGCAGAGAAGAGCAGAGAAGAACAGAGCAGGGAAGAGCAGAGAAGAGCAGAGAAGAGCAGAGCAGAGAAGACCAGAGAAGAGCAGAGCAGAGTGGTGCAGAGAAGAGTAGAGCAGGGCAGAGAAGAGCAGTGCTGAGAAGAGCAGTGCAGAGAACAGCAGAGCAGAGAAGATCTGAGAAGAGGAGAGCAGAGAAGAGCAGAGATGTGCAGAGCAGAGGAGAGCAGAGAAGATCAGAGCAGAGCAGAGAAGAGCGGAGAAGAGCAGAGAAGAGCAGACCAGAGAACAGCAGAGCAGAGCAGAGCAGAGAAGAGCAGCGAAGAGCAGAGCAGAGAAGAGCAGAGAAGAGCAGAGCAGAGAAGAGCAGAGAAGTGCAGACCAGAGGAGAGCAGAGAAGATCAGAGCAGAGCAGAGAAGAGCAGAGCAGAGCAGAGCAGAGCAGAGCAAAGAAGAACAGAGCAGAGCAGATAAGAGCAGAGAAGAGATGAGCAGAGAAGAGCAGAGCAGAGAAGAGCAGAGAAGAGCAGAGAAGTGCAGAGCAGAGGAGAGCAGAGAAGATCAGAGCAGAGCAGAGAAGAGCAGAGCAGAGAAGAGCAGAGAAGAGCAGAGAAGAGCAGAGAAGAGCAGACCAGAGAACAGCAGAGCAGAGCAGAGCAGAGAAGAGCAGCGAAGAGCAGAGCAGAGAAGAGCAGAGAAGAGCAGTGCAGAGAAGAGCAGAGCAGGGAAGAGCAGAGTAGAGCACAGAAGAGCAGAGAAGATCAGAGCTGAAAAGCGCAGAGCAGAGCCGAGCAGAGGAGAGCAGAGCAGATCAGAGCAGAGCAGAGGAGAGCAGAGCAGGGCAGATAAGAGTAGAGAAGAGCACAGCAGAGCAGAGAAGAGCAGAGCAGAGGAGAGCAGAGCAGAGGAGAGCAGAGCAGAGCAGAGAAGAGCAGACCAGAGAACAGCAGAGCAGAGCAGAGCAGAGAAGAGCAGCGAAGAGCAGAGCAGAGAAGAGCAGAGAAAAGCAGAGCAGAGAAGAGCAGAGATGAGCAGAGAGCAGCAGAGAAGAGCAGAGAAGAGCAGAGAAGATCAGAGAAGAGTAGAGAAGAGCACAGAGGAGCAGAGAAGAGCAGAGAAGAGCACAGAAGAGCACAGAAGAGCAGAGAATAGCAGAGAAGAGCAGAGAAGAGCAGAGAAGAACAGGGTAGTGCTGAGACTTAGGCTAAATCCGCTGTAGCTGCTAAATTTGACGCTTTGTCTTATGTATCTACTGAAATTGAAACTAAATCGTACGCTTAGTCTAAAATTGCAGCTAACTCATTTGTTTCGGCTGAGCTGGTAGCTATATTATGAGTATCGGCTGAATCTAGAGCTAAATCAGCTGTATCTTCTAAATTTGAAGCTTAATCTTATGTTTAGGCTCAATCTGAAGACAAATCGCACGTATAGTATGAATTAGAAGCTAAATCGTATGTTTCTTCTGAATTTGAAGCTCTATCATAAGTATCGGCTGAATCTGAATCTAAATCAGCAGCATGTGCTAAATTTGAATCTTAATTGTATGTCTCGGCAGAATTTGAGGACAAATCTTTCGTTTAGTCTCAAATTAAAGCTAACTCATATGTATCGGTCGACCTTGAAGCAATATCATGAGTATCGGCTGAATCTGAAGCTAAAACAACTATATCTGCAAAATTCGAAACATAACCGTATGTTTCGGCAGAATGTGAGGACTACTCGTAAGTTTAATCTTAAATTGAAGCTAACTCATATGTGTCGGATGATCTTCAAGCTATATCATGAGTTTCAGCTGAGACTGAGGCTAAATCAAATGTATCTTCTAAATTTGAAGCTTAATCGTATGTTTCGGCAGAATTTGAAGACAAATCGTACGTATAGTCTTAATCTGAAGCTAAAACTGTTTTAAACAAAAACCCGGAACAAAGCAACCAACGTAATGCATCTTAAAACATCGTAAATCATCATTGCGACCCAAAAAACACACAACGTAATGTGATCGTAATGTAAAACAATATTAAAAACGTAAAAACAATGTATAATAACGTAAAACAACATAATACTGTTATAAACAACAACGCGAAACGAAGCAACCAAAGTAATGCAACGTAAAACAACGTATATCTTCAATGCGAAGCAAAGAAATCAACGTAGCACAACGTAAAGCAATATAAAACAATATAAAACAACGTAAAAACAATGTATAACAACGTAAAACATCGTAATACTTTTTTAAGCAACAACGCGGAACAAAGCGAAGAACATTGTTGCGCACGGCACAAAAATAACCGCCAGAAGTCGTGAGGAGACGACAACGATTTATTTGTTGGACTCCACAGTCCTCGTTTACAATGTTTGGAGCACGGCTCCGTTCAGAGGTTAAATTTGACGCACGGCTTCGAACTTAGTATGAAATGAAGCACGACTTCGCACAGACTATAAAAATGAAGCTCGGCTTCGTACGGGCGCAAGGGCGCTGAATAAAACTTGTAATGGTATCTGCACTGAAATTGTTGACAATTCCATCCGTTATCGAATTTGCGGTAGTATATATAGACACCTGGCCGATGTTCAAGGAGAAGCATCGTCAGGTGTCGAAGGCCGGGTCATTGCCTCCTAAGGCAAAACGCCGCGTGTTTACAACGGCCGAGGCGAGCGTTTGACGGTCGGGCCAACGCACGTCGATCGGGTTATTGTCTTGCCGCCTCGCCGTTTATTCGACAAAAACGGCGAGACGGCGTACATCGAATGTCGAACGTGCGTTGACCCGCGGTCCGCGATTCGGCCGGAACAAACATAAAGCATCGTAAAGCAACGTTTGTCCAATCAGTGCCCTTTTAAATTTTAGCAACTCCCCGAGAGCGACTGGTCTCGGAGAGGACGTGATTGTTTTATGACACGGTCGAAGGGTTTCCGCCGCCTTCCACGACACAACGGAAATTCCTCCAGGTCAACTCACGGTAGCCTCGAGTACCGTGTTACGCACTCGGCTCGAGATGACCCTTCGGAAATCCTAGGTTTACGACACATTATGGTTGGTGGAATAGCCGAAAATTAGTTTTGGAGGCCGGATGGTCGCTAAACGTAAAAAAGGTCTTTATTCTATTGTCGAATCCGTGTTGTAAACCTGGTCGACGAAAACTCGACGGAATTTGTTCTTCCGTGCCGGAGCAAATGTGCGGCGCAGATGTGCTGTGGAGTGTCTGATTGCTTGTTTTATGGGTTGAAAACTGCGGATAGTTGTATTGGCATGAAACGTTCTACGAGAACGGAACAACTGATTTGTAATGCTACATAACCGTCGTGAACTTTACTATTTTTTTCCATTTCACTTTTGATAATGCTGTTCACTTCTTCTCTATCAGGTTGATTAACTGCAAATACTAATGTATCCAAAAATGCTTCTTTTATTTCTTTCTGGGAATATTTTCTATCTTTTATTACTGTCTGCATAGCAGACGAAAATTCTAATCGCTTTAAAAGTTCTTCTCTTATTATTTTATCTCGCGCAAATTGTTAAAAACCACGCCCTTGTATATTATCATTTATAAACAAAAAGTCTCTTAATATGATATCACGTTCTTCCATGCTATCAAATTTGGACGGATAAAAGTTTTTAAATCGTCCCCTTTTTAATCTTTTTCCTTTCGCAAGATTCAAGCCTAAATTAGTATACAGGGTGTTCCACAATTATTTTAACAGCCGAAAATGAGGGGTAGCTGAGGTCATTTGAAGTAACTTTTTTCTTTGCGAAAATGCAATCTGCGGCTTTGTTTACGAGTTATTAACGAAAAACACTGGCCAATGAGAGGTGACGGTGCGAGAGAGAGAGAGTGAGAGAGAGAGAGAGAGAGTCCACGACATAATCCGCAGCACGCGAGACTTTGACAATAGGTTGGGACGGACTCGAGCCGCGTTCGAAGTATTGAACAAGTCTCGAAGCGAGAACTTTCCGGATTTTTTTTACTACATAATAGTGATATTTTAAAAAAGAACGCTGTTCACCTTTACTTTAGAACGTCTGAATAATATTTACTAATTTTTCAGACCCGAAATAATATGTAGTTTAACCGTGACAGCCGTTTTAATTTTCTGATGTGCATGACACCTCGTGTGTACTATATGAAATTTTTATGCAAGGTGTACAGTGAAGATTAACGAATGAATTGCAAAGCTGATTTAATAATAATTAATCGCGTTAAGGGACGTAAAGATTTGTTTATTAGAGAAATGTGAAAAATATTATTAATAAGAAACTCACCCACTTAGTTGAGGATGTATTTGCTGGCTGAAATTGTGGCTCACGATGTCGAAGGGCACTGACCTCGTATACTGTACAGCTGATCTTTCAGTGCACTGTCACCAAACACTGATCACTTAATTAATCACTGACAATCCGAATCACTTGTGGATATTATGAAAGATCACTGAGACTCGTTCGCGGATAATCTTTTATTTGACGCGTTCGTTCGGGAGTTGACGTTTCACTGCCGAAAAATTCAGACCGCGACCATGGGCCCTTGTTGTTCGTTGTTCGGTCGTCCGAGGAAATGACACCCGATACCGTTTTCTTCGAAGCGCAGGGTACCACCATATGAAATAAACAAGATATGCAGAGACGTAAACTGCGACTGACCCGCTGTCACCGACGGTATCCTGCGCTCTTAGAACGTAATTAATGGCCGTGCGAAGAAAATGGTATCGGGTGTCATTTCCTCGGACGGCCGAATGACGAACAACAAGGGCCCACAGTCAAGGCCTGAATTTTTCGGCAGTGAAACGTGGACTTCCGAACGAACGCGTCGAATAAACGATTATACGCGAACGAGTCTCAGTGATCTTTCTTAATATCCACAAGTGATTTGGATTATTAGTGATTAATTAACTGATCAATGTTTGATAACCATACCAGAGGTTCTTCCGACAGTATCCCTCGAATATTGCGGCCACCGACCTGGGATCAGCTGTTAGTTGTACGAGGTCAGTACATACGAGTCAGCAAATGCATTCTCAACTAAATGGGTGAGTTTCTTACTGATAATATTTTTCATATTTCTCTAATAAACTAATCCTTTACGTCCCTTAACGCGGTTATTTATTATTAAATCAGCTTTGCAAATCATTCGTTAATCTTCACTGTACATCTTGCATACAAATTTCATATGGTACACACGAGGTGTCATGCACACCAGAAAATTAAAACGGCTGTCACGGTTAAACTACGTATAATTTCGAGTCTGAAAAATTAGTAAATATTCTTGAGACGTTCTAAAGTAGAGATGAACAGCGTTTTTCTTAAAAATATCACTTTTACGTAATAAAAAAAATCCGGGAAGTTCACGCTTCGTGACTTGTTCAATACTTCGAACGCGGCTCGAGTCCGTCCCGACCTTCTGTCAAAGCCTCGTGCTGCGGACTCTCTCTCTTTCGCACCGTTACCTCTCATTGGCCAGTGTTTTTCGTTAATAACTCGTAAACAAAGCCGCAGATTGCATTTTCGCAAAGGAAAAAGTTACTTCAAATGACCTCAGCTACCCCTCTTTTTCGGCTGTTAAAATAATTGTAGAACACCCTGTAGATAACAAGGTATTCTATATCATTTGATAAATCATCTGTCTTAGAGATTATATGTTTAACAAAACTATTAAGGTAATTATTCTTGGAAAAACTTCGATTTTCTTTAGTAAATAATCTAGCATAACTAATATTATTATCTGTATAATATTTGTGATTAATAGACCGTCAATTTGTAGATTAATAGACCTCTTCTCGTAGCAAAGAACAATGTTACTAAACTTATCAATATCAGACTTTTCAAACGCTAACGATAATGAAGGATATTTATGTTTATATATGGACTTCCTTAGTAAGCAGAGAATCGACAAGTCTAATTGATACATAAGTCCAATCAATTGATGGGGAATACGTTGATAAGCATTACTCATTCCATCCCGTCTAGATCCATCTTGTAAATCATTAAGAAATTCCGAATCCTCATTGCTAGTATCATTTATATCAATGTGCCCACTTTTTGGTACCTTACTATCTTTGTCCGTAACAGTATGTTTACGTTTTCTAGAGCTTGCACCAATTTCACGATTTTCCTTACTTGTACTCCTTGAATGACCACTTTGTATGTGTGAGTTATTTTTAATATCTCGTAGTTGCGTAAGATTTGGAAATATTGTTCGAGTTTGAATCTATATCACATTACCACGAGCTTCCTCTCTAGAAACTTTCATGTTTCTCTTTATATCTTTTTCAATATTACTAAGAAGTGGTACAAAATGGTTCCTGTAATTCATCATATAAATAATATTATCACCTGGATCCACCTTACCTAATTTTTGCGCCATACTTTTCATATATCAATTTTCCTTCAATTTCAGGACTTCCGCATAGAACATTTTTCAACTTTAGATTTCTTATTTCTGAACCGGAACCCATATTTTCAATGTCTTCTGCAGTAAATTCAATGTGTGGAATATATTCACAAAGCTTTCATATTCTCCTTTTAAAGCATTACCCAAACATGACCCTTCCTTTGACTGATTAACTTGTTGCGCATATTGCTTGCAACTTTCCTGTAAAGACTTTATACTGAATCCTCTACTACCTGTAATCAGGTCCTCAAAAAAAAAAAAATAATAATCTACTTTACCCACGGCAGCTAATACGTAGGCTATAGATTCTGCAATCTCGGTCTTGCAAGCTCCTCTTCTGTCCAACCTTTTGTCCCAACACAAATCATCATATTTGGAAATCTTTTTGATTAATTTCTTAAGCTAATCATGCAAAAACTTCATTGTTACAGCAATCAGGTTTGTTTCGTTCTTCTCTTTGAGCATTTGGTAGACTTTCAGTTGCAAACCTACTTCAAAGAGGTTAAAAAGAATTTCAAAGAAATTTCTCAGTGCTCTTTCTCTCTCGCCGTTGGATCTTTATCATCTCCTTTAGTATGTAGTTCTGCTTCAGATAATATTTGTCTGGCAAGCTCCTCTAATCATCGAAAGAGAGAGCAACAGAGGCAGAACAATACAAATAGTTAAAACCTTTCTAAATCTTGATCTAGAAACAGTTCTCACGGTAGTTGTTTTGATTTAAACAAAAGTAACCATATATTCTTAATTTAATGATAAAATATATGAAAGTATATACTAATTAAAGTGATATTATCCGACATAAAATAATGTCTTTAATTATAATGTTTAACCATTTTTTCGCAACGGTTTCCGTCGCACACGATGAATGCATCGCATTTGTAACGAGTTTGGAGACGATTTCTATGCAGTCTTCTTGTCTTATTGAATTTAATATCATGTGGCGTTATTTTATCGCGCTTGCATTTTTACACTGTAGGAAATGTTTTAGAGTGAGAGAGCGAGAGAGGGAGGGGTAGATTAGAGAGGGAGCGCTTGCATTTTTACGACGTTGTGGAGAGTGAAGTGCGCGTGCGTGCATGTTAATAAATAGATGAAGCATAACGCGGAGCAAATTAAATCGTTGTCGTACAGTGGAAAGGTGCGTGTTGCTATAGACATATATTTTGCAAAAAGTAAGTTTACGTTTAAGATGCCCGCAATAGATTTTATTGTCGATATGGACGGTTTCTTCGTAGCCAACAAATTTAATTGTAAAGAATTAGCCATCGTAAATGCTCATACCGCTGAATATGAATTATTTGAATTCGAATTGCGCGTTCGCTACATGGGTTTATCCAGAAGCGATCAGAAGTCTGCATGGCATGTCTCGAATTTCGTGCACGGGATTCTATTTAAAAATTTATAGGGGAAAAAGAATTATCAACAAGAGGACATTGGCACTATTATAAAAAATTTCGTTCGAGACTACAAGGATCCCGTCGTCGCGTACAAATATTTAAAAAATATTTTAAATAAAATAGGAGTTCGCAGTTTCAATTTGGAATATCTCGGCTGTCCGAAATTCAATTCATTGATCGCGGAACCGATGTATCAAGAATACCACATACCATGCAGGCTCCATTGCTGGACGCGAACTTCGAAAGAGAAGATTCACTATCATTGTTGTTTGAGCGAAGTTCATGTATTTTGGATGTGGCTAATGAAATCGAAAGGTAACACATTTTTTTTCTTTTCTTTTTAGTTACAATTAATTTTTATTTCTATCGCGCCTTTTTGTAGAGAGAGAGAGAGAGAGAGAGAGAGAGAGAGGGAGAGAGAGAACGTAGGAACGTATGGATTATCGGTGCGAAGAGGACAGGCTTCGCAGCTTTGAAAATTAGCCGATCCCGTTTATTAAGCCGGAGGAGCTCGCGATCGCTGGATTTTATTATCTGAGGGAGGATGATTTCGTAGGAAGCCGTCTATTGGTGGGAAGCCGGGAACAAACCCATGTTGGAGCATCGCTTTTGCTCCAGGAATTGTCTGTACGATCTTCGAACGACGTTACGTTATCCTCGAACCGCCAAGAAGCGTGGACGAGTGAGGCATCCTTTACCATACGACGGAGGAGAAGACAGAGGCGTGTGCAATAATTGTGAGTTTGAAAATTAATGAAATTAAAAATTTATTTTAAAAAACGCTTGATTATAATATATGTTTAGCGCGCAATGTCCGTTTTGTCCATCAACGATGACGACGACAACGAGGGTGGTGGCGTCAACGATGAATAAAAAAAATGTAATACAAAGTTTAAAATATTTTTTAATTTGTAAATTTGCTGTGTAAAAGCATACGCATCAATCGAAAATAGGGATACATTTCCGAGTTCAAGTAAAGTCGAATATTGGATAATAAGCACGAATCGAATTGGGTAGAGTTTTTCTTTAAATCGTTTTTCCTTTCGATTTGTAACGCGAATGTCACGTACCGCGGTTTTTGTGCTTCGTGGTTGTTTGCAGCATCGGATATTTGTACAGTTACCACCAATGGAAACTCGTGCTGATCGATCTTTCGCTCTCAAGAATACGCAGCATCGACAACTTGTGTATTTCATCCAAAGCGACGTGCGGCATTCTCCATTGAATTTTATGCAAATCCAGGACAGGTTTCGCATTGTCAGACCAGCTTCGTAACACGTTAGCGTCGTTGCGCGCGCGAATCAAAATCAATCCGTGCCGAGCATTTATTACAACGCGTTTGTAATCTTCGCAGAAGCCTAGCAATGTGTTCATAGGCACGCAAAAATTGAAATCTAGCAAATTCGTAGGCGTTGCGGTGAGAGTTTCTGTATATCCAGCCCGCGTTGGACAGCGCGTTGCTCTTCGTAATGTTTAGACTGATGTATTCTTCAAGGTCGTCGTTGTACCGGGATTTCTGGACCGATCGATTTCCACTCCGATCAGTTCGTAATGTATCTCGTCGAAAATAAACGCTACCGCATTGTTCTCTAGAGCCACCGTGACGTTGGTCGATCCTCCCGGTAGGCTGAGTCTTCCCTCCACGTATAGAAATGGGTATTCTTATCTCATCGCTGTTTCCAAACGTTGTGTTGGCGTACGGATTGTAGGTGTGCAGGTCGATCGTAGTTATTCGATTGTCGAAGATTGGTGCCTCAGAGATGTTCAAAATGTCGTCGGACATGGCGGTGAAGCGAGTTCGATTACTTGGTAACGATGAGTCCCAAAGATCGCAGATATTCCACCTTTCTGTTAGTTTCCTCGTCTTCTTCTTCTCCTTATTGTTGTTGTTATTTCAAAACGGCGCGCCGTTTTTTATGTTTGACGTATTCGATATCGTATTATTATTATTATGAATTAACATAACGGCTATATCAAGGTTATGAGACGGTGCGACGAACGTGCAGCCGTACCGTGATTTCTTCGTTTCGAAAATCAATCAAACGTCCAGACTGGTCCACGATGCAAATCGTTAAATCGTCCATTGATCGTGTAACGATCGGAAGGTAAATGACTCGTGCCGGTGTTTCCGATATTTTATACCCCGGCGACATGTTAGGCGTGAATTCATGTATCGTGTGAATCAGTTTACCGTTATCGTACGAACCGGTGGTTACGTTGCATTCTATTCGAATAATATTCGTGTTAATGATATTCACGGAAGTGTGCGATACATGCCACGTGTTCGGTGATAGAATGCGTTTCCTAGAGAATCCTAGGATTGGACCAACGGTGTAAGGTTTCGTAAAATCTATCTTACATGCGCTTTTAATTTCGCTTTTCATAGTGTTGTTGATCGCTCGTAGGATCAGCGGATATTCTACATTGTTGTTATCTTTGGCTGGAGAAGGATACCGCGCGCTCATCTCACGCCTCAAGTAAGCGTTGATCGCCTCCAGTTCGTACGAGCCGTCCGGGATGATTATCTCCTTACCCTCGTCGCCGAAATAGAATTTATTGTTTCCGATTGTTTAAAAAGAAACTTTAGCCTCGGACAAAAATTAATCTATAGTTTACTTAGGACTGAGATTCGAAAATATCAGATTACGTTTCCGCCGGTTCCGTCAACACGCACCGACGGTGATGTAAACTGTATATCAAAGATACCGCCATATACCATCGCCGGTGTCGTTAGAACACACCGTGCTCTGACCGTTAGTGATCCCAGTACCGCGTATACAATGTAAAACGCGATGAATGACCGTCTCTGATTGGTGGAGAAGACCATATCAAAAAAGGTATATAAGCAGGCGATTTTCAGTTGTCGGTCTCTCAGTTGATTTTGTTCGCTCAGTCAGTTCGTACATATACCTTCTCTCAAATAAAAGTAAAAATAAAGCTTTTTAAGGAAAAGAATTAATATCAGATTTATTTGAAAAATAATCCAAGCCATAATCCCAATACCGATATTTAAACTGATGTTTGGTATCGTGTAATAAGGTTGCAAATCGAGCAGGCCCAGTTCGTAATCGACATTGTTGAGATCTATAGGCGGGAAGTACTTGGATGATAACACGCTACTTCTTCCCGATAACGTGAACGTGTATGACATTCTTGCGACGGACTATATTAGAGTTCCTCGCAGAAATTTCTCACACAACTGCCCGCACACGCTTTCGTTGTAACTTTGATAAATCTTGTGATTGTACGTGATGGTCGGAAATAACGAATTAATTCGATCGGTGGTCGAAGATCTCCAAAACTATCGAAGTAACTGACTTGCGAATCATGCTTTATATACGCGACCCAGTGCGTTCCTGAACCATGACCGCTATCCAGATTCACTATTCCTCGTTCATTTACCCATATTTGTTTCGGCATTTCATCGCGCATGAAAACTCCGCGATAATGCGGTAATTTTTTACAGGCGATTTTCAATTCAACGTCCGTCGTCGAGTTATCTTCTTTACTTTCTTTTGACTTTTTTTTTCTTCTTCATTCCTTTTCCACGTTTGTACGGCGCGAGATACACTCCGCGACCCTCTATAGCGCGATTGTGTCGTCGCGCTTCTTCCATTTGTTTCTTCGCAGTTTTCGCATCGTTTATTGTTTTGATCACCCCAGCAGCGCCATCTGTCAACGCTTCCAAATCTCCCAAAGCGGGTAACAACAGCGGTAGAAAACCGCCTCGTTTGGCGATCGGTAGAATTCTTTCGATACTGTTTCTACCTTCTTTCTCTTTCCTTTGACCGTTCGTCGGTCCTCCTCCTTCTTCCTGTTTTTCTTCAGACCCATACCTAATCTCATCAGAGCTGTTTTTACCAGTCTGTAACGGTATAGAGAGCTGTTTTTACCAGTGTGTAACGGTATACAGAGTTGTTTTTACCAGTCTGTAAATGGTATATGGAGCTGTTATGCCAAGGTTTGTTTTATTTTTCTGTTGATTATGAAAAAAGAAAAAAATGTACGCACGTCAATTTACATGGAGATGCGATCTATCATTGGAATACGGGGAGACTGATATCTACAGTTTCGTACGACAGTCCTTGAATATCCAGGTTCCGATCTGCCGCACGTTCGACGACCACGACATAGTACTGTAAGGTGCGTAATAAGCGACCCGTGAGGATGTGGTAAAACGAATGTTATGATTAGTCTGTTGGAAAGTCCGAATTGGCTGCGATTCGCAAACGTGTACGTGTATTCGAAATCGCTGCGTTAACCACAGTATCAATACTTGAGCAACTTGCTCTCGTCCGTGGGGGAAGTAGGTTATTTTGCCTACTCGGACAACGCGATGTCATGAGAGAATATTTCGCGATAGGCAGACATTCGCACGTCGATTGTTTCTATCTGTCGCAATCGTACGCGAGAATATCCAAACATTTGATTCGCAACAATGCGAATCTGGTGGTTCTATTCAATCAAGATGTCACGAATCTGCGACACGTTCATCAGGATCATGTGAATACAGATATGTCGTTCGAAACTTTCAACGCACTTTGTACGAGGTGTTAGCGAAACAAGTATGGATTCCTTGTAATCGACAACGACAGTCCTGCGAATCGTGGTCGTCACTGGCGCGGATTTAACGAATTCGTCGTGCTGTGATCGGGGGCTCATTTGGACAGCAAGAGTCGTCGGAGTCGCATCGTACCGCTCGATATGCGTCGGTCTAAGGAAAACCGGCGAGCCGCGATAACCAAAGAAATAGCCAACACCAGTGACGTCATACGTAAAAAGAGTTTAGCCCTGAAGGTTGGGAAAATGGATACGGAGTTGAACATTGAGATGAATTTATGTCCGATCGTGGAGCCGTTGAAACAGCTGGTTCAAAATACAGTTACGGAAGCGAACGATAATACGCCGATTGTGGATCGGCCGTCGGATCTACAAACGCAGTCGCTGCTCTCTACCAAGAAGGTGGAAAGAGAATGGAAGAAGAGGAAGCATGACGAAGCAGCTTTAACGCCAAGGATGCATTTGAAGAAGAAAAAGAAAATATATTCCTCTGTTCCTACCAACGATGACATCGACTATGTGTTGTACGACGACGACGGCGACAACGACAGTGGCAACAGTGACGATAACGACGCGGGTGGCAATAAGGCGCTCGAACCGATACCTACGATACTTTCGGCGCAACAGGAGAAAGCTTTCGAATCGTCTCCAATGGCCACAGCATCGTTGGAATTATCGGTGCGAAACATTTTGAAAAGTCCTGAAACGCACCGCGACGAATACGAACATTTGTTCAACAATCTTGGACCTTTAGCAAGCAAACACTTGCGCAATTTCTTTAGTGGACCACCGAAAAATTTGGACAACGTATACGGAGTGTATTTTCACAATGACAAACTGATACTTGGAAACACCACGTTTGATGTTGAAAGCAACGACGATATCGTTATCAATAAAATTAGGTACGAGGGAACTCCAGGTCTCTACGAATTGATATTTAAAAGAATACCCGACGAAAACCTGTACATCGAGGTCGATAAGAATATTTACAGTAACATTCTCATCGCTATGCTCGCGCATCAGCAACGTAACCAGATAATGGGGAATAAGGGTTAATAGTACAAAACTATCATAGGACCAATGTTTTCGACGTTGCGCGGAAAGGGTATACAAATTCCAACGATGATGCGTGTAACCAACAATCCGATCGATTACGTGCATTGGGACGATCCGAACAAGCTGGTGGATCGTTTGAAATTGCTGATGGCATCGAATAATGCCGGGCCCACTGGTCACGACAACGAAATAATATCTGCAATCGAAGAACTTCGAAAAAGTCGGATTGATTATAAATTAAATCGTTCGATACTCGTTACTGCAGTAATGAATGAAATGCCTATTGATAAATTTAACAGGTGGTTCGATAGAACGAGTATTCGTTGGAATTGCTGCGAAACCAATCAAGCGATATCTGTGGACGAAAATTGCAACGATAGATTTTCATATATTGAGTTGAAACATAGATGAAGAAGATAATGATTGAACCGAGAAACCTCGGTAGCATAAAGTAAAACGAAGAATTCGTTCATCTTTCGTTTTGAAGCGACCGCGAACCTGATAAAGCAAGAGAGAGAGAGAGAGAGAGGTGTCAGTGGTAATCATGAGCGATGATAAAGTAAAGTTGGTGAACGAAATGCATGCTCCGGCGAGGCGTTTCTTCCTGCGCAGGCGAGTGATCGTGCGAGGACTCGACGATCTTGTAAGGGCCTTAATACATTCTCATGTTACACACAGACACTACGTCATCCGGAAGATAACCCACCCAAGATCCTGCACATGGCCCCGTCGCCGAATGTTCTGGAAGCACCAACCTCTGACAAAGACCGATATAAATACCAGTCTCCAACGCCCCAAACCTCAGCCTTGACGAATCCTCCACCAGCTACGGAACTATTGTACTCGGTATAAACTATTGTAAATCGTATAAAACTTGTATTATTTGTAATAAAAAGTTAGAGAGTTGGGCAACGGCTCAACTCCTTCTTTTTTTATACTTCTTGGTATTGCTTTACGTAACAATCTCTGGCAAGCCGACATCGTCGAGGTTCAACGATATGCTAGAGACAATAGAGGACATCGATACATTCTCACGATAATCGATAATAAATCGATCTAATAAACAAATCCTTTACGTCTCTTAATGCGATTATTTATTATTAAATCAGCTTTGCAAATCATTCGTTGAGTTCTGTTCGGACACGGAATTATTTAAATTAAAATATCATTTACGAACTTTGTTAATCTTCACTGTACACCTTGCATAAAAATTTCATATGGTACACATGAGGTGTCATGCACACTAGAAAATTAAAATGGTAAATATTATTCAGACGTTCTAAAATAAAGATGACCAGCTCTTTGTTTAAAAATATCACTTTCACATAGTAAAAAAAAATCCGGAAAGTTCACGCTTCGTGACTTGTTCAGTACTTCGAACGCGGCTCGAGTCCGTCCGGACCTTCTGTCAAAGTCTCGTGCTCCGGGCTCTCGAACTTCGCGCCGTCACCTCCCATTGGTCAGTGTTTTTCGTTAATAACTCGTAAACAAAGCTGCAGATTGCATTTTCGCGAAGGAAAAAGTTACTTAGAATGTTCTCAGCTACCCCACATTTCCGTATTGCGAGACATTTTTGGGACAACCTGTATAATAAATACATATTTAAATATATATTTACGTTTTATTATAATATATATTAATATCTATATTTTATTCAAATATTTTATTAATTAACTGTAATTAGAGAATTATATAATATATATTATAAATTTATAAAATATAAATCACAGGATTATTAAATTTATTAATATATATTTTTAATAGATCAACTATAAATTTAGAAATATTATCTGTCCTCATAGATATATTTAAATGGATCCATTAAACAAATAATTAATATTTAATAAATATCTTTATATATTCATAGATTAATTAACAATTCTACTTCAAAAGAAGTAATCTAAATTTATAAATCTTTACATCTTAACATTATTCTTAAATATAATTAACTTATGATATTTTATTAATTATTTAATAATATACAAATATTTAACCAATAAACAACTACTCGAGGTGTATCTTCAATTTTCTTGCAAAAGTTACGAGGCATACTACTCTATTCTATTCTATTCTATCATCTATTCTATTCATCCTATCCAATTTATCCAAATCCTATCCTGATTACTAGGTAGCCATCCGTGCTGAAAGAAGCATCGGCTGGTCCACGCAATCTCCCTTATAAAAAATCCCAATCGCATCGAACCTCTGACCACGCAAAGCTGCCTGGCCCTCGGCTCGTAACATAGCAAATGTTCCTGCGCGGTTGCATGCATTGCACTCCTATTATCTCTTTTTACAATTCGCACGTCCAATAATTACATTTCATTTACCTCCGTCCCTGACGCATCTCAAGCAACTTTAACCAACAAACTGCGGCAATTATAGCCCATACACACAGATCTTGTACACTCCCTCTGCTCAACAGAACACTCAACGTTGAAGTTCTCCACGTCATCTAGAGCAACAACCACTACAGGAGCTACAAGCTCAACAAAGTACAACAATCATAACAACGAACTCCTCTTTCCCTCCCTTCCACCCAACTCCAATAATCTTGAAACCTACCAATTCTTGAGCCTTAACACAAATAGTTAACTCCAACTCTCAGCACTTTTCCACGTACAATCCTAATTCAACTTGACTTGACCCCATCACACCCAAAGCAACAAATGGTAATACACCACTACTCACTCAATCCAACAACCCCACTTCCTCATCGCTGACTCACCCTACCCTCCTTTCCTCTCCACACCTATCCTCTACGTATCATATTGTTGCGAGTCTCTCCGTTTCTCTCGCGTCGCGGCATTTTATATACATTTACAATAAAGAATATAAACTATAATACAACTCGATACGATTATATTTCAGGTCTTTCAATTTGAAATGTTGCTCGTTCGACGGTCCGACTTCGACTCTCCGATTGTCCGTTGGTAACACTCTTCCGTGGCAACACCTATCTTCTATTATTTTTTAAGGAGTTGTTCACAACAGGGCAGTTTCACATTACAGCGACTTGATTTGGACAAGTCACCGTAACAATATAATCATATTATTCACCATATTATTCAACGGCATCCTCTCAAGCCGGAGTTTTTTTGCAAATTTTTCTCCTTCAGTCACTCATTAAAATGAATTTTTTACATCCTGCAGGTACCCACAATCACGTAATTCACTTGATAAGTCTGGATTACAGGCAGCAACGGATCCAACATCACAGCATAAACCAAAAAAAACCACTCGTCAGCGTTTCACCAGGAGCCTAGAAGCAAGGCGCTACTTGCAAAACCGGCTCCCGAAGGACACTGCCCCGCTATATAGATTTCATGGCGAGTTCACGAGTAACATGTAATATGTAATATACACTATATTTCTGAACATTTCGGGACTCAAAGTTTCGGGTTCTGACCCAAACTCAAAGAAAATTTTCGACCCGACTCTAACCTGAAATCTCAGATCCCTGCTTACCTCTAGTGTACAGTAAAGTGAACATTCTGACACCATATAGAGGGTGTCCCAAAATTATGTTACTTGCGGAAATGGAGGGTTCCTGAGGTCAATTCAAGTAACATTATTTTGAGAAACCCTGTATACCAGCGATAAAAATAGCATCTACAGAATACGATAGAATACAGAAGTAAAATTCGCCCCAGGTGTTCACCCGCATTGACTTATTTAATTATATCATCAAAAATAATTTGTTTATGATTATAGAGAAATAAGATTTTTGAATATTCTAACAATTTAATTGATGACGTTCGTCAAATTCTAAATTGTCAAGTTTACTGAAAAAGATATTGTCATTCCGAAACTAGTCTCGAACGCATCTTCGAAACTCGATCAAGCCCAAATTATGCAAATGACTTCATTTCACATAAAAACAATGTTAGCGAGAAGGATTTTTTGAAATTGGAATGTTACGACCCAAAATATTGCGAGAAATGTATTGCACTGTTATGTAAACAATAAATATTTACAATTTCTGTCTTTTTTAAAAACGTTTACAAAACCTCCAATAAGAATGAAAAATTACTTTCCTGACCGAGTCTTTTTTCCGTACTTCAACCTAAACCAATGCAGTGTCTCACAATGAGTGATAGTACCAAATTACAGGTTCGAAATACACAGCGTTCGTACTCGAGCACATAATATACAACGCGATTCCATTTCAGAAGAATAACTGCGATAAATACTGTCCGATATAAATCATAGTTCTGTTTAAACCAATAACACTACTATGAAAAACCTCAGAAATAAGTTTATTAATTGCATTAACTCTGCAATGCTATAAATGCTTGAGTTTGCTTGAAAAGATACGACGCACCTACTTTTTAACTTTGCAGCTTACTTAATAGACAACAACAAGGTTTTGTCCTCGCAAAAGTTGCTACAACTAGACAATCTGCATTATCAATTTCATCGAATGAATGTTCCAACTTGAACATTTTAAACATGGATTTTTATAAATCTAGAGTATTTGATTTAATCGTGTCAGAATAGGAAGCAGACAGTAAATTGATCAACGATCTCGAGAAAGCAATATCTCTAGTGGCAGTAGGATTTGAATGTAGAAATCAATCCTCTGAAGCTGTATTGCTTGTTATCCAAATATGGTTGCAAGTTTTTAATTAATGGAAGGCAACAGCATATAATGACGAGTAAATAAAAATTACCGATCCAGATTTCAATGACTCTTGGTACTATTACTGCACAATTCTCAAAGCCTTGCTTCAAAAGTACGTCGAAATTCAGATCAATGTAGTCTTACTTTTCTTGTTGGTTACTTCCGCAATAGTCATCTGGATATCTGCTGAACTCTGACGTGAATCTTGACATGAAAACGGCATCACTCAACTTCCATGTTGACCCAATCGGTTTTTGTTGACGGCAAAAACTGTAAATCATCAAGCAAGCAAATTCCTGCTTTCTGTATTTCCACTTCAATATTTACTAGGAATCGTGCATTCTTTTTTTTTTTTTTTTTTTTTTTTTTTTAACGTGGGGGAAATCTGCAGGTCAGACACCCCCGCTCCGCCCGAAGGGCGGAGGGGGGTAGTGCGGGGTTCGACCCGCTAAAATCCCCACGGCGGCCTAGGGCGCTGGCGATTAACGGGGGAGCCACGGGAACTCTTCAAGAACACGACCGCAGCTCCCCCTCGCCTGGCCGGCCACCACGATGGAGCGGTGGCCGGCCGCGTCCCGGGGGGAGATTAATCCTCCCCCCCATGAATCATCTTGATTCGGCGGTGCGGGGGACCGCACCCCACACCGCCTCTTCACGACGGCCGCACCAGCGGCCGTCGGGGGCGACGGTTTTGTCGCCCCCACTTTAAAATAGGGCATCCTCGGTTGGCGGGCGGCGGGCAATTAAACCGGCATGGTCCGGTACACCCGCCGCCCGCCTAGTATCAGCTACTCGGGGGGGGGGGGGCTCTAGGCGTGGGCGCACACGCCGCACCCCCCGCTCACGGCGACCCCGCTCGGCAGCCTCCTTCTGCAACATTACCTGTTCGCAGAAGGCTATGGCTGCCGCCCATTTTGTCGGGCTCTCCAGCATGGCCCCAACTAAGCTGGAGAGAGCGAGGTCGCCACCAACTTCCCTAGTTAGGACTCGGCGCAGCACTGAAAAGGCGGGGCACACCTCCAGTGTATGCTGCGCCGAGTCCTCCTCCGCGCCACAGTGGTGGCACACCGTCGTCGCTTCCCGACCGATGCGACACAGGTAGACACCGAAGCAGCCATGCCCGGTGAATACCTGCGTCGCACGGTAGGAGAGCCTGCCAAACCGCCTCTCCCGCCACGTGGTGAAGTGCGGCAGGAGAGCCCCGGGGACGCGCTCGGCGGCATGGGAACAAAGCTCCGCATGCCACCTGGCGAGCGCTAGTCCCCGGGCCTGGAGCTCGAAGCCCTCGACCGCCTCTTGCTCCGGCGGGTCCCCCCGAGCCCGGCCAGCGATGCATATGCGCCTATAGACATAGGCGCGCATCGCCGCCTGCAGCTCGAAGGGAATTTCTCCCGCCAGAGCAAGCGCCGCCACGGTAGACGTGGTGCGGTACCCCCGTATGAGGCGAAGGGCCATTTGCCTCTGAAGCCGGCGCAACAACAATGTGCTGCGCCGGCTTGCCCTCACGGACGGCGCCCAAATCGGGGCGCCGTATAATACCATTGACCGCACCACGCCTAGGTATAGGCGGCGCACCATATCGCCCGGTCCCCCGATATTGGGCAACAGGCGGCCTAACGCGGCCGCCGCCCTCTCAACTCGGGGGACGAGGCGGCCGAAATGTGCTCCGAACCTCCAGTGGCTGTCGAGGATCAGTCCGAGATACTTGATCTCGGACTTCACCTCGACGCAGGCTCCTCCAACCCAGATCCACGATCTGGCCCGTGGCCGAGACCAAGGCCGTCCAAACCAGACGGCCTCGGCCTTCTCCGGGGCCACCTTCAGCCCCAGACCGTGGATCCTCGCGACGACGGCTGCCACCGCAACTTCCGCTCGTCGGATGGTCCTCTCGAAGGTGTCCCCGACGGCGACCACCAATGTGTCATCTGCATAGCAGATGAGGGTGGCACCGTCGGGTAGGGAGGCCTTCAGGACTGCGTTATATCCCAGGTCCCACAGGAGTGGTCCTAACACGGACCCCTGTGGGACCCCGCAGTCCACTTCCCTCCGTATCGTCCCGTACCGGCCCGGGTATTCCACCCACCTGCCCCGCAGGTAGGCCCCGATTACCCGCCTCAGATAGGGAGGCACCTGGTGTTCAACCAGGGCCTCCCTAATGGCGGACCAGGGCAGGGTGTTAAACGCATTGACGATGTCTATCGACACCGCCAAGCACACCCCGCCCCGTGCCACGGCATTGTCCGAGAGGGACTTTAGACGGTCGATTGCATCGACCGTCGATCGCCCCTCCCGGAAGCCGAACTGGCAGTCCGCCAGATCGGGGCCAACGCGGGACAGGTGCCTGGCGAGGCGGGCAGCAATGATCTTTTCAAAGATCTTGCCCACCTCGTCCAGGAGGCAAATGGGCCGGTACGCGGAGGGAGAATCCGCAGGCCTCCCATCCTTCCTTAAGAGGACCATCCGACTTCTCCTCCAGAGGTCCGGGAACACCCCGGACCTCAGGAGCCCGGAGTAGAGGCCTCTA
Organism: Megalopta genalis; assembly: GCF_051020955.1. Taxonomy (NCBI): domain Eukaryota; kingdom Metazoa; phylum Arthropoda; class Insecta; order Hymenoptera; family Halictidae; genus Megalopta; species Megalopta genalis. The sequence continues at coordinate 810,418 of NC_135023.1, read as the reverse complement.
AGCCTCTCGCCCAGGACGCCCATGGCAAGCAGCCAGACCCGGCCGGGGATACCGTCCGGCCCCGGGGCAGTATTCTTGCCCCGGAGCCATTTGACTACCCCGGCCATTTCCTCCGGCGCGACCTCCAGATCCGGGGACCACTCGTGTCCCTCTAGCTGAGGGACGGGCCGGGACGCCTCCCCGCTGACGGGGAATAGCGCGTCCACGACCCGTCCGAGCATCCCCGGATCCAGGCTCTCCGTCAGAGGGGGCGCCCAGGGACGTAATCGTCCCATCGCCATTTTATATGGGCGCCCCCATGGATCTCGGTTGATAGTGCCGAGGAGGTCGCGCCAGGCCTGGCTCTTTGCTTGCCTGATGGCCAGCTGCAGGGCGACCACCTTCTCCCTGTATCGCCCATACAGCTGGATAGCCAGCTCCACGTCGGAACGCCGTCGTCGACGGGCGCGGGCGTACTGGCGTCGCGCGCGAACGCACTCTGTGCGCAAATCCGCTATCGCGCGCGACCACCAGTACACCGCCTTCCTCGGGAAAACCCTGGCCCGGGGCATGGCGACGTCGCAAATGGACGTCATTGCGCCCCGGAACCATTGGGCCTCCCTTGTCCCGTCGACTGGCCCGGCCGGTGTTGCTGGCCAGGCCACGACGTGGGCTGCCGCCATCAGGGCGTCCTGGTCGAGGCGCTTTAGCGCCCACCGCGGCTGAGGCGATCCCTCATCAGCGGGGCGACGTCGGGGCGTCGATGGGGCGGCGGAGAGGCCGAGAACAATGTACCTGTGGTCAGACAGTGTCTCGACCTCCTCCGCCACCCTCCACCCCGTAATACGGCGCGCGGCGGGGGGCGTTGCCCATGAAAGGTCAACGATGGACCCCCCATTATGCCGCACGCACGTATGGACCGAGCCCGTGTTTAAAAGACGGAGCTCGAGTCCCGCCGCCCAGTCAAGCACCTCCCGGCCCCTCGGGTTCGTCCTGGGGGAACCCCAAGCCGGCGACTTGGCGTTGAAGTCCCCCAGGACCAGCACCGGACGGGGCTGGCAGCGGGAGACGCATCTCCCCACCCCGTCCAGATACTGCACAAACTCCTCGAGGGACCACCTTGGAGGTGCATAGATCGCCACAACCGCGGTGCCGCCCCAGTCAACGGCCAGGTATCCCCGGCCGCGCTCGATAACGGAGCACGCCGGGGACCCCGGCCGGCCTACCCATATTATAACGGCGGAGCCGCTCAGGTCCCCCATCCAATGTGGATGATCGGGAATCCTGTACGGCTCCGCCGCTACGGCCAACCCGGCACCCCGCTCGGCCAGGAATTGCACCAGGAGGTCCTGTGCTCTGGCCGAGCGGTTCAGGTTGGCCTGTATTATAGGGCCCTTGGGCCCCATTACGGGCAGGCCTCCACCTCCATCGCCGCCGCGAGAGCGGTGGCGTCTGGGGCCTCTTTGGCCCCATCCGCCCCCGCGGGCGCGACGGTGGCACCTTTGGGTGCCACCTTTGGCTTAGTAGCCACGGTGGCCGTCGCCTTGGCCACCGCGGATTTTCTCCCCCTGCTGCCCCTGCCGCGTTTCGCGCTGGCGGGGCACGCCCGGCTACCGAGGCGGTGGCCGGCCGGCTTGCCCGCTCCCGCACAGAGCGGGCAGTTGGGCTTCGCCGTACAGCCGGCCACCTTGTGGTCCCGACTGCCGCACCCAAAGCAGCAGTCGGAACGATCCTCGTCCACAGTGCATCGCTGAGTTGTGTGGCCTAGGCCAAGGCAGCGATAACACTGCAGGGGCCGGGCGCTGAGGGCCTCCACCGTCGCCCGGGTCCAGCCGACCGTGAGCTTGCCCGCGACCGCAACTTTACGCGCGGCCGCAGCAGGGCACTGGACCCAGAGGGTGCCCAAACCGGAGGGGGAAGACCGGATTTCGCCGGTCTTAACATCCCCCCGGTCGCACCCTCCCACATGGGCGACGGCCACGGCAACCTCCTCCGGCGTGGTCGAGTCGACCAGGCCGCGCACCCTTAGATCGGCCTTCTTAATTGGGCGCGCGACCTTCACGCCGGTTCCCGCCAGCGCGTCCGCCATCTTCGCAGCTAGGGCAGTGGCCTTAGCTGCCCCATCAGCCCCGGGGACCTCCAAAATGATTCCCCCCGTCACCGCTCTCCTGGGCTTTAACGAGGCGATGCCAATCTCTGCCAGGTCAACCTTCGACCTGGCAGTGGCCATCGCCTCGGCGTACGTCATCGCCCCGCCGGCCGGTACCGTTATCGTAACGGCAGCCGTGCGGGGCGGACGCGGCGGCAGGGGAGCCCTCTTCGGGGCAGCCGGTGCCACCCGTTTCGCCGCCCTCCCGGCCGAAGAGGCCTTGGCAGCCGCCGCAGGTTTAGCTGCGGCAGCCGCCTTTTTGGCCCTTCGGCCAACTACCCTCGACCACAGCTCAGTAGGAGGTGTGGTGGAGGGCGGCACAACAGCAGAGGCAGCCCTCTGCTGTGGGGGCTGTATCTGCGCCGCCTTAGCGGACGCAGCCCCTCCTCCACTGCCACCCTTTCTCCCCCCTTTCTTGCCTATCGACGGGCTGGGGGCGGGTGGCACTGGCGGCACCGACCGCGGATCCTGCATCCGCGGGATCAGCTCCCTCCTGAACGATGCCAGCTTGGCATCGATCAGGGAGCCGATCTGTTGCAGCAAGTTTGCCGGCGCCGCTGCGGACGCCGGCAAGGGCTTCCCTCGCCCAGGGCGTTGGGGCCCTCGGGCGCCGGCGCCAACCAGCGGCCCCGTGCCCCCCTCAGGAGCCGGCGGCGGAGGCATCTCGGCTGCTGCCGGCTTCGCCTCCACCGCCTGACGGAGTCGGGCCACCTCGGTCCGCAACTCCGCCATCTGCTCTCTGAGGAGAGCGTTCTCTGCTTCCAACAGCCGGGTGGCGTCGGAAGCTGACCTCATGGTCAGCTCCGCAACGCCGGCCCGGCTGTTCAGGGCCGCCGCCTGCAGGACCCGCACCGTGGCCGGCCGCAACTCCCTTGTTGCGCTGGAGATCCTGGCCACTTCGGCCAGGCTCTCCATTATTGACGCCGCCACGTCCCGCGTCGGACGACTGCGAAGATTCGCGGCGACCTCCACCTCGTCCGGAAGTGGGTCGACCGATCTCCCGGGCTGCGGCCCCGGGGCCACCGGGTCGAAGATCGCCGCGATGAGGCCCTTGTTGGCCTCCGTCAACTTACGTTTGGCCTCATAGAGGCCAACGTACTGCCCAGTAGTTGGCGGCCTTCCCCGCTTCCTCCCTGTTGAGGAGCCAGAGGCGCTCTGCGAAGAGCGGTGAAAGGAGACCGAGTGGTCGGACTCCTCTCCCGCATCGCATTCGCCAAGGTCCAAAGCGGACCTCTCTCTGCCGCGTGTTGCGGGAAGTTCCCGCAACACCGACCCATCCATGCGCTCGAGGCGCACGCTAGCTACGCGCGCCTCCTCCTCCCTCTCGTTTCCCCCCTCCCCGGTTTTTTTATTTTGTGAACTATCCATGATAAATCCCACGAGTGTGGTCGGAAAGGAGGTCACCCCGGGTAGAGCCGCCATACCCGGGGAAGGCTAATACGCCCGGGGGATCGCCAGGTACCCCGGGGTTGTCCGCTAACGATTGGTGCACCCACCAACCATAGCTGGCGCTGACTCCAGCTACGCCCTCTTCACCGCGCAACGCTGCTTGGGGCTAGGGATTTTTTAGAGAGGTTGTCATCCTCGCGGTCCAGCCGGCTAAGGCAAGACCCCCGTTCCTGTAAAACATGACCACAGGTTTACGGTATGTGTCCGACTTTAGTTGGCCCCTCACCTCAAGCCACTCCGGCTAGGTAGGACCTGCCAGGGAATAAAATCCCCGCCGGCACAGCCTTGAGGATCATTGGGGCACGAAGCCCCCCCACCACGACAAGGTAGCGGACACGGGGGGGGGAATCGTGCATTCTTGCTATTTTTCATTATGTGATTAATATTTGTTGCCAGTTTACCAAGAATGAATCCACTGCGCGTTACTTTTCTAGTTATGTACACTATTTAAAATTTTGTAACCCTGAATTATGTAACCCTGAAAATTTTGTAACCCTGAAATTGAAGTCGATAGTTGTGAAGTTAACTTATCATTTTTTGAAAATGGCTATATTTGCCTGTAATTAATACTTAGGTAAGTATCGTTGTCGTATCCAGCCATAGTTGTCTTCGACTAATGAAACCAACGACTATTGTTACACTGCTTTTCTTCCTCCATATTATAACCATTTCAGGAAAACATTTAGTTATTTCGAGCGCGTAGAGTACTAGAAATGTTCTGCAAACTACCAAGAATGCATAGCTCTGCAGTAATAAAAAATGGAGTATTCTCAATCTGAATGTTCCATTTAATGCAACTCTTCATTTGTGGTGAAATTAGATGTTGGCGATTCCGTTACTGATTCCGAATATTGGAAATTTGTCAAGCAAAATGGCCCCGTATCTCCAAAATCAAATCGATCAATTTTAGATCGCCAGTCCATTACCTCCTCTTTACTGGTATCACTTGGATCGATGCATAAGAACTCTAGCGCGACGTTAGTTTTTTTACTTTAAGTCGAGCTCAGCTGTTCGAGTTTGACGCCCGTCCAGGTAGACAACCCGTAGTAAACACTTCAAGCAGTCTTTTTTTGCAGCGTCGCAATGTATTTATCACCTTCCAATAATCCCAATATCAAATCCGTTACCTATTTTTCGTTGTTTCCCATGCAGCGCTCTTCGTTAGGTCATTGCCTTCGTGCACTGTAACGAACTTTCAGTGCTGCTTAGTTTTCAATATTCACAACGAAATAAATAGGCCCTCACACCGCGAGCGTGGCATTAGTTATCAACTACTGTTACGTAGATACATATAGTTGCGCTAGTATATATAACTCTAAGTTCTCTGCTCTTGCAGTCCAGTGTCTGTATACTTTTGTGCTTGCAGCCTAGCTTAGCTGTAATCAATTGCACTTGCAAGTTTCGCTACAGCTTTGTAATCATAAATTGATCGCTTGATCGTATAAATTCGTGACCTTCATGATACATCATTAGATTTTATCATCCTATTGTATATTATGCTGCTCTGTACAAATCTTATTGGTTAAAATATATTTAGTGTTATTACACTAGCGTTCTTTACTATACCGTCCACTATCCAATTCATCCTTCCAACACTACTAGAGTTCCCAACGAAAAGATATATTTGCAACATAAACTTTTATAAGAATAACGAACTAGTAATTTTGAAAATTGTCGAACATTTAACTTATTTTTGTACTTTATGAGCCTTCCTGAGTACTACATATTTCCAAAACTTCATACGCCGGTTACGCAAATATATACAACTGTAAGATGTAGATGGTTCATTCTATTATATATTTCACATAGAACGTTATTATGATTCAGATTTTGATAATACTCAACATTCATGTTTAAACCCACGATTTAATTTAGTGTTGATAAAAGTGATGTCAATTTTGCAGGTTGTCTTCGCTATAGCATGCATGAAAGTAATATAGTAATACTTTACTATCCACACTTTAATTATGCATGATTCGTACTCAAGCCGCTATATGCATTGTTCCGACTTGACGAGAAGGCGACTATACACAGTGCGGACACGTTGGTCGCAAAAGTCTTCTCGTTAGCTTTAAACTATACGTTAGTAGGAGTTACCGTGTTCGTTTGAACGGTTCAAACAGATATATGTATAATTTCCTTATAGTACAATACTGTGTATAGTACAAACAGAATTAAGTCTCATTACGAATAATTTCTTTCACGAACCATCATTGAACGCGACATCGGGTCGACACATTTGATGGAAGAAATAGAAAAGCTCGTCTCGATGACCACATTGTGCGACATATGTCCAAAATGATCTATTGGAATCAAAATATACTCCATAAATACTGCAGAATTCATTTGAATTGATAGTATTAAGAATTAACTTTCCTACCTCGAGTATAATGATTTAAAAAAATGATCACGTTTTCAGTTAGCATTTATGCATTACTATCCTACAAATGTAAGTTTTATAAATAACGCTAAATATTTATTAATAAAAATAAGATCAAAATAAATAAAACTAATTAAAACAAACACTATATGGTACTACAATATAGTATATAGAGTATTTTCCCGAAACTACAGAGATTTAAATTATTGTAATATCATTAAAGAAATTTTTTTCACCAATTTTTAAAATACACCTGTGAGATTTATTATGTATACAACATTATTTAGAATACCAAAATTATGAAATTCTTTTTCGAAAATCATCGGTTGGTGTGAAATTGGTTTAGTCAAGTGTATCGACTGAGCACTGGCCAGAAAAGCATAGGACTACATATTTCCAGACTTGTGGTCGGGAGATTAACCGAATCAATTAAACCAGTTTGTTTCGCACTTATCCGGCTCGAGGGACCGGAATGTGTCGCGGATCCGGCTCGAAGGATCAAAATGTGTGTGCGAAGCGAGTCGAGCTTTTTCGACCCGCGATTGCGTTCGCTCGTTAGCGAATTTATGCCGCGGATGAGGATTCTACGGGAGGTCCTACGGAACGGAACAAGTTTATTACAAAAGATAAAAGGTAACATTTTCTATTATTCCAAACATGACTAGACATATAAGTCAACATAATAAAAAACAGGGAGAATGTGAATGTGATTGTTATTATTGGGTATGGGCCTTGAGAAATGAAAGAGAGTGAGGAGAGTTTGTCGGAGCGTGTGCAGTTTCAAATGTTATTCTCTCGATTAGAATACGTAATTTCTGTTCACAATTTCGTTACTGTGAAAAATCATATCTTGCTGTTCTTCTTGAAGTTCTTTCGTTTCTTCATTTACGTTTCTTCTTTCTTCCTCCTGAGAGCCTAATAAAAATTGTATGACATGTATCGGGGTGCATCGTTCTCCTATAATCGTACTTATAATGTCTAGTTAATCATGTTCAAGCTGTCTCGTGTCTGATTGAATGGAATGAGCATTTTTATATAATAATCCTCCATTCCGAAAAGCGATGAAACGTATAAAAGAGCCTTAGAAATAGTAAGGAATTTAAAATTAGTTAATGACAGTGTAAGACGAGGCTTGAAGTTTATCACGGAATGTAATAGCTTATTATAATGAAAAATGAATATAATAAACAATTTATTTTACAAGTATTAGAAGATTATCGGTGACGTCATCCAGATGCCAGCAAATCAATCTGAATAAAAGCCGTATATTGACCAGTATGTGACATTTTATAAGATATTTCAATTAATTTTATTATAACGTATAATTTTAAATTAAGTCACGATAATATTATATACATGTAAGATTACATTTTCATTATAAAAAATATTTTGTACCGCCTCTAAAACAGTGGTACACATTTATATTAAAATTAACGTACTTAATAGAAATTTCAAATCTTTGAACCCGATGCGACACGGGTTACCGTTATCCAGTCGCTTTGAAATTTTACATACATTATTTTTTCACCCTCAGAAATCATTTTTGTTGTTACATAGCATATTATAAACAAAAAAAAATCAATCATAAAAAATGTTTACCTTGAATGAATATCTAATAAGAAAATACGTACAACTCTAAAAATCCTCCACGGTATGATACTTCTTAAAACATTCCGGCAGAAGCTACTTTACCTTTCGCGCATTCTCACTTCGTTTCGCTTCGAATTTTATATTTATGTATGAACTTGGAGTCGAAGAGGTGTTTCAACTGATCTAAATTTTCCACGCATTTTGTAGTCCGGTAATTCGACAATTTGTGAAATTGCTTCTGCTATATTTATACTGTAATCAACATAAGTCTCCCTTTTTCAACTGTGAATAGCTTTATTTATAATGTAGGTATTGAACAGAGTCATATCTGACATGCAAAAGAAAAGTTTTCGGCATCCTTCGATGACTTTTTTCATGATTCGGAAACAGGCAAACAACTGATCTTGATGATCAACTGCACCCATAACCTTGTTATATTCCAGAATACACTTAGGCTTCATTACTTTCTGTAATTCTTTGTTTGATTACTCGACCAGCTCTGCAGTTTCGTGTTTCATTGATATCATATACACGTCGCGCTTGTCCTTCCACCTCACAGCTATCAAATTATTGCAACATCTTCATATACATTCTCCTTTCTTCAAAATATGCTTTTGATTGGCGTTTGGCATATTTTTCCTGTTCTTGCGCACTGTCTCGATTACGTTTGCCTTTTTCTGGTGTAATTTTTAAAAACAGATTTGGTGAAGAGTACCAGTTATCCAGAGACAAAGTATATTCCTTGTTTATTATAAATTTTGACAGCTCTATCACAACGTTCTCTAACGCACTATCATTTCGATCAATTTTGTACTGGCCAGTATATATTTTAAATCCGTGACAGAAACCGGTACTTGCCTCGTACAATTTGTAAATTTTTAATACAAATCAGGCTCTTTTGGATGGATTGAATTGTTTGTACGCTAAACGCGCGCTCTTTATATTTCATTAAGGATTCGTCTATACTGGCATATTCATTGGGTGTGTAAATTTCTTTAAATTTTTCATTCCAAAGGTTGATGATAGCTTTTATCTTTCGAAGTCGGTCATTACTATCAGCAGTTTCATTATCAGAGAAATGTAAAAATCTCGAAATTTGCCGAAATCTCTTAAAAGGCATCGTTTGTCTAAATATTGGCGTTTCTACTACAGCTCTTCTAGTTCAATACAGTTAAATATTTGATTTTTTTCACTTGACCCATCAAAATTCACAGTGCATAATGGGCCTTTATTTCATCTAAGATAACAGGATACCAAGTGTCGTCCACATGCCGTCTTTATGCTCGTCGTGAATTGTCTGATGTGCGAAGCGATTTGTTTTCATGGTCAGCATTTCCCGAAACTTGTTATCAAATGTAATAAAAAATAGGTCTAGCATTGTTAGATTCTCGCTTAAATTATTTAAAATAGATGATTTTATTCCATGATGTTCAGAATACTTCCAAACTATTGGTGTGTTTTTCACTTTCTGGCAAATCCATGATTGTCGTACCTTTCTCTTCACTACTCCCAACTATAATCATACGCCTTACACGCTTTGTGATTGGCGCAAACACGTTACTATCACTGGATTCGTTATCATTGCTTTTATCTAACCCTTTCGTATTTTGCATTTTGTAGGGATTTCTTAAATTTTAATAACTAAACTGCTTTGTAACAACAATTATAAGAATCGCGACTAACTCTCGTTCGCGAGCCTGGCTCGTGATATTCATTTTTGATAAGCGATGGTAATATACAACGAATTTGTACAAGAAAACTGTTGTGGAAAAGACCAAGAATCTTTTTTTCAGGTTTAACGTCGCATCGACCTTCATGTCATTAGCGACGGTTTATTGTCCTGTTTCTTGTTTTTATTTCTTGGTAGATGTTGGTTTCCTTTAGGAATTTTACGACGAGTAGTATCATGTATTTTTGTCTTGATATTTCGTATTTTCTGCATTCGAAAAGGACGTGGTTGGTCGACATAGTTTGGTTGCACGTGTTGCAAAAGGGTGGTTCTGTTCGTTTGATTAATCTTTTTTTAATGTTATTGGAGCAGAGATCTTGAAATTCAAGTCGCTAATTTTATTGGGTTGATATGGCTTTCTTCTGATGTTATAGATAGCGGTCTCTTATTCTCCGTTTTGTTTGTGTTGGATTTTTCTGTCTCTATTTCCATTGTATTTGTCCTGCCTTCTTGATATTCGACAATACGTTGACCGATATGAATATATCATTGATGATTGATACGTTAATGCGGGGGGAGGGGATTTATATTCGGATCGGTTTGGGAACCGTTTTCGTTCGTGTTTGTATTGTTAGGACATTGCTTATAGCTTGATTGATTACAATTGAAGCAGATCTGTTTCTCTGAAGTGGTGAATATTCAGAGACTTGTTATAAACAAGTTTGTAGACTTGTCTTCTTCTGAAACTTAATATGTTTGCAAAATCTGGGTCTGTGATTACTGCTTTCAAGTACAGTGACTCGCATTAATATTCGGACACGATATTATTATAAAAATTATTACTCCCTTTTATTATTTATGATAGTATTATTGAATCAATAGTTTTCTCATATAATAAAGCACTTCTTATAGTTAGTAGAAACATAAATTTTGTTTATTTACTGCGCATATTCTTTTATATAATAAGCAAATCTGTTTGTCAGTAGAGGCACAAATTCTGTGTAGGGTATCGTCAAAATTAATTAAGAATGTGCTTGGAAATTTGTTCAGGACGTCGATATCGACGTATACTTGACGTCTGAAGCTGCACAAATTCCGGGTCAGATATCTCTGCTCTCAGGTCGGTTATTCTTGAGCAGAGTTTGATGTTATTGGTTCTAAATGCATTTTCAATTACTGAATTTGGGATGATCGATGCTACATTTGACAGCTCGATACGTTGGGTCGGCGAAATCATAGGACGGATTTCAATATTTGTGTTGCTGATAGTAATTGATTTAAATTTTGCTGTTATGTTGCTGACAGTTTCTTTGTTATCTAGGTATGTGCATACCCTACCGTTTGAAATTCTCGATATGTATTTGATAGATCTGGGGCCTATTATCTTTCCTATGGCTAATGTATAGTCCCTGACGGTAATACCATCTACAGCATGCAGTATTATGGCTTGGTCCTTGGTTGGGGCGTATTCTCGTTTGGCATTTTCGTAGGAGGTGACTGATATAGTTTTGTTGTTGGCTCGATTTCTTGAACTATTGGGGAGTTGGGAAGGATTCCTGTAGTCAGGATCTCATCCCAGATCTGATCGCTCGACATTTGTATCATGATACTGTAGGAAATGAATCGGCAAATTTATTATTCTGAGTCGAAGTTTTAAATTGTTTATTTCACAAAGGCTCGGCTCGAATAAACATCGTAATGTATTAAACAATCTTCTTATCGATCGCATCAAACAGCTAACACGATTCATTCTACAGTTCGGCCAATCCTGAACTGTAGAATGAACATCCATGGTCACCAAAGAATCACAACTTTATTTCCAAGAGTTAGATCTTAAAAAATATACAATTCATATTACACAAAACGTAAATAAGAAATAATAAAAATAAGTCTTACGGAATGCAACAAATACGCATACAAACACACACAAACTTAAACTTATTCACAATGCGGTATCGTTTTAGTTTTCGAACAATCTGACACAATGCTTCATTTCAAACTCTGTCAAATTTCGAATCACTTCTTCAGATCTTGTCGATCTACAAGCAAACAGTCTAACGAATTTGGTATAAACCCATCCACTACTGCCAAAACATATATAAAACCTTTTCCACACTTCTCCGTAATGATCCACATGAATTGTCTGAAATGGTAGGTCACCTTTAGGTAAACTATGCAAAAACCTCTCCTGTCTACCACTAATTAGCTAAAATTCAATACATTTCAAACAATTGTTAATATATTGTTTAATCTTTTGTCGCATTTCCGGAAACCAGTATATTTGTCTTATGTCATCGATGACTTTGTCAATACCTACATGCCCCAAATTGTCATGAGCCTAATAATCTATATATACTTATATATTATTTAATTTATATATATTTATATATATTTATATAATTGTCATTAGCCTAATAATATTATTTTCTAAACACGCGGGTACGTAAAATAACAATTTATCATTATTAATTTTTCTATTTTCCTATAAACTAACCGTCCCTTAATTCATGTTTTTTCTCGCTTGTTTCCAATCTATTTCTTAATCCACGAATCGTATGGTCTTGATATTGTTTAATTGTCAATGTCTCTTCTAAAGTATTAGGTTCCAATACTGCGTCAAGATATCTTAGCTCGCAACTCATTTGAGTCGCTCGAACGTCCCGGTGAAATGTCGGGACGCACATTGTTGTTGTTAATCCTGAGCTCCTTAAACCGGTGGAACACGCAAACGTTCGTGAGTAATATCCTATCACTAAGCTTGTTCGACCACGGACCGTAAGTCCACAATGTTGAATCCTTCGGCGATGATGGATCGTGCACGTGATTTCTTCTGCATCCCTGCCTCGATGATGAAATGCTTTCTGGCAATGAATATGGGTTTGAGATTTTTCGAGCATTTCTTGCATAATCTTCATTTCGTCGACTCCTGCGTTGCGCATCATTTTTGTTCCTACAGCTTGTTTACTTCTGAAAAAATACAAACATGCAAAATATATAAACATGTGCTAGAAATGAACGATGTATTGCGTAGCAATTTTTAAAAAATGCGGATCTATCAGGGACGGTGGTGGATTGTTGTTATACTAATTGACCGCGAACTAATTCGTAGCACACGATCCATTTTTTTATTCGATTGGATTTCACACCTCGTACCCAATTCATAATCGATTCGATTTCATCAAAATTCAATTCATGGCCGATATAGATGTACTCTATTATTATCACTTTTCTTTTACTCATTATATCATTACCCAGTGTATTCAGAGTTAATAGTACATATATTTATTAAAAGGACAACCAATAGTAGTAGTAGTAGTAATAGTTGTAATCTAAAATTGTTGAAAAAGTAACTGTAGCCTCGGACAAAAATTAATTTATACTTTACTTGGGACTGAAGTTCGAAATTATCAGATTTCATTGCGCCGGTTTCTTAAGCGCGCACAGGCGGTAATATAAACTGTAACTTATAAATACACACCGCGATACACACCCATTATCGCCGGTGTGGTTAGAGCACACCAGCGGTAGCATACAATGTAAAACGCAATAAATGACCGTCTTTAATTGGTGGAGAGGATCACATCAAAAAGGTATATACGCGGACGATATTCAGTCGCGGTCTGTTAGTTGAAATTGGGCGATCAGTCGTTCGTGCATAACGTACATATATCTTCTTTAAAATAAAAATTATAATAAAAGTTTTAGTAAAACTTTGTACAGTAAATAAATAATCCAAGCCATAATCCCAATAAAAATAAATAATTAAATAATGAATTTTTAAAAACAAAGTTACAATTTTCTTCCTCTGTCATAATTCTTCGTCATCCTTATTATACAATAAATAATCATCTTTTCAAAAAATTTGTGTTTCCTCCTCCTCTAACATAACCCAGCTTCATCCCTTCCATGTGTTATTCATTTCTGTTCGGGGCTGGAACTATACCAGAATGGGAGACTGTTAGTCGGAATGGTTGAACCTAAATAAACGATTAAATATATGTAAACACGTCGAGTCTTTATTACAGAATCGCAGACGTGATCAACAAATAAATGGTTTTAAGTATACTTGATGAGAAAAATTCTCGGTCTACGTGGATGGCACAAGGTGGAAAAAAACAATTGGTCCCAAATGGTAGTCGCTACTTTAGCATAAACGAAGTACATATAGGGGAGGGGGAGGATACTGGCCTAATTATTGGCACACGTGTATTGTGCTGTGATCAGCGAATTATGCCTCGTATTTGCATGTTACTTGCGCGGTTTTATTCAGTAATTTATGTATGTTAGCCGTGGCGTAATAATACAGAGCTAATAAGTAAGGTAAGAAATTTATTATGCTTGATTACCAATGAACGACTGTTTTATTACTCTTTATACCTTTTGTCATTGTGGCGTACGTGATCGAATGCATGTACAATTATAACGGCGTACATGATAGCGCAGGTAAAAGGGATCGGATGTCCGAAAGATAGGCTGATCGAATGCGTCTCAGGTGGGCTCGCCTGGCACTCTACCCGAACGAATTTTCCTGCGTCACGAATCGAATTCCCGAATATCGTGCATTATGTCGGGTGGTCTGTCTAGGAGCCTGTAAAATCCCGGAGTTGGCCTTATTTTCCAGCTTGACCACCGGTCAAAACGGGGACAACGTCAAAGCATTTTCGTTTCATATTTAAAGTACCTTATCATTTCGTCCACACAAAATTTCACTTTTTTGCATAAATAACAAATGAATCGAACGATTTATTTAATTTCTTCATGTATTACGTCAAAATTGCTACCATATTTTGTCGTGTATTCATTTTCCATGTATATGAACAAATAGATGTTCATACTCAAAAATCTTGAGGTTCCTTATCATTTTGTCCGCCAGAGTATTTGTAGGATTGGGATGGGCGTATTCGAAGTATAACTTTAATGACGAAATAATTTAATAAAAATGTAAAAATGTAAAGATATAAAAATGGTCATGTGTACATTCACGATCGAAACTGATACATATCTGCGGTGTCTCCGCGATCTTCTTTTATTTCTTCCTGGACACGTTCCTGGAATGCTGGAGAATGATCGCAACGTTCTGTTTCTTTCGGTTCAATATTTCGGAAGCTCTCGATCCTCCGGGATGCTTTGTTGCAGCATCGGTATCGCCGGTCTCATTAGCCAATATCAGCCGATTACGATGCATCTGAAACAATAGTGTAAGAATGCCCATAAGGATGCCAAATGAAAGGTAACGTAACGACCTTTGAGGTCCATTTATACAAACGTCACCGCGGGTACATCGTAAAACTCACACCAACAGATCAGTACGGTCCACAGACATGGCCTCGCCGTAAGACGGCCGGGCTGACGGAAAAGTGTTGTTCTGAACTACATCTGACCGTTACCAGACCGGATGACGAGGTCCTAACCTCGCTATTAAACTAAAAGAAGAATGGATTCTACTCAGCTACATCGGAAGCTAGGCTAATCCTCTCGACTTGTTTTTATAGTTGTTGACAATTGACGACTATAATTCCGTATCGGTACACGGCTGGCGACGTTTTCATCAGCGAAGTTTGCTGTACACGTGAAAATAGTAAAAGAATAAAGTCATTTCCAGGCTTATAAACATCAGGGAAAATATTTCTCACCTAAATATTAGATATTTCTCACATCTGAAAGCGGACAGTTCGAATGGATATTTGATCGCCGACCGTGTGTCGCTGCAAGGCATTCCTGTTTCTTATAAGTTTCTTGATAAACTATTTTTCGCTTATAGACATTTAAATTACAGACAGGCTGTGGATATTATTTCTCACAAACCAGGTATGTATTGTGAAAGGGATGACTGATATGCTATTTTTGAATGTATTACTTTACGAATGGAATGGAGCCGTTCTTCATTGAATAAGAATTTCATTGGCAGAAGTTGACGTTCCCATTACGACAGTTCTAGGTACTAAGTATTTTTTTACAATAGCAGTTAATGGTTGCTGTATCATATGATTCTAGGTAACTCATATTTAACAGACAGTTATTTTTATATTTTTAGGTCAATAACTCGCAGGGTACCTTATCACTTTAACAGCTATCCTAACAGCTACCTGCGATGAATGCTCAGTCAAGTGTTTTAGTGCATTGTATAATAATTAAATGTAGAGCTCGAAATGTCGACTAAAAAGGCGCTTATATGTTAAGTGGCCGCGACATTTTGAAGTCGGAAACGATTGTCCTCGTTACTGCAACATGGCTACTTTGGGGTACTGCCGATCTTACGATAATTTCTTATGTTTATTCTCAATTGATCTAATATATTCTAGATATATAACAGAATGCTTCAGGAAACATAGTGTCACAGAACTAAAACCATTTTATTTGACTAGTTCCCTTCATCTGTAATTTTCACAACCGAATCAAAAGTTTAACATCCTAAGATTTATGAAATGCGGAAACTAGCTTCTTAAATTTCTAATAATGGTTTGACGTCATTTTGCCCTATGAATCAGGTTGCAAATAAAGACGAAAGAGATACAAAAAACATGCTTTCCAAAACAAAAGAATAAACTATTATATCTATAAAACTCGACAAAATTACAGAAAAATAATAAATAATCCACTGCCTAGATACATTTACGTCTTGTTTTAAGTTTTCATGTCTTTTTTTATGTGTGCGTTGTGATTACAGAGCCCTCTTATGACAAACTGCGTATTGCATTTAACGTTAATTTCTTGGTCTGTGAAATGTATGGACACTGCACGTAATTTTCTTTCCTTTTTTAAAATAATATTGCAAGTACTGAAACATGTATAATAAGTTATGATACCTAAAGCTCATACAATTTTCGAAGTTTAGTATTTACCTAGAACTGATTACATCAAATTAGATCTAATTAGATCAGTGCACAGAAATCGACACACGGTAACTAGATGAGTGATCAGAAATTGGCACATGGTAATTAGAAAAGGCTCAGTTACTGGCACATAGTAATTAACTTTTCATTTTTTAAGAGCGCAGTAATTCGATCGAAAACTGATTTTTATATTAGATTTTGTTAATTATTTTGTGTTCTTTATATATTTCGGTTATCATAAAATTTGTATTTATATTATATAATAGACATCAATGTTAGAGGTGTGCGAGTACTTCTTAAAATACTGGGAGCGTGTCTTTTTTTTAATACGGTCCTAGTTAAAAATTTTTGATTTCCATTGTTGCAGTTTATTTTGCAAAATTTTATATTTTTTAACAAACCAGAAAAGTAAGATATGTATAGTTTGATTTAAAATTCTCTACGTATGACAGTATGTAATAGCTTGGTTCTCTCGATTGCAACGATATTTCCAATTGTTGAAAACATCTTTTCGCTAGTCAATTTTGTACTAGGTACGGCGATGTGTCGTTTTGTAATAATTGGTAGCATAGGAAATCGAATGTTTTCAGGAATCTTGAATATTGTCGTCCCGATCTCGTCACGACCCGATACACATCTTCTCATCCCGTTCCAAGCATCGGGTTTCGGGAAATCTCGAGTTCACGCACACCACTAATCAACATATATTTTAAATATTTTAAGAATTGCGATAAGGGTTAAGAAAACCATTTAATTTGTCGAAAACTTAGGACGACACTTTAATGAACACTGTTGCGCACGGCACAAAATAACCGCCGGAAGTCGTGAGGAGACGACAACGATTTATTTGTTGGACTCCGCATTCCTCGTTTACAATTCTTGGAGCACGGCTCCGTTCGACGTATAAATTGCAGCACGGCTACGAATTTGTTACGAAGTGAAGCACGGCTTCACTGAGACTATGAAATGGAAGCACGGCTTCGTATGGGCGCATGGGCGCTGAATAATACTGGTCTATAAGCGATAACGTTGTCTACCAAAAATCCCCCGTTATCAAATTTGCGGCAGTATATATAGACACCTGGCCGATGTTCAAGGAGAAGCATCGTCAGGCGTCGAAGGCCGGGTCATTGCCTCCTAAGGCAAAACGCCGCGTGTTTACAATGGTCGAGGCGAGCGTTTGACGGTCGGGCCAACGCACGTCGATCGTGTTATTGTCTTGCCGCCTCGCCGTTTATTCGACAAAAACGGCGAGACGGCGTACATCGAATGTCGAACGTGCGTTGACTCGCGGTCCGCGATTCGGCCGGAACAAACACAGTAAATAACCCACTTACCCTAGTAAATAAATATAGAAAAGAAAGAATATTGCACCGAGTGGCAGACCAAAAAAATTAACAGTACAAAAACATGAAATTCTTAGGATTATTAAAAAGAAGCCAGATATAAGTGCGTCTGAGATTGTATCAAAAGTCCAGGAACGAAATAAAAATCAAATGCATACAAGAACGATTCAGATTACATTGGGCAGGATTTAAAAGCAAAATTGTGAGGAAGCAACCGTACATCAGTGAAGTGAATAAAACAAAGAGAGTGGAATTTGCGAAGCAAATCTCTCTCTGAGTCGGAGAATTAGTGGTTATAGACGAAATAATGGGTAAACACTTGAATTTTGACGTATGAAAGGAAAATTAGCAAAAAAGTGCGGGTTAATTAGGAATGGGAATGATATACTATTTTTAATGGGATAACAATTCGAAACTTGCGGCTGATATGGTACGTCAATGACTTTTATGTAATACTATATGACTCCTATCGAGATCCATCCATGTAAATCGGGGATTGAAATTATCGAGCATGCAGCATTGTTAGCAGGCGTAGCCTCGCGCTACACTTGCGTCTACTTGAACGTACTCGAACGACAGTGCTCGACAAGACATTCTGCAAGTCAGATGTTTGTTTCATGTCACCACACTCCCATATTTGTATTTGTTGTTTGTAAGGAATTTATATGTTACGACCAACCTGTTCACGAAAAAGGCTACGCAAGGAGTGAGGACAAGCGACGCATGTGCGAGAGTCCCGCACAGCGACGTGGCGCGTAAATGTATAGCTTTGGAAGTTGAGTTGAGAAAGTTGAGGAACCAACCTACAGTGGATTTTCCTTAGTTGGAAAAGTACTTGAGCGATTTATTGAATGCTTTTTAGAAATTGCGGTCTTTTGCGGACAATTCATCAAATCCTTATCGGTTAAGGATAAGGATCTGGTGAACATTTGAATTTCTCAAGGAATTATAATTACAATGTAATTCGATATTGAGATCGCCATTTAATTAAAATACAAGGTGATTTGTAATTCAATAGGAGTATAATTACAAAATACTAAGTATTTCAATTACATTAATTACGAATTACAATGTACTTAATAAATAAATTAAAATATTATTAATAACTACGACGTAATTATTATTTATTGGACACGGTATACCGCATGAATAATAAATACTTAACCATTAAATGATAATTAATAAGTAACAATTGAAATCGTATTCGTAATTAATAAACAAATTTTATTATTTCAAATAATTAATATGTAATTGTTTTCTCTTTCATTTAAACTTTCAAACAACAAATAATTATACATAAATATATATTGTATTTCAATTACACTCGTGATTAAAATAATTCGTAATTGAATCAACATTCGAACAATCAACATTCTAAATACATTCGAGACCAATCATTCCCACGTTATCGCGACTGTGAATACTCTCCACTCATACAGGATTGTATACGCCTATCTTGAAATGTGATTGGTTTCTTGAAAATTCGTTCAATTCCTTCTTGAGTGGTACCACTTATTACGTTTGCATAGGTCATTTTGCTTAGAACACGTAATTTTTGTTTGGTGTAGTTATGGCATGGTAGTTCTAGGTAGTTTCTCACTTACTACTGAGGGGGGTTGGGGGCTCCCCTTGACATGCCGAAAAAATTCAAAGTCGAACGAGTCACATGGATCGTAATCTAATCTGGGCTTGAATATGGGACAACAGGTACAAAATACATAATGCAAAGACGAAACATCCTTCTTTTTGTTTATTTTTAAATAAAATTTGCGTAAATGTGTTTGTAAGATTTTTCTCTCTGATTAAAATAAGAACAAACAAATTTTTTACCATAAATTATAATCAAGTAAGTATTAATATGAAAAGTATATTTATATTTTTTATAAAATTTGTAATTTTATAAGATATAATCTTACAAAAATTATATTGTATTTGATCTTAATTTAATCACAAAAACCTCACAATTACAGTGAGAAAAATCTTACAATTACCGTTAAGAAAAAATAAGAAATAAAAAAGTGTCGCATTGCATTATAATGATATCCGTCCTTTATTTGCTGTCTACTTTTGTGTTTGTCGAAGTTGTATTAATATTTTTATTAATAATAAGGTAAAATAACTGGAAAATGATGAAATTAATAGATTAATCATAAACACGTCATTCGGCGCAATCCGAGCCGCATTAGAGAGCAAACGAAAAATACGTCGACGTAGTATGCAGTGATTTAACCTAAAAATTTTTATCTTCTTAACAACAGATTGCTAACCTCAAAATATGTAATTAAATATAATTACTTAAAACAGTTTCAAAGTTTTGTTCATATTTACCAACTGATGAACAATGGCATTTTAAAATTTTTAAAAAGATTTGATCCATTTTGTATAACAGGCCACATGTTAGAGAATTTTTTCAGATTTTTCGATCGTAAAATATGGTTACAAAAAAATAAAGAACGAAAAAACAAATCGGAAAGTTGCAAATTTTTCGGAAATGACAAATCTTGTCTTCGCCATTTTAATTCTATCGGAGGATATTGCCAAAAGCAGCAATCTCTGATGTTGTCAGCAATCTCTGCCAGATTTTTTGAGGGGGTGAAACAATGTTATAAAAAATAAAAACCAAACTTTCGACATTTTCTCCATACTTAACTTGGTTAAGTATAATATTGTCCACTTAATAAGTATATTATGCAGTATGAAACGGTTTTACATTTAAAGAAACGATTACTTAACTAGGAACACGAAATTCAAGATATGAAACTATGATATGCGTGATATACAAAATCTTCGTTATGATTACAACGTCGTTGGTTGATGGAGCGAGCGAGATACGAGTCTTTTGAACGTTATGCGAGCGCCGATGAGGCTAATTTTTTTCATAAGTATTGCTCTTTCTCGATTTTTTTTCAAAATTAAGTTCTTAATGTTTTAAATATATTTCGGATAAAGATATAGGCAAAAGTAATTTTTGAGCATTTTTTATTCCATCGTTTACCCGAATGTATATACTTCTTATTACAGTTTTGTTTCACATTCTTTATATTAAATAGATACACGTGACTCCCATTAATATTCGGACACGATATTATTAGAAAAATTATTGCTCCCTTTTATTGTTTATGGCAGTATTATTGAATCGTTTTCTCATATAATAAAGCACTTCTTAAAGTAAGTAGAAAAATAAATTTTGTTTAGTTATTGCACATGTTCTTTTGTATAATAAGCGATAAACAAGATTGTGACAAAATTTAACGTCGCAAAAATATTCGGACACAACATCTTAGATGGCAGAGTAAAATATTGTATTACATTGACGACGCCGCTAACACATATTGTATATAAATAAATAAAAATTCGTTGTAAGAACTCGGTACCACAGAAATTATTGGTGATATCAGACGCTTTACTTGTGAAAATGGGATGAAAAGGAAGAAATACGTCTTTTGAAATCCGACAATTGGTTATTTATCACAAGGGAATGGGATCTTTTAACAATAAAGCAAAATTAATGGAAACAATCACGAAAATATGGTCAGAAATTCCGACTGAGTTTTGTGTTCGATTAATTGAATTTATGCCACACAGATGCAATGCAGTCCTCAAATCCAAGGGTTATCCAATAACTTATTAGACTGTTATGAAAACTACAGTCAATGATACATCGCTGTTTTTCATTAAAAGTGATTATATAACTTAAGCGGCGTATGTTTCTATGCATTCGTAGGTACCGAACAATTCTATCAGAAGCTTATACTATTTCTTTCGTCCTTTCCTAATTCGATGGGATCTCGATGTTGCGAGCCATCCTTGTCCTGCTCGCCTCTAGTGTACACATGTTCGTATCTATTGTCTCGAGTCGTCTGTAAATCATTCCTCTAACGGCTTGATTCTTCTCGTCGGAGACCCTAAACGAGAAAGCCACTTGAAGATGCCATAAAATAGTATTCGCTGCAATTGCTGTCAAGGACGGAAGGACTGTCCTGAAACTATGCTTATCGTAAACGAGAATTACGAAGCATTGCACAGCATATGGTGTATCTCGACGTATTTCGTTTCTTTTTTATGAAACCATTTCTAAATAAACCATAGACCTTTCCTAATATATTAAAGAATTTTGTCAGCTTCTTCTTTGTTGAAAATTGTGGTTCAAAATAATGAGGAAGAAAAATAATTGATATGTTTCTTTTTCACCGGAATAGAGAGAAGACTGTTCCTCAACAACATAGAATCTATTGCAATCAATGTTCCAAATTTTTCAGATTTTCTAGTAGGGTTTGATCGTATATTTGTTAGTCTACTTGGAATAAATGATATTAACGAAACTAAGGGAATCGTGAAAATAATATAAAATTTCGAGTTACTGTAGTAGCTGTGCAATGTAATTCAAGTTATAATTTTTTCCATAATTAAAATATTTAATCTTTTTAACTTACTTCTAATAAACGAATTTTATTATGTCTGACGGTGCATTATTTTTTTATACAATATTAATCGATCTCGTAGTAATATGACTGAAACTTTTGGATCGATTAAATATATGTACTACTCGATTAAAAACATCTAGCATTTAACATTTTCAACTATTTCATCATAAATACTGTACGATATTTTTGCAGTATAATTTATGCTGAAATTCATTTGCATCTTGTAATTGCGAAACAAATGACAACCTAGCAGAGTTGTACATTATTTAGATAATAAATTATAGAAACGTTACGAAGAAAAGATATTTCTTCATCTTTATGCAATATTGTGGAGGGTCCTAATAAAATAAGTATCTTTATTCGATGTGTTTGAAATAAATAATTTTATTAGTCGAGAATTTGTCCGACAAATAAAAATACCACTTAATTATCAACACGTAACTACATTGTTCCAGAACAAAAACAAATCAATATTCATAGAATCGTTTTTCAAATAAAGATAGGAAAGTGTCGAATATGTGGATGCTTGGTCTCAAGTTTCCGATTATGCTCTCTAGTTTTCATTTCGGGGTAATACAGTATCTAACAAAAAGATAACATACTTTAAAACTAATGTAATTTTTATTTATGTAACATTACAACTAAAATACTGTTTCTATATAAATTGGCAAAATACCACTATAAACATACACAAATGAAATAAAATTGCATTTCGCAAGTGTAAACAATTTTATTTAAAAAAAGAGAATTTTTATGCAAATACAGTCGGACAAAATGTTAGCACACTTAACTAAAAATTATGTATGTCAATAAATCAAGCAATAATATTGAATGCCTAATGTTTTGTGGCTTCATCTTTCCACTTATTAACAGTCGTCATTATCTACGAAGTTTCTTTATTAGTTTTTTGTTCTAATTGTTTCTTATCATCTTAAATACATTTTTATCATTCGGCAATCTTTTGAAATTATCTGCCATTTGCATAATGCATGGTTATGATTTTCGCAACAATTTTCAACGATATGATCTTGCTGATTAATCCTCGAGAAAAAAATTCGCGGCATCACCCTGTTGAAAAATATGTACAGGGTATTCCTGAAAGTATATACAAGCGGTCACCGGGTTATTCTTCATAAAAAAGAAATGAAAAAGATATAGAGTGACTTCTTTTTTTTTAGGATTTCGTTTTTGAGAAAACCAGGTTTTAAAGCTTCTTCACATGTCGCGAAGTAAAGATATTTTTCTACCAGAAAGTATCAGTGCACATTTCTTTTTACATCCATTTCCAATACATATATTTTTTATTCAAAGCGTATTTATTCGTGGCGTTGAATATAATTTTCATCTTTTATCTTTATCTTTATATGAAGGCTACGAATAGATTTGCGGATAACTTTTGCCAGAATTTTGAAGATTCAAACTTTTACATTCTTGAATATACCTTCATAAAGCAGAGATTGAAAACAATTATGACATCGGTTTCAGTTCGTGAAAGAATTATGGAGAATCCAAAAATTCTCATCAAACAGTTTCCATTGTTTAATGATGGAAATAAACAAAAAGCAATACCGCGTATCCAATTAAATAATGATATTTTATTCGAAGTATGCACACGTGCTATTTTATGTCCTTTATATCCGTTTATGTAACTGCGACAGGCTGACTAGAACGCGCTGTTTGACCCATCAATTGAAACAAAAAACTCAACGCACACAAAATAACTGCCGAGTAGCGACGATGTCTTCGAGCACCAAGGAGAAATGCGATAGTTGAATGCCGACATTTAAAATCGATATTATGTATATAGGTCCATAACTGTTAATTTTCAGTTCTGTATGATAGCCAGATAGGATTAGTATGTCACTTACTGTGCCCATTAAAGTGGCGTCTGAAGTTTTCGATAAATTATATGGTTTTCTATGTTGATGTCTTTTATGTTGTTGATGTCATATATGTTGATGTCTTTTACATAACTACTAATTTTATTATAATTGAAATATATAAGGAACATAAAATATTTAACAAAATATAAATAGTAGTTTTCGATCGAGTTACTGTGCCTTGTAAGAATGAAAAGTTTACTACTGCGTGCTATTTGAGCCGTTCAGTGCATACATCGATTAACTCCACTTTTTGAAAAATTTTAAATTTATGTGTCAAAGCACTTGCTATAGTCATAACTTTTTATATTTATAATAACTTCCCTGAATAATAAAAATTAACACCATTAAACGGCAACATTTTTTTGGCCATTGAAAAATAAGTAATTTATTTCAGAAGTCATTTTGATTAACTCCATACCCTAATGTAATCGTTGCTTTATTGTCATGCATCAACGCTTTGTTTTAAACAGCCGAAGATGCTTTCCCTCCTCTCAATAATATTGGTAATAAAATCGCATCGACAAACAGATTAAAAAAAAGCGCAACGCAAACGGTAGTTAGTATAACAGTGATCTCGCACGCTGAATGTTACTGTCTACTTCACCATTATTGCACGGCCTACATATTTTCTTGGTCTTTTCATCATTACTCCCAGATTGTTTTTAAAGAAATAAATATTATATTATAAATATATTATATAGAAATAAATATTATACCGAAATAAATATTATCCGGTTTGGAGAAGCCTGCGTAGAGGTGAAGTCCGAGTTGAAATATCTCGGACTGATCCTCGACAGCCGCTGGAGCTTCGATGCGCATCTCGACCGTCTCGTCCCCCGAGTCGAAAAGGCGGCGGCCTCTTTGGGCCGCCTGCTGCCCAACCTCGGGGGACCGGGAGATTTGGTGCGCCGCCTATACCTGGGCGTGGTGCGGTCTTTGGCCTTATACGGTGCCCCAATATGGGCGCCGTACGCGATGACCAGCCGGCGCAACACGCTGTTGTTGCGCCGGCTGCAGAGGCGGATGGCCATCCGCCTCATAGGGGGTTACCGCACCACGTCTACCGTGGCGGCGCTTGCTCTGGCGGGAGAACTTCCCTTCGAGCTTCAGGCGGCGGTGCGCGCCTGTGTTTATAGGCGCACTAGCATCGCAAGCCGTGCTCGAGGGGCCCCGCCGGAGCGTGAGACGATCGAGGGCTTCGAGCTCCAGGCCCGGCGACTAGCGCTCGCCAGATGGCGTGCCAAGCTTTGCTCCCACGCCGGCGAGCGCGTCCCTGGGGCTCTCCTGCCGCACTTCACCTCGTGGCGGGAGAGACGGCATGGCAGGCTCTCCTACCGAGCGACGCAGGTGTTCACCGGGCATGGCTGCTTCGGTGTCTACCTGTGTCGCATCGGGCGGGAAGCGACGACGGTGTGCCACCACTGTGGCGCGGAGGAAGACTCGGCGCAGCATACGCTGGAGGAATGTCCCGCCTTTTCAGCGCTGCGCCGAGTCCTAAAACGAGAAGTCGGCCACGACCTCGCACTCTCCAGCCTAGTTGGGGCCATGCTGGAGGGCCCAGGGAAGTGGGCGGCAGCAATCTCTTTCTGCGAGGAGGTTATGTCGCGGAAGGAGGCTGCCGAGCGGGATCGGGAGCTTACAGATCCCGCCCGACGTGCCCGGGGACGGCGTGCGCGCCCACGCCGAGAAACCCCAGGCAGCTGAGAGTAGGCGGGCGCCGGGTGTACCAGAATATGCTGGTTTCATTGCCCGCCGCCCGCCAACAGAGGGGGACGTCCACTGTTGGGAGTGGGGGATGACGAGTCGCCTGAAGGAGGCGAGGGATAATTGTGATCATCCTCCAATATACTCGTCGTCCCCCCGGCGGCCGCTGTGATCAGGGCGGGGGCCCTGGTCACCTATCGCGCGGTCGCCGTGTCGGGGCGGTGCGGGGTGCGACCCCTCGCGCCGCCGAATTTAAATGGATTTTAGGGGGGAGGATTATATCTCCCCCCGGGACGCGGCCGGCCATCGTTACCATATTGATGGCCGGCCAGGCGAGGGGGAGCCGCGGTAGTGTTCTTCAAGAGTTCCGTGGCTCCCCCGTTGAATCGCCAGCGATCGGTAGAGCGTCCTCAGGTCGCCGTGGAGGTTTTAGTGGGTCAAACCCCACACTACCCCCGTCCCGCTCCCCCGGGCGGGGCGGGGGTGTCTGGCGAGCAGATTTCCTCCACGTAAAATAAAAAAAAAAAAAAAAAAAGGTTGCGCTCGCCACCCCCCCCATGTCCGCTACCTTGTCGTGGTGGGGGGGCTTCGTGCCCTAATGATCCTCAAGGCTGTGCCGGCGGGGAATTTATTCCCTGGCAGGTTCTACCATGCCGGAGTGGCTTGAGGTGAGGGGCCAACTAAAGTCGGACACATACCGTAAACCTGTGGTCATGTTTTACAGGAACGGGGGTCTTGCCTTAACCGGCCGGGCCGCGAGGATGACAACCTCTCTAAAAAATCCCTAGCCCCAAGCAGTGTTGCGCGGTGATGAGGGTGTAGCTGGAGTAAGCGTCAGCTATGGTTGGTGGGTGCACCAATCTTTAGCGGACAACCCCGGGGTACCTGGCGACCCCCGGGTGTATTAGCCTTCCCCGGGTATGGCGGCTCTGCCCGGGGTGACCTTCTTTCCGACCACACTCGTGGGACCAATTATGGATTCTTTTAAACAAATAACCGGGGAGGGGGGAAACGAGCGTGAGGTGGAGGTGCGCGGGCCTATCGTGCGCCTCAAAAGATGTGCAGAGCCGGTGTCGCGGAGGCATTCTGCAACACGCGGTAAAAAGAGGACCGCTGCGGGCCTTGGTGAGTGCGATGACGGGGAGGAGTCAGATTTCTCTGTCTCCTCCCACCACTCATCGCAGAGTGTCCCGGGCTCTTCGTCGGCGAGGAAGAGAGGACGGCCGCCGACGACCGGCGAATATGTTGGCCTCGCAGAGGCCAAACTTAGGCTGGCCGAGCCTTCGCAGCTGGAGGCCGAGGCAAGGGAGGTGGCGGCGATATTCGACCCGGGTGCCCCCGTGCCGAGACCATCGCGATCGAGCGTCCCGCTTCCGGACGAGACGGATATCGCGGAAAATTTCCGCAACCGTCCGACGCGGGATGTCGCGGCCGCTATATTGGAGAGCCTGGATGAGGTGGCCAGGATCTCCGGCGTTTCGAATGGGCTGAAGGGCAACTTGGCCAGCGCCCTGAGGGTGGCCGCCTTAAACGGCAGGGTAGGGGTGTCCGAGCTGGCAGTGAGATCGGCTACCGGAGCCACGCGTGTCCTGGAGGCCGAAAATGCCGTCCTCAGGGGGCAAATGACGGAGCTGCAGGCGGAGGTGGCCCGGCTCCGGCAGGTGGTGGAGGCGAGAACGGCTGCTGCCGCAATGCCTCCGCCGCCGCGCCCGGCAGAGGGCTCAGTATCGCCGCCGATCGTCGGCGCCCGGGATTGCCATCGCTCCGGGCAAGAAAAGTCCTCGCCACCACCTGCGGCTGCGCCCGCAGATTTTCTGGCGCAAATAGGCGCCCTGATAGACGCCAAATTGGCGTCATTCAGGAAGGAGCTCGCGCCGCGAACGGACTCGGCCCTACGATCCGTGGCCCCTGGGCCGTCCGTCCCCTCACAGTCTTCGGACAGGGTGGGGCGGAGGGCGAAGAAGAAGAAGAAAGGTGGGAAGGCTGGGGCGGCTATAGCGGCCCAGACGGAGCCCGCTCGACCTCGAGCAGAATTGGCCCCACCCTCCGCCGCGCCTCCACCCCAGGAGGCGTGGTCCCAGGTGGTTGGCCGGAAGGCCAAAAAGGCGGCTGCCAAGGCCACTGCGGCGGCGAATAAAAAAGGACGGGTGATCCCGGCGACCCCCAGGAAGACACACCTGCCTCCTCGACCGCCACGCACAGCAGCGGTTACCATAACGGTTCCGTCTGGCGTGGACATTACTTACGCGCAGGCGATGGCCACTGCCAGGTCCAAGGTGGACCTGGCAGAAATTGGCATCGCCTCGCTGAGGCCGCGAAGGGCGGTGACTGGGGGGTTAATTTTGGAGGTCCCTGGCACCGATGGGGCCGCCAAGGCCACCGTCCTCGCCAGAAAAGTGGCGGAAGCGCTGGCAGGCACCGGCGTAAAGGTCGCGCGTCCGGTCAAAAAAGCTGACCTTAGGGTGCGCGGCCTGGTCGATTCGACCACGCCGGCGGAGGTCGTTGCGGCTGTTGCCCGCGTGGGCGGGTGCAGCGAGGGAGACATCAATACCGGCGAAATCCGGTCTTCCCCCTCGGGATTGGGCACCCTCTGGGTCCGATGTCCTGCCGCGGCCGCTCGCAAGGTTGCTGTCGCGGGCCGGATAACCGTCGGCTGGACCCAGACAGCCGTGGAAGCCCTGAGTGCCCGGCCTCTGCAGTGTTACCGTTGCCTTGGTGTTGGCCACACCAGTCAGCGGTGCACTTCTGCCGAGGATAGGTCCGACTGCTGCTATAGATGCGGCAGTCGGGACCATAAGGTGGCAGCCTGTACGGCCACGCCCAATTGTCCCCTTTGTGCGGGCGCGGGCAAGCCGTCTGGTCAACGCCTCGGCAGCCGGGCATGTGCTGCCAGTGCGGGACGAGGCAAGGGAGGCGGCCAAAGGCCGTCTGCCAGATTGAATAAAAAAAGGAGGGAAACCACGATGGCCAAGGCAGCGACCACCGTGGCCAGCAACGAAAATGTAGCATCGCCTGATGCTACCGCCGCGCCCGCAGGGGCGGATGGGGCCACTAAATTCCCAGACGCAACCGCATCCGCGGCCGTGACGGCGATGGACACGGCTGTGTAATGGGGCCCCCGGGCCCGATAATACAAGTTAACCTCAACTGCTCGGCCAGAGCGCAGGATCTCCTGTTTCAATGCCTGGCCGAGCGGGGTGCCGGGTTGGCAGTCGTGGCGGAGCCGCACAGGGTCCCCAAACATCCACACTGGATGGGGGACTCGATTGGCTCCGCCACGATTATTTGGGCTGGGAGGCCGGGGTCCTCGCCGTGCTCGCTTATCGAGCGCGGCCTGGGATACGTGGCCGTTGATTGGGGCGGCACCGCGGTTGTGGCGATATACGCACCTCCAAGGTGGTCCCTCGAAGAGTTTGAGCAGTATCTGGACGGGGTAGGGAGATGCGTCTCCCGCTGCCATCCCCGTCCGGTGCTGGTCCTGGGGGACTTCAATGCCAAGGCCACGGCTTGGGGTTCCCCCGGGACTGACTCGAGGGGCCAGGAGGTGCTTGATTGGGCGGCGGGACTGGAGCTCCGTCTCCTGAACACGGGCTCGGTCCATACGTGCGTGCGGCATAACGGGGGGTCCATCGTTGACCTTTCGTGGGCAACGCCCCCGGCCGCGCGACGTATTACGGGGTGGAGGGTGGCGGAAGGGGTCGAGACGTTGTCTGACCACAGATACATAGTTCTCGACCTCTCCTCCGCCCCACCGTCGACACTCCGTCGTCGCCCCGCCGATGAAGGTTCGCCTCGACCGCGGTGGGCGCTGAAGCGCCTCGACCAGGACGCTCTGATGGCGGCAGCCCACGTCGTGGCCTGGCCAGCAACACCGACCGGGCCAGTCGACGGGAATGGGGAGGCCCATTGGTTCCGGGGCGCAATGACGTCGGTTTGCGACGTCGCCATGCAACGAACCAGGGTCTTCCCGAGGAAGGCGGTGTACTGGTGGTCGCGCGAGATAGCGAAATTACGCACCGAGTGCGTTCGCGCGCGACGCCAGTACGCTCGCGCCCGTCGACGACGACGAACGGACGACGTGCTGGCTGCCCAGCTGTACGGGCTATATCGGGAGATGGTGGTCGCCCTGCAGCTGGCCATCAGGCGGGCAAAGGACCAGGCCTGGCGCGATCTCCTCGGCTCTCTGAACCGAGATCCGTGGGGGCGCCCATACAAGATGGCTTTGGGACGATTGCGTCCCTGGGCGCCCCCCGTGACGGAGAGCCTGGATCCGGGGCTGCTCGGGCGGGTCGTGGACGCTTTATTCCCCGTTAGCGGGGAGGCGTCCCGGCCTGTCCCTGAGCCAGAGGAACATGAGTGGTCCCCGGATCTTGAGGTTGCACCGGAGGAGATGGCCGGGGTCGTCAAATGGCTCCGGGGCAAGAATACCGCCCCGGGGCCGGACGGTATCCCCGGCCGGGTCTGGTTGCACGCCGCGAGCGTCCTGGGGGAGAGGCTGAGGAGCCTCTACTCTGGACTCCTGAGGTCGGGGACGTTCCCCGACCTATGGAGAGAAAGTCGGATGGTCCTCTTGAGGAAGGATGGGAGGCCGGGGGATTCTCCCTCCGCGTACCGGCCCATATGTCTCCTGGATGAGGCGGGCAAGATCTTCGAGAAGATCATTGTTGCCCGCCTCTCCAGACACCTGTCCCGCGACGGCCCAGATCTGGCTGACTGCCAGTTTGGCTTCCGGGAGGGGCGATCGACGGTCGACGCTATCGACCGTCTCAAGTCCCTCTCGGACAATGCCGTGGCAAGGGGCGGGGTGTGCTTGGCGGTGTCCATTGACATCGTCAATGCGTTCAACACCCTGCCCTGGTCCGCCATTAGGGAGGCCCTCGTCGATCACCAGGTGCCTCCCTATCTGAGGCGGGTGATCGGGGCCTACCTGCGGGACAGGTGGGTTGAATACCCGGGCCGGTGCGGGATGATACGGAGGGAAGTGGACCGCGGGGTCCCGCAGGGGTCCGTTTTAGGACCGCTCCTGTGGGACCTGGGTTACAACGCAGTCCTTGAGAAGGCCTCCCTGCCCGACGGTGCCACCCTCGTCTGCTACGCGGACGACACGTTGGTGGTCGCCGTCGGGAGTACCTTCGAGAGGACCATCCGACGAGCAGAGGTTGCGGTGGCAGCCGTCGTCGCGAGGATCCGCGATCTGGGGCTGAAAATAGCCCCGGAGAAGGCCGAGGCTGTCTGGTTTCACGGACGGCCTCGGTCTCGGCCACCGGCCAGATCGTGGATCCGGGTTGGAGAAGCCTGCGTCGAGGTGAAGTCCGAGTTGAAATATCTCGGACTGATCCTCGACAGCCACTGGTGCTTCGATGCGCATCTCGACCGTCTCGTCCCCCGAGTCGAAAAGGCGGCGGCCTCTTTGGGCCGCCTGCTGCCCAACCTCGGGGGACCGGGAGATTTGGTGCGCCGCCTATACCTGGGCGTGGTGCGGTCTATGGCCTTATACGGTGCCCCAATCTGGGCGCCGTACGTGATGACCAGCCGGCGCAACACGCTGTTGTTGCGCCGGCTGCAGAGGCGGATGGCCATCCGCCTCATAAGAGGTTACCGCACCACGTCTACCGTGGCGGCGCTTGCTCTGGCGGGAGAACTTCCCTTCGAGCTTCAGGCGGCGGTGCGCGCCTATGTTTATGGGCGCACAAGCATCGCCAGCCGTGCTCGAGGGGCCCCGCTGGAGCGAGAGACGGTCGAGGGCTTCGAGCTCCAGGCCCGGAGACTAGCGCTCGCCAGATGGCGTGCCGAGCTTTGCTCCCACGCCGGCGAGCGCGTCCCCGGGGCTCTCCTGCCGCACTTCACCTCGTGGCGGGAGAGACGGCATGGCAGGCTCTCCTACCGAGCGACGCAGGTGTTCACCGGGCATGGCTGCTTCGGTGTCTACCTGTGTCGCATCGGGCGGGAAGCGACGACGGTGTGCCACCATTGTGGCGCGGAGGAAGACTCGGCGCAGCACACGCTGGAGGAATGCCCCGCCTTTTCAGCGCTGCGCCGAGTCCTAAAACGAGAAGTCGGCCACGACCTCGCACTCTCCAGCCTAGTTGGGGCCATGCTGGAGGGCCCGGGGAAGTGGGCGGCAGCAATCTCTTTCTGCGAGGAGGTTATGTCGCGGAAGGAGGCTGCCGAGTGGGATCGGGAGCTTACAGATCCCGCCCGACGTGCCCGGGGACGGCGTGCGCGCCCACGCCGAGAAACCCCGGGCAGCTGAGAGTAGGCGGGCGGCGGGTGTACCAGTACATGCTGGTTTCATTGCCCGCCGCCCGCCAACAGATGAGGACCTCCCCTGTTGTGAGTGGGGGATGGCGAGTCGCCTGAAGGAGGCGAGGGCTAATTGTGATCCTCCTCCAACATACTCGTCGTCCCCCTGGCGGCCGCTGTGATCAGGGCGGGGGCCCTGGTCACCTATCGCGCGGTCGCCGTGTCGGGGCGGTGCGGGGTGCGACCCCTCGCGCCGCCGAATTTAAATGGATTGAGGGGGGAGGATTATATCTCCCCCGGGACGCGGCTGGCCATCCTTACCATCCTGATGGCCGGCCAGGCGAGGGGGAGCCGCGGTAGTGTTCTTCAAGAGTTCCCGTGGCTCCCCCGTTGAATCGCCAGCGATCGGTCCTGCGTCCTCAGGTCGCCGTGGAGGTTTTAGTGGGTCAATCCCCACACTACCCTCGTCCCGTTCCCCCGGGCAGGGCGGGGGTGTCTGGCGAGCAGATTTCCTCCACGTAAAAATAAAAAAAAAAAAAAAAAGGTTATGTCAAGGTTCCCCCCCGTGTCCGCTACCTTGTCGTGGTGGGGGGGCTTCGTGCCCTAATGATCCTCAAGGCTGTGCCGGCGGGGAATTTATTCCCTGGCAGGTTCTACCATGCCGGAGTGGCTTGAGGTGAGGGGCCAATTAAAGTCGGACACATACCGTAAACCTGTGGTCATGTTTGGCGGTGGCGGTCTGTGGCCACCCAGGGCGGGAGATAACCCCCGAACTAGCCCTCGCGTAGGAGGGTTGATCGGCCGAGTCGATGGGTGTATCGGCGATGAAGGCATTAGAGACCGTCAGTGCGTCGTACATGTAGTACTTCGCATAATGGCGAGGCCCTGATTTAGCATACGGGCTGTGGCGTGTTCTTTGTACAGCACTGTATGTGCTGTATGACTTCCGACTGGGGAACTGTTGTCACTCGTGGCATCAGTTCCCCAGTTTACGTTAAACGGTTTTTCAGACCGTTTTTCGTGGGCGGAACACGCCACTAGACAACACTCCGCTGGGCTCAGGAATACATGGGATGCAATCAATCCCCTGGGCAACCCAGGCCGCAAGGGGCAAACGTGCCCTAGCCACACTTGAGCCTCCACGAAAAAGGTACCGCTGGATAGCTCGTGTTCTTAAATACGCAGCGAACTGAACGAAGTGTGGTGGAGAGGAAGAGGCAGCCTCTCCGACTGCTGTCTCCCACGTGTTTGCCGTGCGTGGCGACCCTTGTCGTCGGAAAAGAGGATCCTGGGATCTGAGGGGGCCCTCTCCTGCGGGTGAGACGTCCCCAACACGTACCTTTGGCCTCTGCTTCGGCTAGATGGGCGGCTGGACGAGAAAAGCAGCCCTGGTCCAGTCAATCGGCTTGGAACGACCACACGCTTCGGGCAAGTGGGTTCTGCTGGGCGAGGACGCGGGCTGGGTAAGGAAACCGACCCAGCCAGCAGACTATATTCGGTGCGTAGCCCTAACTCAGCCTTTGGCGGGTTCCAAATTGTGTGGGTCGGTGGTGGCCGGGGAGCGCACTGGATGAAAGACCAAGACACATTATGGGTCTTAATAAAATTAATGAACAAAAAACTAAGCGTCCAAAGACGACGGGTCCAGCTCCTACTCGGAGTGAAGCCGTCGCCGCAGACGCGGGAACTGCAAATGCAGCTGTCAGTCCCCCCGCGTCTGTGAGAAAGACAAGATCCGGGAAGGTGATTAATATCGCCAATCCTCGTGTGATCTTGCAAAGATGTGTGACTCCCACGCGAGCGGTCTCGGTGAAAACCGAGCCCACGGTAGAAGGTACGCCGGACACCGGTAACGTGGAAGTAATCGAACGAGTCGGAGACACGTCACTCGTGAAGGTGCAGTCGGCACCCGAGCGTGTCGAGGACCCTACTGGTGACGGTTGGCAAACCGTCACCAAAAAGTCAAAGCGAGCCAAGCCGGGCGCACCCACCGGCAAGGCCGCAGTAAACCGGGCCAGGAGACCGAAGGGGACGTTCTCCGGGCAGAAGGTACGGCCTCTCGATCTCGTAAGAGACGAAGCCTTTAGGCGAGTGTCCGAAATACGGACCTTTTGCTTTCGACCTGAGTCGAAAGTCAATAAGGAGTCCGGGTCAAAGATACTCGCCGAGGTTGAGGCACTCAACGAGCTGGTCCAGGAGCTTATTCAACGGAATAGCTTCGTCGAAGGGCAGCTCGCCGCGGTCAGGGCGGACCTAAAAGCGCGTCCTGCCGTAATGAGTGCGATGCGACCTGGGCCGTCCAAGGGAACTCTCCCGAAGACGGCCTGCAACGCCGCGCAGTCGACTTACGCCCATGTGAACAAAGTCGACTGCAAAGGAGCTTCTCCGGAAGCGGGGAGACGGCCACAATCGCAGCATGTGGTAAAAATCTTCCCGCCGAAGGAAAAAGGACAGAGCAGCGAAGTTACGAAGGTTACTGTTCTGTCGCTCGTTAAACCAGCGAAGGAGGCGATCCGAATTAAGTCGGTCCGACGCATCCACTCCGGTGGCATCGTCGTCGAGACCGACCGAAAGGAGGACCTGCAAGCCTTCGTTGGCAATAAGAAGCTCCGGAGCGCGGGTCTGTCCGTCTCCTTACCTACCAAGCGGGACCCCGAGGTTTTAGTTTACGACGTCCCGCGTCGGATGGGTAAGGACGAAATTGCCTCCAGTATTTGGAGGCAAAATCTCTGCGATGCGAACCAGAAGGATGTGCCTTCGGGAATTCGGGTCAGCCGCATGGCTGGCAAGACCCCGGAGACAGCC
This sequence comes from Megalopta genalis, assembly GCF_051020955.1. Taxonomy (NCBI): domain Eukaryota; kingdom Metazoa; phylum Arthropoda; class Insecta; order Hymenoptera; family Halictidae; genus Megalopta; species Megalopta genalis. Next base: position 775,964 of record NC_135023.1, on the reverse strand, counting down.
AACTGGGTCGTTGCCGTCAGTCCGCAGAATCTTCAGCGGCTGAAGCAGAGGGGTAGCCGAGTTTACCTTGGATGGAACTCCTGTCGTGTACGGGATTTCGTCCAGGTGCTTCGGTGCTACCGTTGTCAACGCTTCGGGCATACCTCGAAGCGTTGTAAATTCAAGGAGGACGTGTGCGGTCACTGCTCCCAAAAGGGGCATACCTTCACGCTCTGTAGCAAGAAGAGTGAACCTCCGGTCTGCTCTAATTGCAAGGACAGAGGGTGGGCTAGTGCACACAAGTCGCGGGACCCAGCTTGCGCTTCCTATCAGGCGGCGCTAGCTTTGGAGTCGTCCCGTGTCCGACTTGAGTGACGGGCAGACGTGGACTTGTCCACTCCGCCATTCGAACGGCATGCTGGGCGGACCCCTCGGGGTTCGCCCCCTCGGGCCAGGCTGAAGCCCCTCTTGCGGAGATAAATTGACTTTAACACTACTCCGTCAAGAGTGCCTGGATTGGGTTGGACTCGAGGTGGCAGCGGGAGTAGCACGTTGTCTTCCCCTGTCACGATAACGAACGAGGGTAGAGCCAGACCATCGGCACGCGTCGAGAGAGCGGCTAGTATAGTCCACATAGGACCCAGGCATAGCCCATCTTAAGACTCACAACGACGACACTAACTGTGGTCATGTTTTACAGGAACGGGGGTCTTGCCTTAACCGGCCGGGCCGCGAGGATGACAACCTCTCTAAAAAATCCCTAGCCCCAAGCAGTGTTGCGCGGTGAAGAGGGCGTAGCTGGAGTAAGCGCCAGCTATGGTTGGTGGGTGCACCAATCGTTAGCGGACAACCCCGGGGTACCTGGCGACCCCCCGGGCGTGGCCTTCCCCGGGTATGGCGGCTCTACCCGGGGTGACCTCCTTTCCGACCACACTCGTGGGATTAAGTATGGAGTCTACTTTTTCACAAACAACCGGGGAGGGGGGAAACGTGCGTGAGGTGGAGGTGCGCGGGCCTATCGTGCGCCTCAAAAGATGCACAGAGCCGGTGTCGCGGAGGCATTCGGCGACACGCGGCAAAAAGAGGACCGCAGCGGGCCTTGGTGAGTGCGATGAGGGGGAGGAGTCAGATTTCTCTGTCTCCTCCCACCACTCATCGCAGAGTGTCCCGGGCTCGTCGTCAGCGAGGAAAAGAGGACGGCCGCCGACGACCGGCGAATATGTTGGCCTCGCAGAGGCCTAACTTAGGCTGGCCGAGGCTTCGCAGCTGGAGGCCGAGGCAAGGGAGGTGGCGGCGATATTCGACCCGGGAGCCCCCGTGCCGAGACCATCGCGGTCGAGCGTCCCGCTCCCGGACGAGACGGATATAGCGGAAAATTTCCGCAACCGTCCAACGCGGGATGTCGCGGCCGCTATATTGGAGAGCCTGGATGAAGTGGCCAGGATCTCCGGCGTGTCAAAGGGGCTGAAGGGCAATTTGGCCCGCGCCCTAAGGGTGGCCGCCTTAAACGGCAGGGTGGGGTTGTCCGAGCTTGCGGTTAGGTCAGCTACCGACGCCACGCGTGCCCTGGAGGCAGAGAATGCCGTCCTCAGGGGGCAAATGACGGAGCTGCGGGCGGAGGTGGCTCGGCTCCGGCAGGTGGTGGAGGCGAGTACGGCTGCTGCCGCAATGCCTCCGCCGCCGCGCCCGGGAGAGGGCTCAGTATCGCCGCCGATCGTCGCCGCCCGGGACTGCCAACGCTCCGGGCAAGAAAAGTCCTCGCCCCCACATGCGACTGCGCCCGCAGATTTTCTGGCGCAGATAAGCGCCCTGATAGACGCCAAATTGGCGTCATTCAGGAGGGAGCTCGCGCCGCGAACGGACTCGGCCCTGCGATCGGTGGCACCTGGGCCGTCCGTCCCCTCACAGTCTTCGGACAGGGTGGGGCGGAAGACGAAGAAGAAGAAGAAAGGTGGGAAAGCTGGGGCGGCTATAGCGGCCCAGACGGAGCCCGCTCGACCGCGAGCAGAATCGGCGCTACCCTCTGCCGCGCCTCCGCCCCAGGAGGCGTGGTCCCAGGTGGTTGGCCGCAAGGCTAAAAAGGCGGCTGCCAAGGCCACTGCGGCGGCGAATAATAAAAAAGGACGGGTGGTCCCGGCGGCCCCCAGGAAGACACCCCTGCCTCCGCGACCGCCACGCACAGCAGCGGTTACCATAACGGTTCCGTCTGGCGTGGACATTACTTACGCGCAGGCGATGGCCACTGCCAGGTCCAAGGTGGACCTGGCAGAAATTGGCATCGCCTCGCTGAGGCCGCGAAGGGCGGTGACTGGGGGGTTAATTTTGGAAGTCCCTGGCACCGATGGGGCCGCCAAGGCCACCGTCCTCGCCACAAAAGTGGTGGAAGCGCTGGCAGGCACCGGCGTAAAGGTCGCGCGTCCGGTCAAAAAAGCTGACCTTAGGGTGCGCGGCCTGGTCGATTCGACCACGCCGGCGGAGGTCGCTGCGGCTGTTGCCCGCGTGGGCGGGTGCAGCGAGGGGGACATCAATACCGGCGAAATCCGGTCTTCCCCCTCGGGATTGGGCACCCTCTGGGTCCGATGTCCTGCCGCGGCCGCTCGCAAGGTTGCTGTCGCGGGCCGGATAACCGTCGGCTGGACCCAGGCAGCCGTGGAGGCCCTGAGTGCCCGGCCTCTGCAGTGTTACCGTTGCCTTGGTGTTGGCCACACCAGTCAGCGGTGCACTTCTGCCGAGGATAGGTCCGACTGCTGCTATAGATGCGGCAGTCGGGACCATAAGGTGGCAGCCTGTACGGCCACGCCCAATTGTCCGCTTTGTGCGGGCGCGGGCAGGCCTTCTGGTCACCGCCTCGGCGGCCGGGCGTGTCCTGTCAGTGCGAGGCGAGGCAAGGTAGGCGGCCAAAGGTCGTCTGCCAGATTCAATAAAAAAGGGAAGGAAACCACGATGGCCAAGGCAGCGACCACCGTGGCCAGCAACGAAAAGGCGGCACCGCCTGATGCTACCGCCGCACCCGCGGGGGCGAATGGGGCCACTAAAGTCCCTGACGCCACCGCATCCGCGGCCGTGACGGCGATGGACACGGCTGTGTAATGGGGCCCCCGGGCCCGATAATACGAGTTAACCTCAACTGCTCGGCCAGAGCGCAGGATCTCCTGTTTCAATGCCTGGCCGAGCGGGGTGCCGGGTTGGCAGTCGTGGCGGAGCCGCACAGGGTCCCCAAACATCCACACTGGATGGGAGACTCGATTGGCTCCGCCGCGATTATTTGGGCTGGGAGACCGGGGACCCCGCCGTGCTCGCTTATCGAGCTCGGCCTGGGATACGTGGCCGTCGATTGGGGCGGCACTGCGGTTGTGGCGATATACGCACCTCCGAGATGGTCCCTCGAAGAGTTTGAGCAGTATCTGGACGGGGTAGGGAGATGCGTCTCCCGCTGCCATCCCCGTCCGGTGCTGGTCCTGGGGGCCTTCAATGCCAAGGCCACGGCTTGGGGTTCTCCCGGGACTGACTCGAGGGGCCGGGAGGTGCTGGATTGGGCGGCGGGACTGGAGCTCCGTCTCCTGAACACGGGCTCGGTCCATACGTGCGTGCGGCATAACGGGGGGTCCATCGTTGACCTTTCGTGGGCAACACCCCCGGCTGCGCGCCGTATTACGGGGTGGAGGGTGGCGGAAGGGGTCGAGACGTTGTCTGACCATAGATACATAGTTCTCGACCTCTCCGCCGCCCCACCATCGACACCCCGTCGTCGCCCCGCCGATGACGGTTCGCCTCAGCCGCGGTGGGCGCTGAAGCGCCTCGACCAGGACGCTCTGATGGCGGCAGCCCACGTCGTGGCCTGGCCAGCAACACCGGCCGGGCAAGTCGACGGGAATGGGGAGGCCCGTTGGTTCCGGGGCGCAATGACGTCGGTTTGCGACGTCGCCATGCCACGGGCCAGGGTCTTCCCGAGGAAGGCGGTGTACTGGTGGTCGCGCGAGATAGCGGAATTACGCACCGCGTGCGTTCGCGCGCGACGCCAGTACGCTCGCGCCCGTCGACGACGACGAACGGACGACGTGCTGGCTGCCCAGCTGTACGGGCTATATCGGGAGAAGGTGGTCGCCCTGCAGCTGGCCATCAGGCGAGCAAAGGACCAGGCCTGGCGCGATCTCCTCGGCTCTCTGAACCGAGATCCATGGGGGCGCCCATACAAGATGGCATTGGGACGATTGCGTCCCTGGGCGCCCCCCGTGACGGAGAGCCTGGATCCGGGGCTGCTCGGGCGGGTCGTGGACGCTTTATTCCCCGTTAGCGGGGAGGCGTCCCGGCCCGTCCCTGAGCCAGAGGAACATGAGTGGTCCCCGGATCTTGAGGTCGCGCCGGAGGAGATGGCCGGGGTCGTCAAATGGCTCCGGGGCAAGAATACCGCCCCGGGGCCGGACGGTATCCCCGGCCGGGTCTGGTTGCTCGCCACGAGCGTCCTGGGGGAGAGGCTGAGGAGCCTCTACTCTGGGCTCCTGAGGTCGGGGACGTTCCCTGACCTATGGAGAGAAAGTCGGATGGTCCTCTTGAGGAAGGATGGGAGGCCGGGGGATTCTCCCTCCGCGTACCGGCCCATTTGTCTCCTGGATGAGGCGGGCAAGATCTTCGAGAAGATCATTGTTGCCCGCCTCTCCAGACACCTGTCCCGCGACGGCCCCGATCTGGCGGACTGCCAGTTTGGCTTCCGGGAGGGGCGATCGACGGTGGACGCTATCGACCGTCTCAAGTCCCTCTCGGACAATGCCGTGGCAAGGGGCGGGGTGTGCTTGGCGGTGTCCATTGACATCGTCAATGCGTTCAACACCCTGCCCTGGTCCGCCATTAGGGAGGCCCTCGTTGATCACCAGGTGCCTCCCTATCTGAGGCGGTTGATCGGGGCCTACCTGCGGGACAGGTGGGTTGAATACCCGGGCCGGTGCGGGATGATACGGAGGGAGGTGGACTGCGGGGTCCCGCAGGGGTCCGTGCTAGGACCGCTCCTGTGGGACCTGGGTTACAACGCGGTCCTGGAAAAGGCCTCCCTGCCCGACGGTGCTACCCTCGTCTGTTACGCGGACGACACGTTGGTGGTCGCCGTCGGGAGTACCTTCGAGAGGACCATCCGACGAGCAGAGGTTGCGGTGGCAGCCGTCGTCGCGAGGATCCGCGATCTGGGGCTGAAAATAGCCCCGGAGAAGGCCGAGGCTGTCTGGTTCCACGGACGGCCTCGGTCTCGGCCACCGGCCAGATCGTGGATCCGGGTTGGAGAAGCCTGCGTCGAGGTGAAGTCCCAGTTGAAATATCTCGGACTGATCCTCGACAGCCGCTGGAGCTTCGATGCGCATCTCGACCGTCTCGTCCCCCGAGTCGAAAATGTGGCGGCCTCTTTGGGCCGCCTGCTGCCCAACCTCGGGGGACCGGGAGATTTGGTGCGCCGCCTATACCTGGGCGTGGTGCGGTCTATGGCCTTATACGGTGCCCCAATATGGGCGCCGTACGTGATGACCAGCCGGCGCAACACGCTGTTGTTGCGCCGGCTGCAGAGGCGGATGGCCATCCGCCTCATAAGAGGTTACCGCACCACGTCTACCGTGGCGGCGCTTGCTCTGGCGGGAGAACTTCCCTTCGAGCTTCAGGCGGCGGTGCGCGCCTATGTTTATGGGCGCACAAGCATCGCCAGCCGTGCTCGAGGGGCCCCGCCGGAGCGAGAGACGGTCGAGGGCTTCGAGCTCCAGGCCCGGCGACTAGCGCTCGCCAGATGGCGTGCCGAGCTTTGCTCCCACGTCGGCGAGCGCGTCCCCGGGGCTCTCCTGCCGCACTTCACCTCGTGGCGGGAGAGACGGCATGGCAGGCTCTCCTACCGAGCGACGCAGGTGTTCACCGGGCATGGCTGCTTCGGTGTCTACCTGTGTCGCATCGGGCGGGAAGCGGCGACGGTGTGCCACCATTGTGGCGCGGAGGAAGACTCGGCGCAGCACACGCTGGAGGAATGTCCCGCCTTTTCAGCGCTGCGCCGAGTCCTAAGACGAGAAGTCTGCCACGACCTCGCACTCTCCAGCCTAGTTGGGGCCATGCTGGAGGGCCCGGGGAAGTGGGCGGCAGCAATCTCTTTCTGCGAGGAGGTTATGTCGCGGAAGGAGGCTGCCGAGCGGGATCGGGAGCTTACAGATCCCGCCCGACGTGCCCGGGGACGGCGTGCGCGCCCACGCCGAGAAACCCCGGGCAGCTGAGAGTAGGCGGGCGGCGGGTGTACCAGAACATGCTGGTTTCATTGCCCGCCGCCCGCCAACAGAGGAGGACCTCCACTGTTGGGAGTGGGGGATGACGAGTCGCCTGAGGGAGGCGAGTGCTAATTGTGATCCTCCTCGGGTATACTCGTCGTCCCCCCGGCGGCCGCTGTGATCAGGGCGGGGGCCCCGGTCACCCATCGCGCGGTCGCCGTGTCGGGACGGTGCGGGGTGCGACCCCTCGCGCCGCCGAATTTAAATGGATTTTAGGGGGGAGGATTTATCTCCCCCCGGGACGCGGCCGGCCATCGTTACCATCTTGATGGCCGGCCAGGAGAGGGGGAGCCGCGGTAGTGTTCTTCAAGAGTTCCCGTGGCTCCCCCGTTGAATCGCCAGCGATCGGTCCTGCGTCCTCTGGTCGCCGTGGAGGTTTTAGTGGGTCAAACCCCACACTACCCTCGTCCCGCTCCCCCGGGCGGGGCGGGGGTGTCTGGCGAGCAGATTTCCTCCACGTAAAATAAAAAAAAAAAAAGGTTATGTCAAGGTTGACACGGCTGTGTAATGGGGCCCCCGGGCCCGATAATACAAGTTAACCTCAACTGCTCGGCCAGAGCGCAGGATCTCCTGTTTCAATGCATGGCCGAGCGGGGTGCCGGGTTGGCAGTCGTGGCGGAGCCGCACAGGGTCCCCAAACATCCACACTGGATGGGGGACTCGATTGGCTCCGCCGCGATTATTTGGGCTGGGAGGTCGGGGTCCCGGCCGTGCTCGCTTATCGAGCGCGGCCTGGGATACGTGGCCGTTGATTGGGGCGGCACCGCGGTTGTGGCGATATACGCACCTCCAAGTTGGTCCCTCGAAGAGTTTGAGCAGTATCTGGACGGGGTAGGGAGATGCGTCTCCCGCTGCCATCCCCGTCCGGTGCTGGTCCTGGGGGACTTTAATGCCAAGGCCACGGCTTGGGGTTCCCCCGTGACTGATTCGAGGGGCCGGGAGGTGCTGGATTGGGCGGCGGGACTGGAGCTCCGTCTCCTGAACACGGGCTCGGTCCATACGTGCGTGCGGCATAACGGGGGGTCCATCGTTGACCTTTCGTGGGCAACGCCCCCGGCCGCGCGCCGTATTACGGGGTGGAGGGTGGCGGAAGGGGTCGAGACGTTGTCTGACCACAGATACATAGTTCTCGACCTCTCCGCCGCCCCACCATCGACACCCCGTCGTCGCACCGCCGATAAAGGTTCGCCTCAGCCGCGGTGGGCGCTGAAGCGCCTCGACCAGGACGCTCTGATGGCGGCAGCACACGTCGTGGCCTGGCCAGCAACACCGGCCGGGCCAGTCGACGAGAATGGGGAGGCCCATTGGTTCCGTGGCGCAATGACGTCCATTTGCGACGTAGCCATGCCCCGGGCCAGGGTCTTCCCGAGGAAGGCGGTGTACTGGTGGTCGCGCGCGAAATAGCGGAATTACGCACCGCGTGCGTCCGCGCGCGACGCCAGTGCGCTCGCGCCCGTCGACGACGACGTACGGACGACGTGATGGCTGCCCAGCTGTACGGGCGATATCGGGAGAAGGTGGTCGCCCTGCAGCTGGCCATCAGGCGAGCGAAGGACCAGGCCTGGCGCGATCTCCTCGGCTCTCTGAACCGAGATCCGTGGGGGCGCCCATACAAGATGGCTTTGGGACGATTGCGTCCCTGGGCGCCCCCCGTGACGGAGAGCCTGGATCCGGGGCTGCTCGGGCGGGTCGTGGACGCTTTATTCCCCGTTAGCGGGGAGGCGTCCCGGCCCGTCCCTGAGCCAGAGGAACATGAGTGGCCCCCGGATCTTGAGGTCGCGCCGGAGGAGATGGCCGCGGTCGTCAAATGGCTCCGGGGCAAGAATACCGCCCCGGGGCCGGACGGTATCCCCGGCCGGGTCTGGTTGCTCGCCGTGAGCGTCCTGGGGGAGAGGCTGAGGAGCCTCTACTCTGGGCTCCTGAGGTCGGGGACGTTCCCCGACCTATGGAGGGAAAGTCGGATGGTCCTCTTGAGGAAGGATGGGAGGCCGGGGGATTCTCCCTCCGCGTACCGGCCCATTTGTCTCCTGGATGAGGCGGGCAAGATCTTCGAGAAGATCATTGTTGCCCGCCTCTCCAGGCACCTGTCCCGCGACGGCCCCGATCTGGCGGACTGCCAGTTTGGCTTCCGGGAGGGGCGATCGACGGTCGACGCTATCGACCGTCTCAAGTCCCTCTCGGACAATGCCGTGGCAAGGGGCGGGGTGTGCTTGGCGGTGTCCATTGACATCGTCAATGCGTTCAACACCCTGCCCTGGTCCGCCATTAGGGAGGCCCTCGTCGATCACCAGGTGCCTCCCTATCTGAGGCGGGTGATCGGGGCCTACCTGCGGGACAGGTGGGTTGAATACCCGGGCCGGTGCGGGAAAATACGGAGGGAAGTGGACCAAGGGGTCCCGCAGGGGTCCGTTTTAGGACCGCTCCTGTGGGACCTGGGTTACAACGCGGTCCTGGAGAAGGCCTCCCTGCCCGACGGTGCCACCCTCGTCTGCTACGCGGACGACACGTTGGTGGTCGCCGTCGGGAGTACCTTCGAGAGGACCATCCGACGAGCAGAGGTTGCGGTGGCAGCCGTCGTCGCGAGGATCCGCGATCTGGGGCTGAAAATAGCCCCGGAGAAGGCCGAGGCTGTCTGGTTCCACGGACGGCCTCGGTCTCGGCCACCGGCCAGATCGTGGATCCGGGTTGGAGAAGCCTGCGTCGAGGTGAAGTCCCAGTTGAAATATCTCGGACTGATCCTCGACAGCCGCTGGAGCTTCGATGCGCATCTCGACCGTCTCGTCCCCCGAGTCGAAAATGTGGCGGCCTCTTTGGGCCGCCTGCTGCCCAACCTCGGGGGACCGGGAGATTTGGTGCGCCGCCTATACCTGGGCGTGGTGCGGTCTATGGCCTTATACGGTGCCCCAATATGGGCGCCGTACGTGATGACCAGCCGGCGCAACACGCTGTTGTTGCGCCGGCTGCAGAGGCGGATGGCCATCCGCCTCATAAGAGGTTACCGCACCACGTCTACCGTGGCGGCGCTTGCTCTGGCGGGAGAACTTCCCTTCGAGCTTCAGGCGGCGGTGCGCGCCTATGTTTATGGGCGCACAAGCATCGCCAGCCGTGCTCGAGGGGCCCCGCCGGAGCGAGAGACGGTCGAGGGCTTCGAGCTCCAGGCCCGGCGACTAGCGCTCGCCAGATGGCGTGCCGAGCTTTGCTCCCACGCCGGCGAGCGCGTCCCCGGGGCTCTCCTGCCGCACTTCACCTCGTGGCGGGAGAGACGGCATGGCAGGCTCTCCTACCGAGCGACGCAGGTGTTCACCGGGCATGGCTGCTTCGGTGTCTACCTGTGTCGCATCGGGCGGGAAGCGACGACGGTGTGCCACCATTGTGGCGCGGAGGAAGACTCGGCGCAGCACACGCTGGAGGAATGTCCCGCCTTTTCAGCGCTGCGCCGAGTCCTAAAACGAGAAGTCGGCCACGACCTCGCACTCTCCAGCCTAGTTGGGGCCATGCTGGAGGGCCCGGGGAAGTGGGCGGCAGCAATCTCTTTCTGCGAGGAGGTTATGTCGCGGAAGGAGGCTGCCGAGCGGGATCGGGAGCTTACAGATCCCGCCCGACGTGCCCGGGGAAGGCGTGCGCGTACACGCCGAGAAACCCCGGGCAGCTGAGAGTAGGCGGGCGGCGGGTGTACCAGAATATGCTGGTTTCATTGCCCGCCGCCCGCCAACAGAGGAGGACGTCCACTGTTGGGAGTGGGGGATGACGAGTCGTCTGAGGGAGGCGAGTGTTAACTGTGATCCTCCTCCAATATACTCATCGTCCCCCCGGCGGCCGCTGTGATCAGGGCGGGGGCCCTGGTCACCTATCGCGCGGTCGCCGTGTCGGGGCGGTGCGGGTTGCGACCCCTCGCGCCGCCGAATTTAAATGGATTTAGGGGGGAGGATTATATCTCCCCCGGGACGCGGCCGGCCATCCTTACCATCCTGATGGCCGGCCAGGCGAGGGGGAGCCGCGGTAGTGTTCTTCAAGAGTTCCCGTGGCTCCCCCGTTGAATCGCCAGCGATCGGTCCTGCGTCCTCAGGTCGCCGTGGAGGTTTTAGTGGGTCGATCCCCACACTACCCTCGTCCCGCTCCCCCGGGCGGGGCGGGGGTGTCTGGCGAGCAGATTTCCTCCACGTAAAAAAAAAAAAAAAAAAAAAAAAAGGTTATGTCAAGGTTATGTCAAGGTTGCCTTGGTGTTGGCCACACCAGTCAGCGGTGCACTTCTGCCGAGGATAGGTCCGACTGCTGCTATAGATGCGGCAGTCGGGACCATAAGGCGGCAGCCTGTTCGGCCACGCCCAATTGTCCGCTTTGTGCGGGCGCGGGCAAGCCGTCTGGCCACCGCCTCGGCAGCCGGGCTTGCCCTGCCAGTGCGGGGCGGGGCAGGGGAGGCGGCCAAAGGCCGTCTGCCAGGTATAATAAAAAGGGGAGGGAAACCACGATGGCCAAGGCAGCGACCACCGTGGCCAGCAACGAAAAGGTAGCACCGCCTGATGCTACCGCCGCGCCCGCGTGGGCGGATGGGGCCACTAAAGTCCCAGACGCCACCGCATGCGCGGCCGTGACGGCGATGGACTCGGCTGTGTAATGGGGCCCCCGGGCCCGATAATACAAGTGAACCTCAACTGCTCGGCCAGAGCGCAGGATCTCCTGTTTCAATGCCTGGCCGAGCGGGGTGCCGGGTTGGCAGTCGTGGCGGAGCCGCACAGGGTCCCCAAACATCCACACTGGATGGGGGACTCGATTGGCTCCGCCGCGATTATTTGGGCTGGGATGTCGGGGTCCCCGCCGTGCTCGCTTATCGAGCGCGGCCTGGGATACGTGGCCGTTGATTGGGGCGGCACCGCGGTTGTGGCGATATACGCACCTCCAAGTTGGTCCCTCGGAGAGTTTGAGCAGTATCTGGACGGGGTAGGGAGATGCGTCTCCCGCTGCCATCCCCGTCCGGTGCTGGTCCTGGGGGACTTCAATGCCAAGGCCACGGCTTGGGGTTCTCCCGGGACTGACTCGAGGGGCCGGGAGGTGCTGGATTGGGCGGCGGGACTGGAGCTCCGTCTCCTGAACACGGGCTCGGTCCATACGTGCGTGCGGCATAACGGGGGGTCCATCGTTGACCTTTCGTGGGCAACACCCCCGGCTGCGCGCCGTATTACGGGGTGGAGGGTGGCGGAAAGGGTCGAGACGTTGTCTGACCATAGATACATAGTTCTCGACCTCTCCTCCGCCCCACCATCGACACCCCGTCGTCGCCCCGCCGATGACGGTTCGCCTCAGCCGCGGTGGGCGCTGAAGCGCCTCGACCAGGACGCTCTGATGGCGGCAGCCCACGTCGTGGCCTGGCCAGCAACACCGGCCGGGCAAGTCGACGGGAATGGGGAGGCCCGTTGGTTCCGGGGCGCAATGACGTCGGTTTGCGACGTCGCCATGCCCCGGGCCAGGGTCTTCCCGAGGAAGGCGGTGTACTGGTGGTCGCGCGAAATAGCGGAATTACGCACCGCGTGCGTCCGCGCGCGACGCCAGTGCGCTCGCGCCCGTCGACGACGACGTACGGACGACGTGATGGCTGCCCAGCTGTACGGGCGATATCGGGAGAAGGTGGTCGCCCTGCAGCTGGCCATCAGGCGAGCGAAGGACCAGGCCTGGCGCGATCTCCTCGGCTCTCTGAACCGAGATCCGTGGGGGCGCCCATACAAGATGGCTTTGGGACGATTGCGTCCCTGGGCGCCCCCCGTGACGGAGAGCCTGGATCCGGGGCTGCTCGGGCGGGTCGTGGGCGCTTTATTCCCCGTTAGCGGGGAGGCGTCCCGGCCCGTCCCTGAGCCAGAGGAACATGAGTGGCCCCCGGATCTTGAGGTCGCGCCGGAGGAGATGGCCGCGGTCGTCAAATGGCTCCGGGGCAAGAATACCGCCCCGGGGCCGGACGGTATCCCCGGCCGGGTCTGGTTGCTCGCCGTGAGCGTCCTGGGGGAGAGGCTGAGGAGCCTCTACTCTGGGCTCCTGAGGTCGGGGACGTTCCCCGACCTATGGAGGGAAAGTCGGATGGTCCTCTTGAGGAAGGATGGGAGGCCGGGGGATTCTCCCTCCGCGTACCGGCCCATTTGTCTCCTGGATGAGGCGGGCAAGATCTTCGAGAAGATCATTGTTGCCCGCCTCTCCAGGCACCTGTCCCGCGACGGCCCCGATCTGGCGGACTGCCAGTTTGGCTTCCGGGAGGGGCGATCAACGGTCGACGCTATCGACCGTCTCAAGTCCCTCTCGGACAATGCCGTGGCAAGGGGCGGGGTGTGCTTGGCGGTGTCCATTGACATCGTCAATGTGTTCAACACCCTGCCCTGGTCCGCCATTAGGGAGGCCCTCGTCGATCACCAGGTGCCTCCCTATCTGAGGCGGGTGATCGGGGCCTACCTGCGGGACAGGTGGGTTGAATACCCGGGCCGGTGCGGGATGATACGGAGGGAAGTGGACCGCGGGGTCCCGCAGGGGTCCGTTTTAGGACCGCTCCTGTGGGACCTGGGTTACAACGCGGTCCTGGAGAAGGCCTCCCTGCCCGACGGTGCCACCCTCGTCTGCTACGCGGACGACACGTTGGTGGTCGCCGTCGGGAGTACCTTCGAGAGGACCATCCGACGAGCAGAGGTTGCGGTGGCAGCCGTCGTCGCGAGGATCCGCGATCTGGGGCTGAAAATAGCCCCGGAGAAGGCCGAGGCTGTCTGGTTCCACGGACGGCCTCGGTCTCGGCCACCGGCCAGATCGTGGATCCGGGTTGGAGAAGCCTGCGTAGAGGTGAAGTCCGAGTTGAAATATCTCGGACTGATCCTCGACAGCCGCTGGAGCTTCGATGCGCATCTCGACCGTCTCGTCCCCCGAGTCGAAAAGGCGGCGGCCTCTTTGGGCCGCCTGCTGCCCAACCTCGGGGGACCGGGAGATTTGGTGCGCCGCATATACCTGGGCGTGGTGCGGTCTATGGCCTTATACGGTGCCCCAATATGGGCGCCGCACGTGATGACCAGCCGGCGCAACACGCTGTTGTTGCGCCGGCTGCAGAGGCGGATGGCCATCCGCCTCATAAGAGGTTACCGCACCACGTCTACCGTGGCGGCGCTTGCTCTGGCGGGAGAACTTCCCTTCGAGCTTCAGGCAGCGGTGCGCGCCTATGTTTATGGGCGCACAAGCATCGCCAGCCGTGCTCGAGGGGCCCCGCCGGAGCGAGAGACGGTCGGGGGCTTCGAGCTCCAGGCCCGGCGACTAGCGCTCGCCAGATGGCGTGCCGAGCTTTGCTCCCACGCCGGCGAGCGCGTCCCCGGGGCTCTCCTGCCGCACTTCACCTCGTGGCGGGAGAGACGGCATGGCAGGCTCTCCTACCGAGCGACGCAGGTGTTCACCGGGCATGGCTGCTTCGGTGTCTACCTGTGTCGCATCGGGCGGGAAGCGACGACGGTGTGCCGCCATTGTGGCGCGGAGGAAGACTCGGCGCAGCATACGCTGGAGGAATGTCCCACCTTTTCAGCGCTGCGCCGGGTCCTAAAACGAGAAGTCGGCCACGACCTCGCACTCTCCAGCCTGGTTGGGGCCATGCTGGAGGGCCCGGGGAAGTGGGCGGCAGCAATCTCTTTCTGCGAGGAGGTTATGTCGCGGAAGGAGGCTGCCGAGCGGGATCGGGAGCTTACAGATCCCGCCCGACGTGCCCGGGGACGGCGTGCGCGCCCACGCCGAGAAACCCCGGGCAGCTGAGAGTAGGCGGGCGGCGGGTGTACCAGAATATGCTGGTTTCATTGCCCGCCGCCCGCCAACAGAGGAGGACCTCCACTGTTGGGAGTGGGGGATGACGAGTCGCCTGAAGGAGGCGAGGGTTAACTGTAATCCTCCTCCGATATACTCGTCGTCCCCCCAGCGGCCGATGTGATCAGGGCGGGGGCCCTGGTCACCTATCGCGCGGTCGCCGTGTCGGGGCGGTGCGGGGTGCGACCCCTCGCGCCGCCGAATTTAAATGGATTTTAGGGGGGAGGATTTATTTTATTTCCCCCCGGGACGCGGCCGGCCATCGTTACCATCTTGATGGCCGGCCAGGCGAGGGGGAGCCGCGGTAGTGTTCTTCAAGAGTTCCCGTGGCTCCCCCGTTGAATCGCCAGCGATCGGTCCTGCGTCCTCAGGTCGCCGTGGAGGTTTTAGTGGGTCAATCCCCACACTACCCTCGTCCCGCTCCCCCGGGCTGGGCGGGGGTGTCTGGCGAGCAGATTTCCTCCACGTAAAATAAAAAAAAAAAAAAAAAAGGTTATGTCAAGGTCCCCCCCATGTCCGCTACCTTGTCGTGGTGGGGGGGCTTCGTGCCCTAATGATCCTCAAGGCTGTGCCGGCGGGGAATTTATTCCCTGGCAGGTTCTACCATGCCGGAGTGGCTTGAGGTGAGGGGCCAACTAAAGTCGGACACCTGTGGTCATGTTTTACAGGAACGGGGGTCTTGCCTTAACCGGCCGGGCCGCGAGGATGACAACCTCTCTAAAAAATCCCTAGCCCCAAGCAGTGTTGCGCGGTGAAGAGGGCGTAGCTGGAATAAGCGCCAGCTATGGTTGGTGGGTGCACCAATCTTTAGCGGACAACCCCGGGGTACCTGGCGACCCCCGGGTGTATTAGCCTTCCCCGGGTATGGCGGCTCTGCCCGGGGTGACCTTCTTTCCGACCACACTCGTGGGACCAATTATGGATTCTTTTAAACAAATAACCGGGGAGGGGGGAAACGAGCGTGAGGTGGAGGTGCGCGGTCCTATCGTGCGCCTCAAAAGATGTACAGCGCCGGTGTCGCGGAGGCACTCTGCAACACGCGGCAAAAAGAGGACCGCAGCGGGCCTTGGTGAGTGCGATGAGGGGGAGGAGTCAGATTTCTCTGTCTCCTCCCACCACTCATCGCAGAGTGTCCCGGGCTCGTCGTTAGCGAGGAAGAGAGGACGGCCGCCGACGACCGGCGAATATGTTGGCCTCGCAGAGGCCAAACTTAGGCTGGCCGAGGCCTCGCAGTTGGAGGCCGAGGCAAGGGAGGTGGCGGCGATATTCGACCCGGGTGCCCCCGTGCCGAGACCATCGCGGTCGAGCGTTCCGCTCCCGGACGAGACGGATATCGCGGAAAATTTCCGCAACCGTCCGACGCGGGATGTCGCGGCCGCTATATTGGAGAGCCTGGATGAGGTGGCCAGGATCTCCGGTGTGTCAAAGGGGCTGAAGGGCAACTTGGCCCGCGCCCTGAGGGTGGCCGCTTTAAACGGCAGGGTGGGGGTGTCCGAGCTTGCGGTTAGGTCAGCTACCGACGCCACGCGTGCCCTGGAGGCAGAGAATGCCGTCCTCAGGGGGCAAATGACGGAGCTGCGGGCGGAGGTGGCCCGGCTCCGGCAGGTGGTGGAGGCGAGTACGGCTGCTGCCGCAATGCCTCCGCCGCCGCGCCCGGGAGAGGGCTCAGTATCGCCGCCGATCGTCGCCGCCCGGGACTGCCAACGCTCCGGGCAAGAAAAGTCCTCGCCCCCACCTGCGGCTGCGCCCGCAGATTTTCTGGCGCAGATAAGCGCCATGATAGACGCCAAATTGGCGTCATTCAGGAGGGAGCTCGCGCCGCGAACGGACTCGGCCCTGCGATCGGTGGCACCTGGGCCGTCCGTCCCCTCACAGTCTTCGGACAGGGTGGGGCGGAAGACGAAGAAGAAGAAGAAAGGTGGGAAAGCTGGGGCGGCTATAGCGGCCCAGACGGAGCCCGCTCGACCTCGAGCAGAATTGGCCCCACACTCCGCCGCGCCTCCACCCCAGGAGGCGTGGTCCCAGGTGGTTGGCCGGAAGGCCAAAAAGGCGGCTGCCAAGGCCACTGCGGCCGCGAATAGAAAAGGACGGGTGGTCCCGGCGGCCCCCAGGAAGACACCCCTGCCTCCTCGACCGCCACGCACAGCAGCGGTTACCATAACGGTTCCGTCTGGCGTGGATATTACTTACGCGCAGGCGATGGCCACTGTCAGGTCCAAGGTGGACCTGGCAGAAATTGGCATCGCCTCGCTGAGGCCGCGAAGGGCGGTGACTGGGGGGTTAATTTTGGAGGTCCCTGGCACCGATGGGGCCGCCAAGGCCACCGACCTCGCCACAAAAGTGGCGGAAGCGCTGGCAGGCACCGGCGTAAAGGTCGCGCGTCCGGTCAAGAAAGCTGACCTTAGGGTGCGCGGCCTGGTCGATTCGACCACGCCGGCGGAGGTCGCTGCGGCTGTTGCCCGCGTGGGCGGGTGCAGCGAGGGGGACATCAATACCGGCGAAATTCGGTCTTCCCCCTCGGGATTGGGCACCCTCTGGCTCCGATGTCCTGCCGCGGCCGCTCGCAAGGTTGCTGTCGCGGGCCGGATAACTGTCGGCTGGACCCAGGCAGCCGTGGAGGCCCTGAGTGCCCGGCCTCTGCAGTGTTACCGTTGCCTTGGTGTTGGTCACACCAGTCAGCGGTGCACTTCTGCCGAGGATAGGTCCGACTGCTGCTATAGATGCGGCAGTCGGGACCATAAGGTGGCAGCCTGTACGGCCACGCCCAATTGTCCGCTTTGTGCTGGCGCGGGCAAGCCGTCTGGTCACCGCCTCGGCAGCCAAGCATGTCCTGCCGGTGTGAGGCGAGGCAAGGTAGGCGGCCAAAGACCGTCTGCCAGACTTAATAAAAAAGGGAAGGTAACCACGATGGCCAAGGCAGCGACCATCGTGGCCAGCAACGGAAAGGCAGCATCGCCTGATGCTGACGCCGCGCCCGCGTGGGCGGATGGGGCCATTACAGTCCCAGACGCCACCGCATCCGCGGCCGTGACGGCGATGGACACGGCTGTGTAATGGGGCCCCCGGGCCCGATAATACAAGTTAACCTCAACTGCTCGGCCAGAGCGCAGGAACTCCTGTTTCAATGCCTGGCCGAGCGGGGTGCCGGGTTGGCAGTCGTGGCGGAGCCGCACAGGGTCCCCAAACATCCACACTGGGCGGGGGACTCGATTGGCTCCGCCGCGATTATTTGGGCTGGGAGGCCGGGGTCCCCGCCGTGCTCGGTTATCGAGCGTGGCCTGGGATACGTGGCCGTTGATTGGGGCGGCACCGCGGTTGTGGCGATATACGCACCTCCAAGTTGGTCCCTCGAAGAGTTTGAGCAGTATCTGGACGGGGTAGGGAGATGCGTCTCCCGCTGCCATCCCCGTCCGGTGCTGGTCCTGGGGGACTTTAATGCCAAGGCCACGGCTTGGGGTTCCCCCGGGACTGACTCGAGGGGCCAGGAGGTGCTTGATTGGGCGGCGGGACTGGAGCTCCGTCTCCTGAACACGGGCTCGGTCCATACGTGCGTGCGGCATAACGGGGGGTCCATCGTTGACCTTTCGTGGGCAACGCCCCCGGCCGCGCGCCGTATTACGGGGTGGAGGGTGGCGGAAGGGGTCGAGACGTTGTCTGACCACAGATACATAGTTCTCGACCTCTCCGCCGCCCCACCATCGACACCCCGTCGTCGCCCCGCCGATGAGGGTTCGCCTCAGCCGCGGTGGGCGCTGAAGCGCCTCGACCAGGACGCTCTGATGGCGGCAGCCCACGTCGTGGCCTGGCCAGCAACACCGGCCGGGCCAGTCGACGGGAATGGGGAGGCCCATTGGTTCCGGAGCGCAATGACGTCGATTTGCGACGCCGCCATGCCCCGGGCCAGGGTCTTCCCGAGGAAGGCGGTGTACTGGTGGTCGCGCGCGATAGCGGAATTACGCACCGAGTGCGTCCGCGCGCGACGCCAGTACGCTCGCGCCCGTCGACGACGACGTAGGGACGACGTGCTGGCTGCCCAACTGTACGGGCGATATCGGGAGAAGGTGGTCGCCCTGCAGCTGGCCATCAGGCGAGCGAAGGACCAGGCCTGGCGCGATCTCCTCGGCTCTCTGAACCGAGATCCGTGGGGGCGCCCATACAAGATGGCTTTGGGACGATTGCGTCCCTGGGCGCCCCCCGTGACGGAGAGCCTGGATCCGGGGCTGCTCGGGCGGGTCGTGGACGCTTTATTCCCCGTTAGCGGGGAGGCGTCCCTTCCTGTCCCTCAGCCAGAGGAACATGAGTGGTCCCCGGATCTAGAGGTCGCGCCGGAGGAGATGGCCGGGGTCGTCAAATGGCTCCGGGGCAAGAATACCGGCCCGGGGCCGGACGGTATCCCCGGCCGGGTCTGGTTGCTCGCCGCGAGCGTCCTGGGGGAGAGGCTGAGGAGCCTCTACTCTGGGCTCCTGAGGTCGGGGACGTTCCCCGACCTATGGAGAGAAAGTCGGATGGTCCTCTTGAGGAAGGATGGGAGGCCGGGGGATTCTCCCTCCGCGTACCGGCCCATTTGTCTCCTGGATGAGGCGGGCAAGATCTTCGAGAAGATCATTGTTGCCCGCCTCTCCAGACACCTGTCCCGCGACGGCCCCGATCTAGCGGACTGCCAGTTTGGCTTCCGGGAGGGGCGATCGACGGTCGACGCTATCGAGCGTCTCAAGTCCCTCTCGGACAATGCCGTGGCAAGGGGCGGGGTGTGCTTGGCGGTGTCCATTGACATCGTCAATGCGTTCAACACCCTGCCCTGGTCCGCCATTAGGGAGGCCCTCGTCGATCACCAGGTGCCTCCCTATCTAAGGCGGGTGATCGGAGCCTACCTGCGGGACAGGTGGGTCGAATACCCGGGCCGGTACGGGATGATACGGAGGGAAGTGGACCGCGGGGTCCCGCAGGGGTCCGTTTTAGGACCGCTCCTGTGGGACCTGGGTTACAACGCGGTCCTGGAGAAGGCCTCCCTGCCCGACGGTGCCACCCTCGTCTGCTACGCGGACGACACGTTGGTGGTCGCCGTCGGGAGTACCTTCGAGAGGACCATCCGACGAGCAGAGGTTGCTGTGGCAGCCGTCGTCGCGAGGATCCACGATCTGGGGCTGAAAATAGCCCCGGAGAAGGCCGAGGCTGTCTGGTTCCACGGACGGCCTCGGTCTCGGCCACCGGCCAGATCGTGGATCCGGGTTGGAGAAGCATGCGTCGAGGTGAAGTCCGAGTTGAAATATCTCGGACTGATCCTCGACAGCCGCTGGAGCTTCGATGCGCATCTCGAGCGTCTCGTCCCCCGAGTCGAAAAGGCGGCGGCCTCTTTGGGCCGCCTGCTGCCCAACCTCGGGGGACCGGGAGATTTGGTGCGCCGCCTATACCTGGGCGTGGTGCGGTCTATGGCCTTATACGGTGCCCCAATATGGGCGCCGTACGTGATGACGAGCCGGCGCAACACGCTGTTGTTGCGCCGGCTGCAGAGGCGGATGGCCATCCGCCTCATAAGAGGTTACCGCACCACGTCTACCGTGGTGGCGCTTGCTCTGGCGGGAGAACTTCCCTTCGAGCTTCAGGCGGCGGTGCGCGCCTATGTTTATGGGCGCACAAGCATCGCCAGCCGTGCTCGAGGGGCCCCGCCGGAGCGAGAGACGGTCGAGGGCTTCGAGCTCCAGGCCCGGAGACTAGCGCTCGCCAGATGGCGTGCCGAGCTTTGCTCCCACGCCGGCGAGCGCGTCCCCGGGGCTCTCCTGCCGCACTTCACCTCGTGGCGGGAGAGACGGCATGGCAGGCTCTCCTACCGAGCAACGCAGGTGTTCACCGGGCATGGCTGCTTCGGTGTCTACCTGTGTCGCATCGGGCGGGAAGCGACGACGGTGTGCCACCATTGTGGCGCGGAAGAAGACTCGGCGCAGCACACGCTGGAGGAATGTCCCGCCTTTTCAGCGCTGCGCCGAGTCCTAAAACGGGAAGTCGGTCACGACCTCGCACTCTCCAGCCTAGTTGGGGCCATGCTGGAGAGCCCGGGGAAGTGGGCGGCAGCAATCTCTTTCTGCGAGGATGTTATGTCGCGGAAGGAGGCTGCCGAGCGGGATCGGGAGCTTACAGATCCCGCCCGACGTGCCCGGGGACGGCGTGCGCGCCCACGCCGAGAAACCCCGGGCAGCTGAGAGTAGGCGGGCGGCGGGTGTACCAGAACATGCTGGTTTCATTGCCCGCCGCCCGCCAACAGAGGAGGACCTCCACTGTTGGGAGTGGGGGATGACGAGTCGCCTGAGGGAGGCGAAGGTTAACTGTAATCCTCCTCCAATATACTCGTCGTCCCCCCGGCGTCCGCTCCCCCGGGCGGGGCGGGGGTGTCTGGCGAGCAGATTTCCTCCACGTAAAATAAAAAAAAAAAAAAAAAAAAAAAAAAAAAAGGTTATGTCAAGGTTCCCCCCCGTGTCCGCTACCTTGTCGTGGTGGGGGGGCTTCGTGCCCTAATGATCCTCAAGGCTGTGCCGGCTGGGAATTTATTCCCTGGCAGGTTCCACCATGCCGGAGTGGCTTGAGGTGAGGGGCCAACTAAAGTCGGACACATACCGTAAACCTGTGGTCATGTTTTACAGGAACGGGGGTCTTGCCTTAACCGGCCGGGCCGCGAGGATGACAACCTCTCTAAAAAATCCCTAGCCCCAAGCAGTGTTGCGCGGTGAAGAGGGCGTAGCTGGAGTAAGCGCCAGCTATGGTTGGTGGGTGCACCAATCTTTAGCGGACAACCCCGGGGTACCTGGCGACCCCCGGGTGTATTAGCCTTCCCCGGGTATGGCGGCTCTGCCCGGGGTGACCTTCTTTCCGACCACACTCGTGGGACCAATTATGGATTCTTTTAAACAAATAACCGGGGAGGGGGGAAACGAGCGTGAGGTGGAGGTGCGCGGTCCTATCGTGCGCCTCAAAAGATGTACAGCGCCGGTGTCGCGGAGGCACTCTGCAACACGCGGCAAAAAGAGGACCGCAGCGGGCCTTGGTGAGTGCGATGAGGGGGAGGAGTCAGATTTCTCTGTCTCCTCCCACCACTCATCGCAGAGTGTCCCGGGCTCGTCGTTAGCGAGGAAGAGAGGACGGCCGCCGACGACCGGCGAATATGTTGGCCTCGCAGAGGCCAAACTTAGGCTGGCCGAGGCCTCGCAGTTGGAGGCCGAGGCAAGGGAGGTGGCGGCGATATTCGACCCGGGTGCCCCCGTGCCGAGACCATCGCGGTCGAGCGTTCCGCTCCCGGACGAGACGGATATCGCGGAAAATTTCCGCAACCGTCCGACGCGGGATGTAGCGGCCGCTATATTGGAGAGCCTGGATGAGGTGGCCAGAATCTCCGGTGTGTCAAAGGGGCTGAAGGGCAACTTGGCCCGCGCCCTGAGGGTGGCCGCCTTAAACGGCAGGGTGGGGGTGTCCGAGCTGGCAGTGAGGTCAGCTACCGACGCCACGCGTGTCCTGGAGGCCGAAAATGCCGTCCTCAGGGGGCAAATGATGGAGCTGCAGGCGGAGGTGGCCCGGCTCCGGCAGGTGGTGGAGGCGAGAACGGCTGCTGCCGCAATGCCTCCGCCGCCGCGCCAGGGAGAGGGCTCAGTATCGCCGCCGATCGTCGGCGCCCGGGATTGCCATCGCTCCGGGCAAGAAAAGTCCTCGCCACCACCTGCGGCTGCGCCCGCAGATTTTCTGGCGCAAATAGGCGCCCTGATAGACGCCAAATTGGCGTCATTCAGGAGGGAGCTCGCGCCGCGAACGGACTCGGCCCTGCGATCGATGGCCCCTGGGCCGTCCGTCCCCTCACAGTCTTCGGACAGGGTGGGGCGGAAGACGAAGAAGAAGAAGAAAGGTGGGAAGGCTGGGGCGGCTATAGCGGCCCAGACGGAGCCCGCTCGACCTCGAGCAGAATTGGCCCCACCCTCCGCCGCGCCTCCACCCCAGGAGGCGTGGTCCCAGGTGGTTGGCCGGAAGGCCAAAAAGGCGGCAGCCAAGGCCACTGCGGCCGCGAATAAATGAGGACGGGTGGTCCCGGTGGCCCCCAGGAAGACACCCCTGCCTCAACGACCGCCACGCACAG
Organism: Megalopta genalis; assembly: GCF_051020955.1. Lineage (NCBI taxonomy): Eukaryota > Metazoa > Arthropoda > Insecta > Hymenoptera > Halictidae > Megalopta > Megalopta genalis. Next base: position 753,782 of record NC_135023.1, on the reverse strand, counting down.
CAGCGGTTACCATAACGGTCCCGACTGGCGTGGAGATGACCTACGCGCAGGCGATGGCCACTGCCAGGTCCAAGGTGGACCTGGCAGAAATTGGCATCGCCTCGCTGAGGCCGCGAAGGGCGGTGACTGGGGGGTTAATTTTGGAGGTCCCTGGTACCGATGGGGCCGCCAAGGCCACCGTCCTCGCCACAAAAGTGGCGGAAGCACTGGCAGGTACCGGCGTAAAGGTCGCGCGTCCGGTCAAAAAATCTGACCTTAGGGTGCGCGGCCTGGTCGATTCAACCACGCCGGCGGAGGTCGCTGCGGCTGTTGCCCGCGTGGGCGGGTGCAGCGAGGGGGACATCAATACCGGCGAAATCCGGGCTTCCCCCTCGGGATTGGGCACCCTCTGGGTCCGATGTCCTGCCGAGGCCGCTCGCAGGGTTGCTGTCGCGGGCCGGATAACCGTCGGCTGGACCCAGGCAGCCGTGGAGGCCCTGAGTGCCCGGCCTCTGCAGTGTTACCGTTGCCTTGGTGTTGGCCACACCAGTCAGCGGTGCACTTCTGCCGAGGATAGGTCCGACTGCTGCTATAGATGCGGCAGTCGGGACCATAAGGTGGCAGCCTGTACGGCCACGCCCAATTGTCCGCTTTGTGCGGGCGCGGGCAAGCCGTCTGGTCACCGCCTCGGCAGCCGGGCATGTCCTGCCAGTGTGAGGCGAGGCAAGGTAGGCGGCCAAAGGCCGTCTGCCAGACTCAATAAAAAAGGGAAGGAAACCACGATGGCCAAGGCAGCGACCACCGTGGCCAGCAACGAAAAGGCGGCACCGCCTGATGCTACCGCCGCGCCCGCGGGGGCGGATGGGGCCACTAAAGTCCCAGACGCCACCGCATCCGCGGCCGTGACGGCGATGGACACGGCTGTGTAATGGGGCCCCCGGGCCCGATAATACAAGTTAACCTCAACTGCTCGGCCAGAGCGCAGGATCTCCTGTTTCAATGCATGGCCGAGCGGGGTGCCGGGTTGGCAGTCGTGGCGGAGCCGCACAGGGTCCCCAAACATCCACACTGGATGGGGGACTCGATTGGCTCCGCCGCGATTATTTGGGCTGGGAGGCCGGGGTCCCCGCCGTGCTCGCTTATCGAGCGCGGCCTGGGATACGTGGCCGTTGATTGGGGCGGAACCGCGGTTGTGGCGATATACGCACCTCCAAGGTGGTCCCTCGAAGAGTTTGAGCAGTATCTGGACTGGGTAGGGAGATGCGTCTCCCGCTGCCATCCCCGTCCGGTGCTGGTCCTGGGGGACTTCAATGCCAAGGCCACGGCTTGGGGTTCCCCCGGGACTGACTCGAGGGGCCGGGAGGTGCTGGATTGGGCGGCGGGACTGGAGCTCCGTCTTCTGAACACGGGCTCGGTCCATACGTGCGTGCGGCATAACGGGGGGTCCATCGTTGACCTTTCGTGGTCAACGCCCCCGGCCGCGCGCCGTATTACGGGGTGGAGGGTGGCGGAAGGGGTCGAGACGTTGTCTGACCACAGATACATAGTTCTCGACCTCTCCGCCGCCCCACCATCGACACCCCGTCGTCGCCCCGCCGATTCGGGTTCGCCTCAGCCGCGGTGGGCGCTGAAGCGCCTCGACCAGGACGCTCTGATGGCGGCAGCACACGTCGTGGCCTGGCCAGCAACACCGGCCGGGCCAGTCGACGGGAATGGGGAGGCCCGTTGGTTCCGGGGCGCAATGACGTCGATTTGCGACGTCGCCATGCCCCGGGCCAGGGTCTTCCCGAGGAAGGCGGTGTACTGGTGGTCGCGCGCGATAGCGGAATTACGCACCGAGTGCGTCCGCGCGCGACGCCAGTACGCTCGCGCCCGTCGACGACGACGTACGGACGACGTGCTGGCTGCCCAACTGTACGGGCGATATCGGGAGAAGGTGGTCGCCCTGCAGCTGGCCATCAGGCGAGCGAAGGACCAGGCCTGGCGCGATCTCCTCGGCTCTCTGAACCGAGATCCGTGGGGGCGCCCATACAAGATGGCATTGGGACGATTGCGTCCCTGGGCGCCCCCCGTGACGGAGAGCCTGGATCCGGGGCTGCTCGGGCGGGTCGTGGACGCTTTATTCCCCGTTAGCGGGGAGGCGTCCCGGCCTATCCCTGAGCCAGAGGAACATGAGTGGTCCCCGGATCTTGAGGTCGCGCCGGAGGAGATGGCCGGGGTCGTCAAATGGCTCCGGGGCAAGAATACCGCCCCGGGGCCGGACGGTATCCCCGGCCGGGTCTGGTTGCTCGCCGCGAGCGTCCTGGGGGAGAGGCTGAGGTGCCTCTACTCTGGGCTCCTGAGGTCGGGGACGTTCCCCGACCTATGGAGAGAAAGTCGGATGGTCCTCTTGAGGAAGGATGGGAGGCCGGGGGATTCTCCCTCCGCGTACCGGCCCATTTGTCTCCTGGATGAGGCGGGCAAGATCTTCGAGAAGATCATTGTTGCCCGCCTCTCCAGACACCTGTCCCGCGACGGCCCCGATCTAGCGGACTGCCAGTTTGGCTTCCGGGAGGGGCGATCAACGGTCGATGCTATCGGCCGTCTCAAGTCCCTCTCGGACAATGCCGTGGCAAGGGGCGGGGTGTGCTTGGCGGTGTCCATTGACATCGTCAATGCGTTCAACACCCTGCCCTGGTCCGCCATTAGGGAGGCCCTCGTCGATCACCAGGTGCCTCCCTATCTGAGGCGGGTGATCGGGGCCTACCTGCGGGACAGGTGGGTTGAATACCCGGGCCGGTACGGGATGATACGGAGGGAAGTGGACCGCGGGGTCCCGCAGGGGTCCGTTTTAGGACCGCTCCTGTGGGACCTGGGTTACAACGCGGTCCTGGAAAAGGCCTCCCTGCCCGACGGTGCCACCCTCGTCTGCTACGCGGACGACACGTTGGTGGTCGCCGTCGGGAGTACCTTCGAGAGGACCATCCGACGAGCAGAGGTTGCGGTGGCAGCCGTCGTCGCGAGGATCCGCGATCTGGGGCTGAAAATAGCCCCGGAGAAGGCCGAGGCTGTCTGGTTTCACGGACGGCCTCGGTCTCGGCCACCGGCCAGATCGTGGATCCGGGTTGGAGAAGCCTGCGTCGAGGTGAAGTCCGAGTTGAAATATCTCGGACTGATCCTCGACAGCCACTGGTGCTTCGATGCGCATCTCGACCGTCTCGTCCCCCGAGTCGAAAAGGCGGCGGCCTCTTTGGGCCGCCTGCTGCCCAACCTCGGGGGACCGGGAGATTTGGTGCGCCGCCTATACCTGGGCGTGGTGCGGTCTATGGCCTTATACGGTGCCCCAATATGGGCGCCGTACGTGATGACCAGCCGGCGCAACACGCTGTTGTTGCGCCGGCTGCAGAGGCGGATGGCCATCCGCCTCATAAGAGGTTACCGCACCACGTCTACCGTGGCGGCGCTTGCTCTGGCGGGAGAACTTCCCTTCGAGCTTCAGGCGGCGGTGCGCGCCTATGTTTATAGGCGCACAAGCATCGCCAGCCGTGCTCGAGGGGCCCCGCCGGAGCGAGAGACGGTCGAGGGCTTCGAGCTCCAGGCCCGGCGACTAGCGCTCGCCAGATGGCGTGCCGAGCTTTGCTCCCACGCCGGCGAGCGCGTCCCCGGGGCTCTCCTGCCGCACTTCACCTCGTGGCGGGAGAGACGGCATGGCAGGCTCTCCTACCGAGCGACGCAGGTGTTCACCGGGCATGGCTGCTTCGGTGTCTACCTGTGTCGCATCGGGCGGGAAGCGACGACGGTGTGCCACCATTGTGGCGCGGAGGAAGACTCGGCGCAGCACACGCTGGAGGAATGTCCCGCCTTTTCAGCGCTGCGCCGAGTCCTAAAACGAGAAGTCGGCCACGACCTCGCACTCTCCAGCCTAGTTGGGGCCATGCTGGAGGGCCCGGGGAAGTGGGCGGCAGCAATCTCTTTCTGCGAGGAGGTTATGTCGCGGAAGGAGACTGCCGAGCGGGATCGGGAGCTTACAGATCCCGCCCGACGTGCCCGGGGACGGCGTGCGCGCCCACGCCGAGAAACCCCTGGCAGCTGATAGTAGGCGGGCGGCGGGTGTACCAGAATATGCTGGTTTCATTGCCCGCCGCCCGCCAACAGAGGAGGACCTCCCCTGTTGTGAGTGGGGGATGACGAGTCGCCTGAGGAGGCGTGGGTTAACTGTGATCCTCCTCCAATATACTCGTCGTCCCCCCAGCGGCCGCTGTGATCAGGGCGGGGGCCCTGGTCACCTGTCGCGCGGTCACCGAGTCGGGGCGGTGCGGGGTGCAACCCCTCGCGCCGCCGAATTTAAATGGATTTTAGGGGGGAGGATTTATCTCCCCCCGGGACGCTGCCGGCCATCGTTACCATCTTGATGGCCGGCCAGGCGAGGGGGAGCCGCGGTAGTGTTCTTCAAGAGTTCCCGTGGCTCCCCCGTTGAATCGCCAGCGATCGGTCCTGCGTCCTCAGGTCGCCGTGGAGGTTTTTAGTGGGTCAAACCCCACACTACCCTCGTCCCGCTCCCCCGGGTGGGGCGGGGGTGTCTGGCGAGCAGATTTCCTCCACGTAAAATAAAAAAAAAAAAAAAAAGGTTGGTCCTCTTGAGGAAGGATGGGAGGCCGGGGGATTCTCCCTCCGCGTACCGGCCCATTTGTCTCCTGGATGAGGCGGGCAAGATCTTCGAGAAGATCATTGTTGCCCGCCTCTCCAGACACCTGTCCCGCGACGGCCCAGATCTGGCGGACTGCCAGTTTGGCTTCCGGGAGGGGCGATCGACGGTCGACGCAATCGACCGTCTCAAGTCCCTCTCGGACAATGCCGTGGCAAGGGGCGGGGTGTGCTTGGCGGTGTCCATTGACATCGTCAATGCGTTCAACACCCTGCCCTGGTCCGCCATTAGGGAGGCCCTCGTCGATCACCAGGTGCCTCCCTATCTGAGGCGGGGTGTTTAAACATTGTCTTATAACAATTTGTTTAAACAATCACGGAGAACTCCTTGGACTCTTTCGGGACGTTTTACGACTTATAAAAATTAATTAATAATAACTAATAACAACCTTTTTTTTTTTTTTTTTTTTTTTTTTTTTTTTTTTTTTTTTTTTTTTTTTTTTTTTTGTGGGTTGCTTACTATTTTCTTGTTAAGAAAGTACGGAGCGAGCGGCAACAGGCTGGGCAGCCATGGGGGTCGACGGCGACTGGAAGGTCGCCCAATCCAGGGCCGCTAAAAAGCTCAGCGAGGCCATCAACAGAAACAGCAAGAGAAAGGCTGACTCTGAAGAACCAGAACAGGACAACAAGAGGAGTAACAAGGACGCTGGAACATCCGAGCCATCACCGCTACTCCTTCTGCTGACATTTAGCTCAGAACTTGCCGACAGCCTGCCTGCCGAGGATGCCAAGCACCTCAAAAGCCTCATCAAGGGGGCTTTCGCGTACACGGAGCAGATCCTGGAAGAGAACAGGGCCCTGAAGCGAAAAGCGAAGGACGACGACTCCATTGAGGCTAAGCTCGAGAACCTCACCAACATCGTCGAAAACGTTGTTCAATCGATGAACAAAATTAACGCGACCCACCCGAAACCGCCAGCAAACAATACCGGAACCTCCTACGCAGCAAAAGTACGCTCCGCGCCCGCTCCCGCAGCACCCATCAAACGGCCACTACCCCCGCGTTACGTTGCAACGGTCTTCCCGGCAACTAACACGGACGCCTGCAGCAGCGAGGAGACCAAACAGGCGATAATTAAACACATCGCCCCGACCAGGGACAACATCAAGGTCAGGAATGTCCGAAAAATAAGAGACAACGGAGTCCTGATAGAAACAGAGACCAAGGAGGACCTCGAAAAAATCCTCCGCAATAAAAAAATAGCCGAAGCTGGGCTCATAGCCGACCTACCTCCAAAGAGGAGGCCCCGGACCATCGTGTACGCGGTCCCCAACGAGGTCACCGAAGCAACCCTCCTGGCAGCCCTCCACAAACAAAACCTAGAGCACCTCACCAGCGAAGACTTCACGCAGCGAACCAAGGTTCTATTCAGAACAGGGGACAGGACAAAGGACACCACGAACTGGGTCCTGGAAGTGTCACCCGACACAAGGGAGCATCTAAATGCAACAGGAAGAGTATTCATCGGATGGCACTCCTGCGCCTTGAAGGACTATAACGCAGTAAGCAGGTGCTTCAAATGCCAAGCCTTTGGCCACATAGCTAAGTACTGCAAAGCCTCCGCAGAGACGTGTGGCCACTGTGCTGAAGACGGGCACGGGCTTGCCAAATGCCCAAATAAGGAGAAGAGCCCTGCTTGCGCGAATTGTAAGAGAGTCAAGCGGCCACATAACCACTCCTCCAGATCCAAGGACTGCCCAGCCTACTGCCATGCAACAGAGGTGCTTAAATCTAAGATTGATTATGGTAAGTAAGCCCTTACCGCTTAGAATCGCAGGAATCACTGGAGGGAACACACAGCAACACGGTAGGGTTCGCATCCCAGATATTACACTTGCGCAAATTAACGCAAATAACTGCAAAACGGCCATGGATGAGCTAAGACTGATAGTTTCGAAGAAGAAGCTAGATGTCTTAGCGATCCAGGAGCCATATTTGCACTACAACACCAAACACCCGAACACCATGGGCATGAGCATGCAACTAATAATAGATGATAAACCGTTTTCTAACAATGTTTCCAGAAATAAAATCAAAAGCGCCCTAGTCGTCTGCAATCCGGCGATCACGGCATTGAAGCTCGAGCACCTGTGTAACACGCACTTCACCTGCGCGGAGCTTACTGCAGGGGATCTAAGCTTCTATGTCGTGTGCGCCTACTTCCAGTGCTCGGACTCCATCACCGGGTACATCGACCACTTGGATAAAATACTGTCCAGTCTTCGGGGCAGGGGCAGGAGCGTCTTTGTCCTCGCCGACGTGAACGCCAAGTCGACACTGTGGCACAATGCAGACACGGATATCAGAGGAGAAGCCGTGGAGGAGCTAATCTCCCACCACAACCTTCTAATCGCAAATAGGCCGTCCAGCCTATGGACTTTCGACAATAACAGAGGTAAATCTAACATCGACGTGTCCCTGGCTGCCGGCCCGCTGGCTAACAGGGTGCATCGATGGAGGATTCTGGACAACCAAACCGCAAGCGACCACAATTTGATCACAATGTCCATAGAAAATACCTCATCTTGCGCTCCCAGTTTCGCGTCGAACAGGTTTAACCTGAAAAGAGCTAACTGGGAGAAGTTTGAAAGAGCTCTACTCGCGGATTCCCGACTTGCACAGGAAACGGCTGCATTGTGCGACGGTGACGCCAACAGGCTCGCTGAGGAGATCGAGAGCAGGATAGCTCGCGCCTGCGAGGCGGCAATCCCCAGGAAGACCTGCTTCGCCAAGTCGGTCCCCTGGTGGAGTGCTGAACTGGACGGTTTGAAGAAGAAGGTCCGAAGGCTTAGGAGGCAGTGTCAGAACACCAGAAACCCAACACAGCTACAGCAGCTAACCACACAATACAAGCAAACGAGAAACAGGTACCATGCATGCGTTAGAAAGGCGAAACTCCTCAGCTGGCACTCCTTCGTGACAGCTGAGGGGAACAAGGACCCCTGGGGAATAGTCTACAGACTACAAACCAGGAAAGTCCACGCCGCTAAAGCTTGCAGCAACCTTATACATAACAACACACACACAATGACATGGCAGGACACTACTGGACTGCTTCTGAGTAGCCTAGTACCTGACGATGAAACGAGCACTGAGTCGCAACGGCACAGGCGACTTCGGTCCACCGTCTTAGAATCGCCCAACACCACTAACACCACTCCATTCTCCATTCCAGAGATCGGCACGGCCATTCGAAAAATGAGAAGGGGGAAGGCCCCAGGCATTGACGCAATGGAACCGGAAGTAGTGCAGAGGGCTTGGCCCATACTACACGCGGAAATAACACACTTGTACAACACGTGTCTCACTACGGCGACATTCCCGGTAAGGTGGAAGCGCGGGGACATCAAAGCTCTTTTAAAGAACGATGAGAAGGACCCCGCTAACCCCAAATCTTACAGGCCGGTATGCCTCCTCCCGGTCCTTAGCAAGGTCCTGGAGAGGCTGATAGCAGGCAGACTGAATGATATTTTCGAAAACCATCCACATACCTCTGACCAGCAATTCGGCTTCCGCCCAGCCAGATCCACGGAGGAAGCAATTGTGAGAGTCAGGCGGATCACAGCACAAAGCCAAGAGAGAAACGTGATCGGAGTACTGTTCGACATAGCTGGCGCATTCGACAATGTCTGGTGGCCTTCAATCCTGGATAGCCTGAAGAAGCGCGACTGTCCAGCGAATCTGTACAGACTTATCCAGAGCTATCTCTCGGAGAGGTCTGTGCAGATCAAGAATAACAGCAACACCGTAGAGAAAGGGGTAACAAAAGGCTGCCCACAGGGCTCAGTCCTGGGTCCGAGGTTCTGGAACCTAGTATTCGACGGTCTCCTAAACACATTGACCCGCAGCAACATAATTAGCATTGCATATGCCGATGACCTCCTGGTCCTAATCCCTGGCGACTCCAGGAGGGAGCTCGAGGTCAGAGGCAACGCTGCCACGAAAATCATAGCCGGCTGGTGCAATCAACATAAACTGCACTTGTCGGACTCCAAAACTGAGATGATCCTCCTCAAGGGTATTCTCGACATCAGACGCCCTCCCACGATCAAGATCGGGAGTGTGTCAATAGCAATGAAGAGTACCGTCAGATACCTGGGTGTCAGCTTCGGCCCAAGGTTTAACATCACCCCACACGTCAAGGAGATCTCTCGGAGAAGCAAGGCCGTATTTCAGGGCCTCGCGAGAGTTTGTAAAGCGAAGTGGGGTCTCAACTACGGCACCACCCTTAGACTCTATAAGGGTGTCTTCGTGCCGGTTGTAACCTACGCAGCTGCCGGGTGGGCGGACAAGACCACTTTCCACCACCTGAGAACCCTGCAGAGTGCTCAGAGAAATGCTCTCCTAAGAGTAACGAGGGCCTACAGAACAATATCAAACGACGCCCTGAGGATACTGGCCCCGGCTAAACCGATTGATCTAATTCTTCAGGAAAGAATGGCCCTGTACTGTCTCAGGAAGGGGGAAGAAGTGAAGATAGGGGATACGACCCTCTCTGCAGATCCACCAACACAACATGACGACAATGACAACACAACAGAACAAATACAACGTAAAATAAGTGAACACACCCTAGATATCTGGCAAGGAAGATGGGATTCCTCCCCTAAGGGCCGAATCACCTACGAATTCTTCCCAGATATTAGGACAAGACTTGCGATGAGGTTGGTGCCGGACTTCTACGTCTCGCAGCTGCTGTCGGGGCATGGCAAGTTCAACTCCAAGTTAAAGGAGCTGACCTTGGCAGACTCCGACGCCTGTGACTGCGGGGAGGTCGACACTGTAGCTCACGTTCTATTCCACTGCCCAAGACACGAGACGCACCGACAGACGCTACGCACACAGGCGGACAAACTCCACCTCCCGTGGCCCTGCAGCCTAAGGGGGCTTACTCAGCCAATCATGATAAAGCACCTTCTGAGGTTCGCTACACTCGCCATGAAGGCGCGGGAATAAACCCCGGAGCTCCCGGCCGATCCTCGGCCCCGCAGGCATCTTGCGCAAGCAAGATGAGCCGAATCGGCCGTAATTACTCATGTATTGCACTTTCGCATGAGCCTGCAAGGGACTGAACATATGCCTGTGCATATGCTGACAACCCCGCCTCCCCGTGGCCCCCGCTGGAAACACTGCTCCACTCACCTCCAAGCGAGGCTTGCACAGTGGAGCAGTGGCTAAGTGGGTTGTCTCCTGAAAAGGACAGTCCACCTTCCAGATGATCCCCACCATAGGTGATGGAAGGGTTTTTCACAGCACGCTCCCCTCGTACTGGTTTCGCTAACCAACATCGCTAGTATAAGCTGCAACGCAGCTTCGGTATAGCTGAGCCGGCTCAGGCCCTTAATGCTCGTCAGGTAGACAATCAATATCTGAGGCGGGTGATCGGGGCCTACCTGCGGGACAGGTGGGTTGGATACCCGGGCCGGTGCGGGATGATACGGAGGGAAGTGGACCGCGGGGTCCCGCAGGGGTCCGTTTTAGGACCGCTCCTGTGGGACCTAGGTTACAACGCGGTCCTGGAAAAGGCCTCCCTGCCCGACGGTGCCACCCTCGTCTGCTACGCGGACGACACGTTGGTGGTCGCCGTCGGAAGTACCTTCGAGAGGACCATCCGTCGAGCAGAGGTTGCGGTGGCAGCCGTCGTCGCGAGGATCCGCGATCTGGGGCTGAAAATAGCCCCGGAGAAGGCCGAGGCTGTCTGGTTTCACGGACGGCCTCGGTCTCGGCCACCGGCCAGATCGTGGATCCGGGTTGGAGAAGCCTGCGTCGAGGTGAAGTCCGAGTTGAAATATCTCGGACTGATCCTCGACAGCCACTGGTGCTTCGATGCGCATCTCGACCGTCTCGTCCCCCGAGTCGAAAAGGCGGCGGCCTCTTTGGGCCGCCTGCTGCCCAACCTCGGGGGACCGGGAGATTTGGTGCGCCGCCTATACCTGGGCGTGGTGCGGTCTATGGCCTTATACGGTGCCCCAATATGGGCGCCGTACGTGATGACCAGCCGGCGCAACACGCTATTGTTGCGCCGGCTGCAGAGGCGGATGGCCATCCGCCTCATAAGAGGTTACCGCACCACGTCTACCGTGGCGGCGCTTGCTCTGGCGGGAGAACTTCCCTTCGAGCTTCAGGCGGCGGTGCGCGCCTATGTTTATAGGCGCACAAGCATCGCCAGCCGTGCTCGAGGGGCCCCGCCGGAGCGCGAGACGGTCGAGGGCTTCGAGCTCCGGGCCCGGCGACTAGCGCTCGCCAGATGGCGTGCCGAGCTTTGCTCCCACGCCGGCGAGCGCGTCCCCGGGGCTCTCCTGCCGCACTTCGCCTCGTGGCGGAAGAGACGGCATGGCAGGCTCTCCTACCGAGCGACGCAGGTGTTCACCGGGCATGGCTGCTTCGGTGTCTACCTGTGTCGCATCGGGCGGGAAGCGACGACGGTGTGCCACCACTGTGGCGCGGAGGAAGACTCGGCGCAGCACACGCTGGAGGAATGTCCCGCCTTTTCAGCGCTGCGCCGAGTCCTAAGACGAGAAGTCGGCCACGACCTCGCACTCTCCAGCCTAGTTGGGGCCATGCTGGAGGGCCCGGGGAAGTGGGCGGCAGCAATCTCTTTCTGCGAGGAGGTTATGTCGCGGAAGGAGGCTGCCGAGCGGGATCGGGAGCTTACAGATCCCGCCCGACGTGCCCGGGGACGGCGTGCGCGCCCACGCCGAGAAACCCCGGGCAGCTGAGAGTAGGCGGGCGGCGGGTGTACCAGAACATGCTGGTTTCATTGCCCGCCGCCCGCCAACAGAGGAGGACGTCCACTGTTGGGAGTGGGGGATAACGAGTCGCCTGGGGGAGGCGAGGGTTAACTGTAATCCTCCTCCAATATACTCGTCGTCCCCCCGGCGGCCGCTGTGATCAGGGCGGGGGCCCTGGTCACCTATCGCGCGGTCGCCGTGTCGGGGCGGTGCGGGGTGCGACCCCTCGCGCCGCCGAATTTAAATGGATTTAAGGGGGGAGGATTTATATCCCCCCGGGACGCGGCCGGCCATCGTTACCATCTTGATGGCCGGCCAGGCGAGGGGGAGCCGCGGTAGTGTTCTTCAAGAGTTCCCGTGGCTCCCCCGTTGAATCGCCAGCGATCGGTCCTGCGTCCTCAGGTCGCCGTGGAGGTTTTAGTGGGTCAATCCCCACACTACCCTCGTCCCGCTCCCCCGGGCTGGGCGGGGGTGTCTGGCGAGCAGATTTCCTCCACGTAAAATAAAAAAAAAAAAAAAAAAGGTTATGTCAAGGTCCCCCCCATGTCCGCTACCTTGTCGTGGTGGGGGGGCTTCGTGCCCTAATGATCCTCAAGGCTGTGCCGGCGGGGAATTTATTCCCTGGCAGGTTCTACCATGCCGGAGTGGCTTGAGGTGAGGGGCCAACTAAAGTCGGACACCTGTGGTCATGTTTTACAGGAACGGGGGTCTTGCCTTAACCGGCCGGGCCGCGAGGATGACAACCTCTCTAAAAAATCCCTAGCCCCAAGCAGTGTTGCGCGGTGAAGAGGGCGTAGCTGGAATAAGCGCCAGCTATGGTTGGTGGGTGCACCAATCTTTAGCGGACAACCCCGGGGTACCTGGCGACCCCCGGGTGTATTAGCCTTCCCCGGGTATGGCGGCTCTGCCCGGGGTGACCTTCTTTCCGACCACACTCGTGGGACCAATTATGGATTCTTTTAAACAAATAACCGGGGAGGGGGGAAACGAGCGTGAGGTGGAGGTGCGCGGTCCTATCGTGCGCCTCAAAAGATGTACAGCGCCGGTGTCGCGGAGGCACTCTGCAACACGCGGCAAAAAGAGGACCGCAGCGGGCCTTGGTGAGTGCGATGAGGGGGAGGAGTCAGATTTCTCTGTCTCCTCCCACCACTCATCGCAGAGTGTCCCGGGCTCGTCGTTAGCGAGGAAGAGAGGACGGCCGCCGACGACCGGCGAATATGTTGGCCTCGCAGAGGCCAAACTTAGGCTGGCCGAGGCCTCGCAGTTGGAGGCCGAGGCAAGGGAGGTGGCGGCGATATTCGACCCGGGTGCCCCCGTGCCGAGACCATCGCGGTCGAGCCTTCCGCTCCCGGACGAGACGGATATCGCGGAAAATTTCCGCAACCGTCCGACGCGGGATGTCGCGGCCGCTATATTGGAGAGCCTGGATGAGGTGGCCAGGATCTCCGGTGTGTCAAAGGGGCTGAAGGGCAACTTGGCCCGCGCCCTGAGGGTGGCCGCTTTAAACGGCAGGGTGGGGGTGTCCGAGCTTGCGGTTAGGTCAGCTACCGACGCCACGCGTGCCCTGGAGGCCGAGAATGCCGTCCTCAGGGGGCAAATGACGGAGCTGCGGGCGGAGGTTGCCCGGCTCCGGCAGGTGGTGGAGGCGAGTACGGCTGCTGCCGCAATGCCTCCGCCGCCGCGCCCGGGAGAGGGCTCAGTATCGCCGCCGATCGTCGCCGCCCGGGACTGCCAACGCTCCGGGCAAGAAAAGTCCTCGCCCCCACCTGCGGCTGCGCCCGCAGATTTTCTGGCGCAAGTAGGCGCCCTGATAGACGCCAAATTGGCGTCATTCAGGAGGGAGCTCGCGCCGCGAACGGACTCGGCCCTGCGATCGGTGGCACCTGGGCCGTCCGTCCCCACACAGTCTTCGGACAGGGTGGACCTGGCAGAAATTGGCATCGCCTCGCTGAGGCCGCGAAGGGCGGTGACTGGGGGGTTAATTTTGGAGGTCCCTGGTACCGATGGGGCCGCCAAGGCCACCGTCCTGGCCACAAAAGTGGCGGAAGCACTGGCAGGCACCGGCGTAAAGGTCGCGCGTCCGGTCAAAAAAGCTGACCTTAGGGTGCGCGGCCTGGTCGATTCGACCACGCCGGCGGAGGTCGCTGCGGCTGTTGCCCGCGTGGGCGGGTGCAGCGAGGGGGACATCAATACCGGCGAAATCCGGTCTTCCCCCTCGGGATTGGGCACCCTCTGGGTACGATGTCCTGCCGCGGCCGCTCGCAAGGTTGCTGTCGCGGGCCGGATAACCGTCGGCTGGACCCAGGCAGCCGTGGAGGCCCTGAGTGCCCGGCCTCTGCAGTGTTACCGTTGCCTTGGTGTTGGCCACACCAGTCAGCGGTGCACATCTGCCGAGGATATGTCCGACTGCTGCTATAGATGCGGCAGTCGGGACCATAAGGTGGCAGCCTGTACGGCCACGCCCAATTGTCCGCTTTGTGCGGGCGCGGGCAAGCCGTCTGGTCACCGCCTCGGCAGCCGGGCATGTCCTGCCAGTGTGAGGCGAGGCAAGGTTGGCGGCCAAAGGCCGTCTGCCAGACTTTATAAGAAAGGGAAGGTAACCACGATGGCCAAGGCAGCGACCACCGTGGCCAGCAACGGAAAGGCAGCATCGCCTGATGCTGCCGCCGCGCCCGCGGGGGCGGATGGGGACATTAAAGTCCCAGACGCCACCGCATCCGCGGCCGTGACGGCGATGGACACGGCTGTGTAATGGGGCCCCCGGGCCCGATAATACAAGTTAACCTCAACTGCTCGGCCAGAGCGCAGGATCTCCTGTTTCAATGCATGGCCGAGCGGGGTGCCTGGTTGGCAGTCGTGGCGGAGCCGCACAGGGTCCCCAAACATCCACACTGGATGGGGGACTCGATTGGCTCCGCCGCGGTTATTTGGGCTGGGAGGCCGGGGTCCCCGCCGTGCTCGGTCATCGAGAGCGGCCTGGGATACGTGGCCGTTGATTGGGGCGGCACCGCGGTTGTGGCGATATACGCACCTCCAAGGTGGTCCCTCGAAGAGTTTGAGCAGTATCTGGACGGGGTAGGGAGATGCGTCTCCCGCTGCCATCCCCGTCCGGTGCTGGTCCTGGGGGACTTCAATGCCAAGGCCACGGCTTGGGGTTCCCCCGGGACTGACTCGAGTGGCCGGGAGGTGCTGGATTGGGCGGCGGGACTGGAGCTCCGTCTCCTGAACACGGGCTCGGTCCATACGTGCGTGCGGCATAACGGGGGGTCCATCGTTGACCTTTCGTGGGCAACGCCCCAGGCCGCGCGCCGTATTACGGGGTGGAGGGTGGCGGAAGGGGTCGAGACGTTGTCTGACCACAGATACATAGTTCTCGACCTCTCCGCCGCCCCACCATCGACACTCCGTCGTCGCCCCGCCGATGAAGGTTCGCCTCAGCCGCGGTGAGCGCTGAAGCGCCTCGACCAGGACGCTCTGATGGCCGCAGCACACGTCGTGGCCTGGCCAGCAACACCGGCCGGGCCAGTCGACGGGAATGGGGAGGCCCATTGGTTCCGGGGCGCAATGACGTCCATTTGCGACGTAGCCATGCCCCGGGCCAGGGTCTTCCCGAGGAAGGCAGTGTACTGGTGGTCGCGCGAAATAGCGGAATTACGCACCGAGTGCGTCCGCGCGCGACGCCAGTACGCTCGCGCCCGTCGACGACGACGTACGGACGACGTGCTGGCTGCCCAGCTGTATGGGAGATATCGGGAGAAGGTGGTCGCCCTGCAGCTGGCCATCAGGCGAGCGAAGGACCAGGCCTGGCGCGATCTCCTCGGCTCTCTGAACCGAGATCCGTGGGGGCGCCCATACAAGATGGCATTGGGACGATTGCGTCCCTGGGCGCCCCCCGTGACGGAGAGCCTGGATCCGGGGCTGCTCGGGCGGGTCGTGGACGCTTTATTCCCTGTTAGCGGGGAGGCGTCCCGGCCCGTCCCTGAGCCAGAGGAACATGAGTGGTCCCCGGATCTTGAGGTCGCGCCGGAGGAGATGGCCGGGGTCGTCAAATGGCTCCGGGGCAAGAATACCGCCCCGGGGCCGGACGGTATCCCCGGCCGGGTCTGGTTGCTCGCCACGAGCGTCCTGGGAGAGAGGCTGAGGGGCCTCTACTCTGGGCTCCTGAGGTCGGGGACGTTCCCCGACCTATGGAGAGAAAGTCGGATGGTCCTCTTGAGGAAGGATGGGAGGCCGGGGGATTCTCCCTCCGCGTACCGGCCCATTTGTCTCCTGGATGAGGCGGGCAAGATCTTCGAGAAGATCATTGTTGCCCGCCTCTCCAGACACCTGTCCCGCGACGGCCCCGATCTGGCGGACTGCCAGTTTGGCTTCCGGGAGGGGCGATCGACGGTCGACGCTATCGACCGTCTCAAGTCCCTCTCGGACAATGCCGTGGCAAGGGGCGGGGTGTGCTTGGCGGTGTCCATTGACATCGTCAATGCGTTCAACACCCTGCCCTGGTCCGCCATTAGGGAGGCCCTCGTCGATCACCAGGTGCCTCCCTATCTGAGGCGGGTGATCGGGGCCTACCTGCGGGACAGGTGGGTCGAATACCCGGGCCGGTATGGGATGATACGGAGGGAAGTGGACCGCGGGGTCCCGCAGGGGTCCGTTTTAGGACCGCTCCTGTGGGACCTGGGTTACAACGCGGTCCTGGAGAAGGCCTCCCTGCCCGACGGTGCCACCCTCGTCTGCTACGCGGACGACACGCTGGTGGTCGCCGTCGGGAGTACCTTCGAGAGGACCATCCGACGAGCAGAGGTTGCGGTGGCAGCCGTCGTCGCGAGGATCCGCGATCTGGGGCTGAAAATAGCCCCGGAGAAGGCCGAGGCTGTCTGGTTCCACGGACGGCCTCGGTCTCGGCCACCGGCCAGATCGTGGATCCGGGTTGGAGAAGCCTGCGTCGAGGTGAAGTCCGAGTTGAAATATCTCGGTCTGATCCTCGACAGCCGATGGAGCTTCGATGCGCATCTCGACCGTCTCGTCCCCCGAGTCGAAAGGGCGGCGGCCTCTTTGGGCCGCCTGCTGCCCAACCTCGGGCGACCGGGAGATTTGGTGCGCCGCCTATACCTGGGCGTGGTGCGGTCTATGGCCTTATACGGTGCCCCAATATGGGCGCCGTACGTGATGACCAGCCGGCGCAACACGCTGTTGTTGCGCCGGCTGCAGAGGCGGATGGCCATCCGCCTCATAAGAGCTTACCGCACCACGTCTACCGTGGCGGCGCTTGCTCTGGCGGGAGAACTTCCCTTCGAGCTTCAGGCGGCGGTGCGCGCCTATGTTTACAGGCGCACAAGCATCGCCAGCCGTGCTCGAGGGGCCCCGCCGGGGCGAGAGACGGTCGAGGGCTTCGAGCTCCAGGCCCGGCGACTAGCGCTCGCCAGATGGCGTGCCGAGCTTTGCTCCCACGCCGGCGAGCGCGTCCCCGGGGCTCTCCTGCCGCACTTCACCTCGTGGCGGGAGAGACGGCATGGCAGGCTCTCCTACCGAGCGACGCAGGTGTTCACCGGGCATGGCTGCTTCGGTGTCTACCTGTGTCGCATCGGGCGGGAAGCGACGACGGTGTGCCACCATTGTGGCGCGGAGGAAGACTCGGCGCAGCACACGCTGGAGGAATGTGCCGCCTTTTCAGCGCTGCGCCGGGTCCTAAAACGGGAAGTCGGTCACGACCTCGCACTCTCCAGCCTAGTTGGGGCCATGCTGGAGAGCCCGGGGAAGTGGGCGGCAGCAATCTCTTTCTGCGAGGAGGTTATGTCGCGGAAGGAGGCTGCCGAGCGGGATCGGGAGCTTACAGATCCCGCCCGACGTGCCCGGGGACGAAGTGCGCGCCCACGCCGAGAAACCCCGGGCAGCTGAGAGTAGGCGGGCGGCGGGTGTACCAGAATATGCTGGTTTCATTGCCCGCCGCCCGCCAACAGAGGAGGACGTCCACTGTTGGGAGTGGGGGATGACGAGTCGCCTGAAGGAGGCGAGGGTTAACTGTAATCCTCCTCCAATATACTCGTCGTCCCCCCGGCGGTCGCTGTGATCAGGGCGGGGGCCCTGGTCACCTATCGCGCGGTCGCCGTGTCGCGGCGGTGCGGGGTGCGACCCCTCGCGCCGCCGAATTTAATTGGATTTTAGGGGGGAGGATTTATTTTATTTCCCCCCGGGACGCGGCCGGCCATCGTTACCATCCTGATGGCCGGCCAGGCGAGGGGGAGCCGCGGTAGTGTTCTTCAAGAGTTCCCGTGGCTCCCCCGTTGAATCGCCAGCGATCGGTCCTGCGTCCTCAGGTCGCCGTGGAGGTTTTAGTGGGTCGATCCCCACACTACCCTCGCCCCGCTCCCCCGGGCGGGGCGGGGGTGTCTGGCGAGCAGATTTCCTCCACGTAAAATAAAAAAAAAAAAAAAAAAAAAAAAAAAGGTTATGTCAAGGTTATGTCAAGGTTATGTCAAGGTTATGGGTCGGATAAGGGACTGTCATGCGTAACTAAGGCCTTCTGGCCATAGCCTCTGCAGTCCAAGTCTTCCCCACCTTCACGTGGTACCGGCTGTTCTCGCCGAAGGGGTTCAGGCTCTCGAATGACGCAGCAACAGTGGTAGCTGTCGACGGGCACAACCACTCACTTTCATATACACACACGTTTCTACGCGTGCTTCCGGGCACCCTTTGTCTCGGGGAGAGTGTAAGAGAGGCCTTCCCCTTTTTCCGGGGAGCCAGTGGATGAATTGAGTAACTCTATAAACGGGTTCACTCGTGAATGAAGGGGGCCTACCTATAAACGGGAATGCCCTGGCGGGTTATGAATGGTCCGGGTACCTGGTCAATAGGTACACCGGAATATGAATGAGTCTCCGAGTTCGAGGGGTCGCTGTCTGGGAGTACGGTGCAGTGATCGCCGGGGGTGGGAATGATCGGGGGTCCTGAGGGGACTTCCTCGTGTCCGTGTGCGCCCCCTATCTGGAGGGTACAGCGGTTAACACCGGTGGGCACTGCCGGGCCGCCATTAGTAGGGGGGCCCGAACCCAGCCCAGCCAGTTGGGAGGCAGCCCTGCACAGTGGTAGGGCGATTATGCTAAATCCCGCTTCTCGTAGTAGTGCCGAGTGGCGTCCGGACAGGTACCCTGCTGCGGGGAGCGGGGGGGGAACCGACGAGGCCACCGGATTGTAGGGACGCTCGGACATCGGGGGGGTCCAGGACGGGCTGCCGGTGCCCCTTCTCCCGGCGATCCTCCTGACCATATCACACATTTACACTCTCTTACACTGTTTTTGTGCCTTTATGTCTAACTCTTTCTTTAAAAATGAACAGAGACAACGAAAATAAGCAGGTTTTTACAGTGCCGCCTGCGTCCCTCGGTTTATCCGAGGTAAGGGTGCTTCCCGGCACCCGCAATTCCGCCAAGTCGGTAGGCAACCAGGCCGACTTGGATGTGCTGGCTACTGGAAGTCAGCGCCTCGATCTCGTTCAGGAGGGCTCGCCCTTTCTGCCGAGAAAGAGTTTGGCACGGTCTCCGCCGTCAGGATCTCGTGATCCTGCACGTGAGGCCGAGGACCAGGAGAACCCCCGGACGGCGGCCGTTACGGCCTCCTCTCCGGCGCCCAATCCCCCCTCCCCTCCCTTCTTCTCCCCTCTCCCTCCTTCCTCCCTCTTTACCTTCCCTTCTTCCCCCACCCTTGGCTCCGGAAAGGGGTCAGCGGGGAGGGGGAAGATCAAGAGGAAGAGGACCGCTTTTTCGTCGCCCGAAGAAGCACACGAATGCACGTCGGACGAATCGACGTCGGCCAGTGGTTTTGTGAGTCCCCTGCCTTGCTTGGAGACTCAAGTTAAGAAGGCGGTTGCCGGTACGCGAGCCCTCGCCAAAAAGCTAGGCGCCTCAGCTGAGCAAGAGGAGGGCACGCGTAAGCTATTTAACACCATCATCAGGAGTCTCAACGAGGTGCAACATGCGGTCAAGGCTATGAGGAGGAACGAGCGTGTCCCTTCAACCTTAACTGCAGCCCACCGCCCTCCAGCACGGAGCTCCCCAGCTCCGGACGCGAAGCCTGGAGGTCGCGGGGTTAATACGGGCACGCAGACCGAGCCTGCGACGGAGAGGATGGACACCGAGTACATCGCCCCGCCGAGGACCAGGTCTTGTGGCACTCAGACCTGCGACCCGCAGGAGGTGGACGATCATGACGTTGCGGACTGGACGCGCGGGGCCAGGGACTGGCCATCTCTCCGAGCACTGGTGGACAGGAGGTGGGCGGAATCGTCGTTCGTGAACACGACAATTGTCGAGGGTAACCCCCTCGTTAGCTGTCCGGACGACGATCTGGCGTGCTTCGCCCCAGCTGACCTCGAGGTGGGAACGGGCCCTGCCCGCTTCCTTCTAGACCGGATACCGGGGGTTGCTGACCTGAGGACGGACCCTCCATCGGTTGGTGAGTCCACATTTCTCACCCTCAGGACATCCATTCCGCGCCGCGATGCCCCCCCCCCAGAATCCGCGAGAAAAGAATATTTTTCGCGGCTGACAGGGCAACCGGGTCCAGCACCTTCGCGGCGGAAAACGCGTACAGGGCACTCGCGCACTTAAGGGAACTGGGAGTCAAGATGGCATGCAAGTGCATAGCCATTGCCTCCCACCCCGACATTCCTTCGGAGCCTTTCCGAAAGATGCTCGAGGCGGTTTTTTCGGGAACCGGGGTTGCAATTAAGATCTGGGGGATCCCAGCCGGCCAAATGCGTCGCCCCCCCGAGCAGCCCTCCGACACGGTACTGGTGAGGGGCGAGAACCTCACGTACGCTCAGATGCTTCGGGCCGTAAAGGATAAGGTCGACATCGACGGCGCGGGGATTCTCGTCTCCGACGTCAGGACCAGCAGGGATGGACATATGCTCATTCAAGTGAGGGGCGACGGGGCGAAGGCCAGGGCCCTCAGCTCCCTTGTTAACGAAAAAGTACAAGGGCTTAGGGCGTCGGTCGGGGTGGGAAGGGGCCCTCTCCGCACCTTGCACCTCCGCCGTGTCGAAGGCGACGCGACCGTCGACGACATAAAGGCGGCTATTCACAGGAGGCTGCCCGAATTTCCATCTGACAGCTACAAGATACGCGCTCTCCGGCCGGCGTTTGCTGGGAGGCAGAATGCATCTATTCTGGCTCCCGCGTCGGTGGCGGCGCGTATCCTCGCCCTCAGCCCGCTACGCGTGGGCTGGAGCTGCTGTCTGGTAACTGAGCGCGAGGAAATCCTCCAGTGCTTCAGGTGCCGGGGATACGGACATCGGGCCGCTGATTGTAAAGGGCCAGACCGTACAAAGGTCTGCCGCAAATGCGGCGCTGATGATCACCGGGCGGGCGAGTGTAAGGGGCGCGAGAGGTGCGTGGTCTGCGACCAGGACGGGCACCGGGACGGGGGACTCAGATGTCCTGCCTACCGCAGGGCCCTTGAAGAGGCCAGGAGCAAGGGGGGGAAGCCTCCTTCTAACGAACGACGTCCAAAAATAACGCCGCGAGCGCGAGCCTCTCCCCCTTCGGTTGAAAAGGGGATTAGCTCGTCCGCGGTGCGTAATCATAATACAACACCTGAGCAGTCTGCTCGTCGGGATGAAGCAGGCATTAGTTCTGGGGGCGGTGGTACGCGCGCGGGTGGATGTCCGCAGCCTGCACCGCGCGGTGCATCGGCCGGGGGGGTACCCCCTGTGCCAAGTAGCGCGTCGCCAACGCGCAGCGATGTCTGCGCAGACCAAGGCGCAGACTCGGCCCTTCGCCGCGAGCCGTGCCGGAAAGAGCCGAAGCTCAGGCTGAAGAGAGCGCCGGCCCAGGGACGCGCGGGGGGAGACGGGCTGACGAGTCCGAATGACGTCGTCTTGCGTCCGCGCAGCACGGAACGCGCAGGCGGCGGCGCAGGCGCGGCCGAGCTGGGCGAAATTACACGACAGGAGCCGAGCGGCTCAACAAGCACTGCGGAGCAGGGACGTGCGGAGAGGGACGGTCCTCTCCGTCAAAATATAGAAAGTAAGGCTGACGTCACGTAACGTCTGTTTCGATACGCGACTGACACGCACGGTTTTTTGTGCAAGAGTTTTTGTGCGAGGTATATTTCTTGTCGGCCTACTTCTAAAACTTTTTCTTTTTCTTACAGTTCTTTTCTTTTGTTATAACGTTAGCTTATCGGTCGTTAACCGATAAGTTTTTGAAATTTAATTTAATTAATTTTATTAGTGAAGTGCAGTGTGTGGGTGCAACGGCAACGCCGAGCTTAACATTGCTGCACGGAATTTACTGTTTGGTCACCGGAATACCTTCGCTTCGATTTTAGCAGAGCGCAAACGTCTCGCCGACGGTAAATCCCATATTTACTCTCAATTTTCGATTTTCACGAGACGTTATACTAGTGCGGCGCAATGGCTAATATGGCCAGTTTACAGAGTATCCGGCTGGGGGGTCTCAATGTTCTCCAGATAAACCTGCATAGGTGTCGTCTAGCCCACGATTTACTGCAGCAGGCTGTGCGTGAGCTCGAGGTCGACGTTGTCCTCGTGTCGGAGCCCTGGACCGTTCCAGGTGACTGGCACAGGGATGAAACCGGAAAGGCGGCCGTCTGGGTCGCGGGGAGGGGCGCTGCGGGGGCGGGGGTTAGGCCCGTAGGGGCCGTTCGGGGGGCGGTGGCGGTCGGCGTGGGTGACCTCACCCTCGTTGGCTGCTATTTCTCCCCGAATATTCCTCTCTCTGAATTCGGTGCCCTTCTCTGTGATCTTGAGGCCCTAATTGGAAATATCCCTCTGGGCCAGATTGCGGTGGGCGGGGACTTCAACGCGAAGTCCCCGGCCTGGGGATCGGTCTGCTCCGATGCAAGGGGGCACGCCGTCCTCGAGCTCATAAATAAGATGGGCCTCGTCCCGGTAAAGAGTACCGGGTCGTTCACTTTCGAGAGGGGGAGCCAGCGCTCCCTCATCGATTTTATGTTCTGTGGCGGCGGCGCCTATGCCAGGTTGATGGAGAGCAGGATCCTCGACGTTGAGACTGCCTCCGACCACCGGTACATTCTACACAAGTTTGGTGGGTGCGCGGCCGGGCGGGGACCGCATCTCGGCCCACCGCGCCGGAGCATCGACACCAGGAAATTCTTGGAATTATATTGCAGGTATGCGCATGAAGCTAACCCTCTCAGTATTGTTACTGTTGAGGACGTGGACGCGTACATAGACATGATTGTCGACCTGGCCGGACGAGCGTCTCGCACCCTCCACCCCGGGCTGCGCGATAAGCGTCCCGTGTGGTGGTGGAGTAGCGAGATCGCGACGGCCAGGAAAATGGTTTGCAAGGCCAGGCGAAGCCTGCAGAGGGCCAGGCGCGGTCGGGACGCCGGGGCCCTGGAAGTTCGTATCTCGGCGTATAAAGTTCTTAAAAAGGACCTGGCACGCTCTATAGCGATTGCCAAGTCCGCCGCGTGGAAAAAGTTCACCGATAGCGTGGAGGCTGATGTGTGGGGCCGGCCGTACCTGTGGGTCAGCGGCAGGGTCAAGGGACGCTCTCCGCCAGCATCCCTTAGTGCCGGCGAGGTTGCGGACGTCGTCCGCAAGCTTTTTGTAACGGAGCCTCCTAGTGGGGCTCCTTTCCCTCGAATTGAGGAGTTCATATCAGAGTGCCCTGCCTCTTCTAGGCAGTTTTTTACAGAGGACGAGGTCGAGGCGGCCATCAAAAAGGTCAAGAGGAAGGCGGCCGGCGTCGACGGCATAGCGTCCTCCGTGGTCTGGGCTCTTGGGAGAGAGGCACTCAGCCACGTCGCCCACCTTTTCAACACATGCCTCGAATTGGGATATTTCCCGGAGGCGTGGAAGGTGGGCCGGCTGGTGTTGATCCCTAAGAAGCCTGGACCCGGGGGCGTGGTGTCGTGGCGCCCGCTTTGCCTTCTCTCGAACTTCTCCAAGGCGTTTGAGTATTGTCTCAAGGAGCGCCTGGCGTCCGTGGTGGCCTTCGCAAGCAATCAATTTGGCTTTGTCAAGCGCAAAAGCACGGTCGATGCCATGTGTCGCCTCATCGACACATGGGACGCTGCCAAGCGTACAGGATTGCATTGCGTAATGGTTGCCTTGGACGTCAGGAATGCCTTTAACACCGTAAGGTGGGACGGTATTTTGGGCGCCTTTGCGGGGAAAGGGGTCTCGGCTCCGCTGTTGCGCGTGCTGAGTAGCTATCTCAGTGGGCGCGTGGTGGAGGCGACGAACCCGTCCGGACCTGAGCGTTTTCCAGTTCATGCCGGGGTGCCTCAGGGCTCCGTTCTCGGCCCCTGGTTCTGGAACGCCCAATACGATGGCCTCCTCGAGATGCCTCTTCCCAGGCACTGTAGTCTAATAGGATTTGCAGACGACGTCGCCCTGCTCGTCGGCGCGCGCAGTGCCGACCGCGTGGTTGCGTTGGCCGAGCAAACGCTCGCCCGCATCCGCGCGTGGTTCAGGGACAACCATCTAGAGCTGGCGGAGGAGAAGACCGAGGTCCTGCACCTGACCAGCAGGAAGGCTCCGGGGCCCCTCCAGCTGGCCCTCGGTTCGGCGTCCCTTCGAGGCGGCGGATGCGTGCGCTACCTTGGACTGCTGATCGAGGGAAATCAGTGTTTTCGTGCACATGTCAGGCGAAGCTGCGAGAAGGCAGCCAAGTACGCGGGCCTGCTAGCCCGAATCCTTCCCAATATCCGGGGCGGGGGCTACTGGGCTCGGCTGCTCTATTATAGGGTGGTCGAGTCGGTGGTCCTCTACGCGGCCCCTGCTTGGGCGCACGTGGCGTCGAGGTGCGGCAACGATAAGGCCATTAACGCGGTCCAGCGTACGATCCTGGCCCGAGTGGCCAGGTCGTACAGGACCGTGTCCCTCGACGCCGTTTGTGTTCTGGCGGGCGTGCCGCCTCTGGTGTTGGTGGCGGAGGAAAGGCTTCGCATTTTTCGCAGGCTGTCCACCCTCGACCGGGGCTCGGAGGGCTTCGTGTCGGAGGCTGGGCGGGTTAAGGCTGAGGAAAGGCTTGTCACGTTACAGCGTTGGCAAGACAGATGGGACGCTGCAAAGCATGGACGCTGGACCCACCGCTTGATTCCCGTTATCAGCGAGTGGGTCCAGTGGGGCCCTAAAATTCTCAGTTTTCACCTGACCCAGTTTATCACCGGGCACGGATGCTTCTCTGAGTATCAGTCGAGGATGGGCTTTTTGTCGAGTGATCTCTGCCTGGCATGTGGGCGTGGGCCTGATGGCCCCGTTCATGCGTTCTTGGAGTGCGGGCGTTTTGCTGCCGAGAGGGGCGCCGCCGAGGGATCGATGGGAACAGCTATCAGCCTCGGCAATTTTATGGCGCTTTTAAAAAACGACACCACCAGGACAATTCTCGTTCGCTACATCACCGGTGTTGCCAAGCAACGAGAAGAGCTTGACCGGATAGAAAAGCGACGGCACCGTAGGATGCGAGGCACCTCCAGTTGATCTGGTTGTGTCAATAGTCTAGGCGTTCACTATTTATTTATTTATTTAATTATTTATTTAATTATTTATTCTTTTTTTTTTTTTTTTTTTTTTTTTCACTTTTTATTTATGTACTTATTTATTTTCTATTTTATGTCCCTTATTTATAGATGTTTTTCTAGACTTCGGTTCCCCTAGGTTTGTCTAGGTGCTCCATGGCTATTTTTTCTTGTCTTTAGGATTTTCTAGCATAGGCTTACCGTGGCCTTTGTCAAACGGTCATGACAGACGATCCAGACACTCACCGTGCAGGAATCCCGAGAGGGGACGCCGCGGTGGGTGTTCTGCGCAAAGGCTGAAGCCTGAGGAGGGGTTTAGTGGGTATACCAGGCATTGCACCTTTTTCGCCAGGGAGTCCCACACTCCCGCCCACCAACATCCAGGGGCGGCGTGCGCAAAGCATTCCCCTCCTCCTGAAAAAAAAAAAAAAAAAAAAAAATGTCAAGGTTATGTCAAGGTTATGTCAAGGTTATGTCAAGGTTATGTCAAGGTTCCCCCCCGTGTCCGCTACCTTGTCGTGGTGGGGGGGCTTCGTGCCCTAATGATCCTCAAGGCTGTGCCGGCGGGGAATTTATTCCCTGGCAGGTTCTACCATGCCGGAGTGGCTTGAGGTGAGGGGCCAACTAAAGTCGGACACATACCGTAAACCTGTGGTCATGTTTTACAGGAACGGGGGTCTTGCCTTAACCGGCCGGGCCGCGAGGATGATAACCTCTCTAAAAAATCCCTAGCCCCAAGCAGTGTTGCGCGGTGAAGAGGGCGTAGCTGGAGTATGCGCCAGCTATGGTTGGTGGGTGCACCAATCGTTAGCGGACAACCCCGGGGTACCTGGCGACCCCCCGGGCGTATTAGCCTTCCCCGGGTATGGCGGCTCTACCCGGGGTGACCTCCTTTCCGACCACACTCGTGGGATTAAGTATGGAGTCTACTTTTTCACAAACAACCGGGGAGGGGGGAAACGAGCGTGTGGGGGAGGTGCGCGGGCCTATCGTGCGCCTCAAAAGATGCACAGAGCCGGTGTCGCGGAGGCATTCGGCGACACGCGGCAAAAAGAGGACCGCAGCGGGCCTTGGTGAGTGCGATGAGGGGGAGGAGTCAGATTTCTCTGTCTCCTCCCACCACTCATCGCAGAGTGTCCCGGGCTCGTCGTCAGCGAGGAAGAGAGGACGGCCGCCGACGACCGGCGAATATGTTGGCCTCGCAGAGGCCAAACTTAGGTTGGCCGAAGCTTCGCAGCTGGAGGCCGAGGCAAGGGAGGTGGCGGCGATATTCGACCCGGGAGCCCCTGTGCCGAGACCATCGCGGTCGTGCGTCCCGCTCCCGGACGAGACGGATATCGCGGAAAATTTCCGCAACCGTCCGACGCGGGATGTCGCGGCCGCTATATTGGAGAGCCTGGATGAGGTGGCCAGGATCTCCGGCGTGTCAAAGGGGCTGAAGGGCAACTTGGCCCGCGCCCTGAGGGTGGCCGCTTTAAACGGCAGGGTGGGGGTGTCCGAGCTGGCAGTGAGGTCAGCAACCGACGCCACGCGTGTCCTGGAGGCCGAGAATGCCGTCCTCAGGGGGCAAATGACGGAGCTGCGGGCGGAGGTGGCCCGGCTCCGGCAGGTGGTGGAGGCGAGAACGGCTGCTGCCGCAATGCCTCCGCCGCCGCGCCCGGCGGAGGGCTCAGTATCGCCGCCGATCGTCGGAGCCCGGAATTGCCATCGCTCTGAGCAAGAAAAGTCCTCGCCACCACCTGCGGCTGCGCCCGCAGATTTTCTGGCGCAAATAGGCGCCCTGATAGACGCCAAATTGGCGTCATTCAGGAGGGAGCTCGCGCCGCGAACGGACTCGGCCCTGCGATCGGTGGCACCTGGGCCGTCCGTCCCCTCACATTCTTCGGACAGGGTGGGGCGGAAGGCGAAGAAGAAGAAGAAAGGTGGGAAAGCTGGGGCGGCTAAATCGGCCCAGACGGAGCCAGCTCGACCGCGAACAGAATTGGCCCCACCCTCCGCCACGCCTCCACCCCAGGAGGCGTGGTCCCAGGTGGTTGGCCGGAAGGCCAAAAAGGCGGCTGCCAAGGCCACTGCGGCCGCGAATAGAAAAGGACGGGTGGTCCCGGCGGCCCCCAGGAAGACACCCCTGCCTCCTCGACCGCCACGCACAGCAGCGGTTACCATAACGGTTCCGTCTGGCGTGGACATTACTTACGCGCAGGCGATGGCCACTGCCAGGTCCAAGGTGGACCTGGCCGAAATCGGCATCGCCTCGCTGAGGCCGCGAAGGGCGGTGACTGGGGGGTTAATTTTGGAGGTCCCTGGCACCGACGGGGCCGCCAAGGCCACCGTCCTCGCCACAAAAGTGGCGGAAGCGCTGGCAGGCACCGGCGTAAAGGTCGCGCGTCCGGTCAAAAAAGCGGACCTTAGGGTGCGCAGCCTGGTCGATTCGACTACGCCGGCTGAGGTCGCTGCGGCTGTTGCCCGCGTGGGCGGGTGCAGCGAGGGGGACATCAATACCGGCGAAATCCGGGCTTCCCCCTCGGGATTGGGCACACTCTGGGTCCGATGTCCTGCCGCGGCCGCTCGCAAGGTTGCTGTCGCGGGCCGGATAACCGTCGGCTGGACCCAGGCAACCGTGGAGGCCCTGAGTGCCCGGCCTCTACAGTGTTACCGTTGCCTTGGTGTTGGCCACACCAGTCAGCGGTGCACTTCTGCCGAGGATAGGTCCGACTGCTGTTATAGATGCGGCAGTCGTGACCACAAGGTGGCAGCCTGTACGGCCTCGCCCAATTGTCCGCTTTGTGCGGGCGCGGGCAGGCCGTCTGGTCACCGCCTCGGCGGCCGGGCGTGTCCTGCCAGTGCGAGGCGAGGCAAGGTAGGCGGCCAAAGGTCGTCTGCCAGATTCAATAAAAAAGGGAAGGAAACCACGATGGCCAAGGCAGCAACCACCGTGGCCAGCAACGAAAAGGTAGCATCGCCTGATGCTACCGCCGCGCCCGCGGGGGCAGATGGGGCCACTAAAGTCCCAGACGCCACCGCATCCGCGGCCGTGACGGCGATGGACACGGCTGTGTAATGGGGCCCCCGGGCCCGATAATACAAGTTAACCTCAACTGCTCGGCCAGAGCGCAGGATCTCCTGTTTCAATGCATGGCCGAGCGGGGTGCCGGGTTGGCAGTCGTGGCGGAGCCGCACAGGGTCCCCAAACATCCACACTGGATGGGGGACTCGATTGGCTCCGCCGCGATTGTTTGGGCTGGGAGGCCGGGGTCCTCGCCGTGCTCGCTTATCGAGCGCGGCCTGGGATACGTGGCCGTTGATTGGGGCGGCACCGCGGTTGTGGCGATATACGCACCTCCAAGGTGGTCCCTCGAAGAGTTTGAGCAGTATCTGGACGGGGTAGGGAGATGCGTCTCCCGCTGCCATCCCCGTCCGGTGCTGGTCCTGGGGGACTTCAATGCCAAGGCCACGGCTTGGGGTTCCCCCGGGACTGACTCGAGGGGCCGGGAGGTGCTTGATTGGGCGGCGGGATTGGAGCTCCGTCTCCTGAACACGGGCTCTGTCCATACGTGCGTGCGGCATAACGGGGGGTCCATCGTTGACCTTTCGTGGGCAACGCCCCCGGCCGCGCGCCGTATTACGGGGTGGAGGGTGGCGGAAGGGGTCGAGACGTTGTCTGACCATAGATACATAGTTCTCGACCTCTCCGCCGCCCCACCATCGACATCCCGTCGTCGCCCCGCCGATGAAGGTTCGCCTCATCCGCGGTGGGCGCTGAAGCGCCTCGACCAGGACGCTCTGATGGCGGCAGCCCACGTCGTGGCCTGGCCAGCAACACCGGCCGGGCCAGTCGACGGGAATGGGGAGGCCCATTGGTTCCGGGGCGCAATGATGTCGATTTGCGACGTCGCCATGCCCCGGGCCAGGGTCTTCCCGAGGAAGGCGGTGTACTGGTGGTCGCGCGAAATAGCGGAATTACGCACCGAGTGCGTCCGCGCGCGACGCCAGTACGCTCGCGCCCGTCGACGACGACGTACGGACGACGTGCTGGCTGCCCAGCTGTACGGGCGATATCGGGAGAAGGTGGTCGCCCTGCAGCTGGTCATCAGGCGAGCGAAGGACCAGGCCTGGCGCGATCTCCTCGGCTCTCTAAACCGAGATCCGTGGGGGCGCCCATACAAGATGGCATTGGGACGATTGCGTCCCTGGGCGCCCCCCGTGACGGAGAGCCTGGATCCGGGGCTGCTCGGGCGGGTCGTGGACGCTTTATTCCCCGTTAGCGGGGAGGCGTCCCGGCCTGTCCCTGAGCCAGAGGAACATGAGTGGTCCCCGGATCTTGAGGTCGCGCCGGAGGAGATGGCCGGGGTCGTCAAATGGCTCCGGGGCAAGAATACCGCCCCGGGGCCGGACGGTATCCCCGGCCGGGTCTGGCTGCTCGCCGCGAGCGTCCTGGGCGAGAGGCTGAGGAGCCTCTACTCTGGGCTCCTGAGGTCGGGGACGTTCCCCGACCTATGGAGAGAAAGTCGGATGGTCCTCTTGAGGAAGGATGGGAGGCCGGGGGATTCTCCCTCCGCGTACCGGCCCATTTGTCTCCTGGATGAGGCGGGCAAGATCTTCGAGAAGATCATTGTTGCCCGCCTCTCCAGACACCTGTCCCGCGACGGCCCAGATCTGGCGGACTGCCAGTTTGGCTTCCGGGAGGGGCGATCGACGGTCGACGCAATCGACCGTCTCAAGTCCCTCTCGGACAATGCCGTGGCAAGGGGCGGGGTGTGCTTGGCGGTGTCCATTGACATCGTCAATGCGTTCAACACCCTGCCCTGGTCCGCCATTAGGGAGGCCCTCGTCGATCACCAGGTGCCTCCCTATCTGAGGCGGGTGATCGGGGCCTACCTGCGGGACAGGTGGGTTGAATACCCGGGCCGGTGCGGGATGATACGGAGGGAAGTGGACCGCGGGGTCCCGCAGGGGTCCGTTTTAGGACCGCTCCTGTGGGACCTAGGTTACAACGCGGTCCTGGAAAAGGCCTCCCTGCCCGACGGTGCCACCCTCGTCTGCTACGCGGACGACACGTTGGTGGTCGCCGTCGGAAGTACCTTCGAGGGGACCATCCGACGAGCAGAGGTTGCGGTGGCAGCCGTCGTCGCGAGGGTCCGCGATCTGGGGCTGAAAATAGCCCCGGAGAAGGCCGAGGCTGTCTGGTTCCACGGACGGCCTCGGTCTCGGCCGCCGGCCAGATCGTGGATCCGGGTTGGAGAAGCCTGCGTCGAGGTGAAGTCCGAGTTGAAATATCTCGGACTGATCCTCGACAGCCGCTGGAGCTTCGATGCGCATTTCGACCGTCTCGTCCCCCGAGTCGAAAAGGCGGCGGCCTCTTTGGGCCGCCTGCTGCCCAACCTCGGGGGACCGGGAGATTTGGTGCGCCGCCTATACCTGGGCGTGGTGCGGTCTATGGCCTTATACGGTGCCCCAATATGGGCGCCGTACGTGATGACCTGCCGGCGCAACGCGCTGTTGTTGCGCCGGATGCAGAGGCGGATGGCCATCCGCCTCATAAGAGGTTACCGCACCACGTCTACCGTGGCGGCGCTTGCTCTGGCGGGAGAACTTCCCTTCGAGCTTCAGGCGGCGGTGCGCGCCTATGTTTATAGGCGCACAAGCATCGCCAGCCGTGCTCGACGGGCCCCGCCGGAGCGAGAGACGGTCGAGGGCTTCGAGCTCCAGGCCCGGCGACTAGCGCTCGCCATATGGCGTGTCGAGCTTTGCTCCCACGCCGGCGAGCGCGTCCCCGGGGCTCTCCTGCCGCACTTCACCTCGTGGCGGGAGAGACGGCATGGCAGGCTCTCCTACCGAGCGACGCAGGTGTTCACCGGGCATGGCTGCTTCGGTGTCTACCTGTGTCGCATCGGGCGGGAAGCGACGACGGTGTGCCACCATTGTGGCGCGAAGGAAGACTCGGCGCAGCATACGCTGGAGGAATGTCCCGCCTTCTCAGCGCTGCGCCGAGTCCTAAAACGAGAAGTCGGCCACGACCTCGCACTCTCCAGCCTAGTTGGGGCCATGCTGGAGGGCCCGGGGAAGTGGGCGGCAGCAATCTCTTTCTGCGAGGAGGTTATGTCGCGGAAGGAGGCTGCCGAGCGGGATCGGGAGCTTACAGATCCCGCCCGACGTGCCCGGGGACGGCGTGCGCGCCCACGCCGAGAAACCCCGGGCAGCTGAGAGTAGGCGGGCGGCGGGTGTACCAGAATATGCTGGTTTCATTGCCCGCCGCCCGCCATCAGAGGAGGACGTCCACTGTTGGGGATGGAGGATGACGAGTCGTCTGAAGGAGGCGAGTGTTAACTGTGATCCTCCTCCAATATACTCGTCGTCCCCCCGGCGGCCGCTGTGATCAGGGCGGGGGCCCTGGTCACCTATCGCGCGGTCGCCGTGTCGGGGCGGTGCGGGGTGCGACCCCTCGCGCCGCCGAATTTAAATGGATTTAGGGGGGAGGATTATATCTCCCCCGGGACGAGGCCGGCCATCGTTACCATCTTGATGGCCGGCCAGGCGAGGGGGAGCCGCGGTAGTGTTCTTCAAGAGTTCCCGTGGCTCCCCCGTTGAATCGCCAGCGATCGGTCCTGCGTCCTCAGGTCGCCGTGGAGGTTTTAGTGGGTCAAACCCCACACTACCCTCGACCCGCTCCCCCGGGCGGGGCGGGGGTGTCTGGCGAGCAGATTTCCTCCACGTAAAATAAAAAAAAAAAAAAAAGGTTATGTCAAGGTTCCCCCCCGTGTCCGCTACCTTGTCGTGGTGGGGGGGCTTCGTGCCCTAATGATCCTCAAGGCTGTGCCGGCGGGGAATTTATTCCCTGGCAGGTTCTACCATGCCGGAGTGGCTTGAGGTGAGGGGCCAACTAAAGTCGGACACATACCGTAAACCTGTGGTCATGTTTTACAGGAACGGGGGTCTTGCCTTAACCGGCCGGGCCGCGAGGATGACAACCTCTCTAAAAAATCCCTAGCCCCAAGCAGTGTTGCGCGGTGATGAGGGTGTAGCTGGAGTAAGCGCCAGCTATGGTTGGTGGGTGCACCAATCTTTAGCGGACAACCCCGGGGTACCTGGCGACCCCCGGGTGTATTAGCCTTCCCCGGGTATGGCGGCTCTGCCCGGGGTGACCTTCTTTCCGACCACACTCGTGGGACCAATTATGGATTCTTTTAAACAAATAACCGGGGAGGGGGGAAACGAGCGTGAGGTGGAGGTGCGCGGTCCAATCGTGCGCCTCAAAAGATGTACAGAGCCGGTGTCGCGGAGGCATTCTGCAACACGCGGCAAAAAGAGGACCGCAGCGGGCCTTGGTGAGTGCGATGAGGGGGAGGAGTCAGATTTCTCTGTCTCCTCCCACCACTCATCGCAGAGTGTCCCGGGCTCGTCGTCAGCGAGGAAGAGAGGACGGCCGCCGACGACCGGCGAATATGTTGGCCTCGCAGAGGCCAAACTTAGGCTGGCCGAGGCCTCGCAGTTGGAGGCCGAGGCAAGGGAGGTGGCGGCGATATTCGACCCGGGTGCCCCCGTGCCGAGACCATCGCGATCGAGCGTCCCGCTCCCGGACGAGACGGATATCGCGGAAAATTTCCGCAACCGTCCGACGCGGGATGTCGCGGCAGCTATATTGGAGAGCCTGGATGAGGTGGCCAGGATCTCCGGCGTGTCAAAGGGGCTGAAGGGCAACTTGGCCCGCGCCCTGAGGGTGGCCGCCTTAAACGGCAGGGTAGGGGTGTCCGAGCTTGCGGTTAGGTCGGCTACCGACGCCACGCGTGCCCTGGAGGCCGAGAATGCCGTCCTCAGGGGGCAAATGATGGAGCTGCAGGCGGAGGTGGCCCGGCTCCGGCAGGTGGTGGAGGCGAGAACGGCTGCTGCCGCAATGCCTCCGCCGCCGCGCCCGGGAGAGGGCTCAGTATCGCCGCCGATCATCGGCGCCCGGGATTGCCATCGCTCCGGGCAAGAAAAGTCCTCGCCGCCACCTGCGGCTGCGCCCGCAGATTTTCTGGTGCAGATAGGAGCCCTGATAGACGCCAAATTGGCGTCATTCAGGAGGGAGCTCGCGCCGCGAACGGACTCGGCCCTGCGATCGGTGGCACCTGGGCCGTCCGTCCCCTCACAGTCTTCGGACAGGGTGGGGCGGAGGGCGAAGAAGAAGAAGAAAGGTGGGAAAGCTGGGGCGGCTAAAGCGGCCCAGACGGAGCCCGCTCGACCGCGAGCGGAATTGGCCCCACACTCCGCCGCGCCTCCACCCCAGGAGGCGTGGTCCCAGGTGGTTGGCCGGAAGGCCAAAAAGGCGACTGCCAAGGCCACTGCGGCGGCGAATAAAAAAGGACGGGTGGTCCCGGCGGCACCCAGAAAGACACCCCTGCCTCCTCGACCGCCACGCACAGCAGCGGTTACCATAACGGTTCCGTCTGGCGTGGACATTACTTACGCGCAGGCGATGGCCACTGCCAGGTCCAAGGTGGACCTGGCAGAAATTGGCATCGCCTCGCTGAGGCCGCGAAGGGCGGTGACTGGGGGGTTAATTTTGGAGGTCCCTGGCACCGATGGGGCCGCCAAGGCCACCGTCCTCGCCACAAAAGTGGCGGAAGCGCTGGCAGGTACCGGCGTAAAGGTCGCGCGTCCGGTCAAAAAAGCTGACCTTAGGGTGCGCGGCCTGGTCGATTCGACCACGCCGGCGGAGGTCGCTGCGGCTGTTGCCCGCGTGGGCGGGTGCAGCGAGGGGGACATCAATACCGGCGAAATCCGGTCTTCCCCCTCGGGATTGGGCACCCTCTGGGTCCGATGTCCTGCCGCGGCCGCTCGCAAGGTTGCTGTCGCGGGCCGGATAACCGTCGGCTGGACCCAGGCAGCCGTGGAGGCCCTGAGTGCCCGGCCTCTGCAGTGTTACCGTTGCCTTGGTGTTGGCCACACCAGTCAGCGGTGCACTTCGGCCGAGGATAGGTCCGACTGCTGCTATAGATGCGGCAGTCGGGACCATAAGGTGGCAGCCTGTACGGCCACGCCCAATTGTCCCCTTTGTGCGGGCGCGGGCAAGCCGTCTGGTCACCGCCTCGGCAGCCGGGCATGTCCTGCTAGTGCGGGGCGAGGCAAGGGAGGCGGCCAAAGGCCGTCTGCCAGATTTAATAAAAAGAGAAAGGAAACCACGATGGCCAAGGCAGCGACCACCGTGGCCAGCAACGAAAAGGCGGCACCGCCTGATGCTACCGCCGCACCCGCGTGGGCGGATGGGGCCACTAAAGTCCCAGACGCCACCGCATCCGCGGCCGTGACGGCGATGGACACGGCTGTGTAATGGGGCCCCCGGGCCCGATAATACAAGTTAACCTCAACTGCTCGGCCAGAGCGCAGGATCTCCTGTTTCAATGCCTGGCCGAGCGGGGTGCCGGGTTGGCAGTCGTGGCGGAGCCGCACAGGGTCCCCAAACATCCACACTGGATGGGGGACTCGATTGGCTCCGCCGCGATTATTTGGGCTGGGAGGCCGGGGTCCCCGCCGTGCTCGCTTATCGAGCGCGGCCTGGGATACGTGGCCGTCGATTGGGGCGGCACCGCGGTTGTGGCGATATACGCACCTCCAAGGTGGTCCCTCGAAGAGTTTGAGCAGTATCTGGACGGGGTAGGGAGATGCGTCTCCCGCTGCCATCCCCGTCCGGTGCTGGTCCTGGGGGACTTCAATGCCAAGGCCACGGCTTGGGGTTCCCCCGGGACTGACTCGAGGGGCCGGGAGGTGCTGGATTGGGCGGCGGGACTGGAGCTCCGTCTCCTGAATACGGGCTCGGTCCATACGTGCGTGCGGCATAACGGGGGGTCCATCGTTGACCTTTCGTGGGCAACGCCCCCGGCCGCGCGCCGTATTACGGGGTGGAGTGTGGCGGAGGGGGTCGAGACGTTGTCTGACCACAGATACATAATTCTCGACCTCTCCGCCGCCCCACCATCGACACCCCGTCGTCGCCCCGCTGATGAAGGATCGCCTCAACCGCGGTGGGCGCTGAAGCGCCTCGACCAGGACGCTCTGATGGCGGCAGCCCACGTCGTGGCCTGGCCAGCAACACCGGCCGGGCCAGTCGACGGGAATGGGGAGGCCCGTTGGTTCCGGGGCGCAATGACGTCGGTTTGCGACGTCGCCATGCCCCGGGCCAGGGTCTTCCCGAGGAAGGCTGTGTACTGGTGGTCGCGTGCGATAGCTGAATTACGCACCGAGTGCGTCCGCGCGCGACGCCAGTACGCTCGCGCCCGTCGACGACGACGTACGGACGACGTGCTGGCTGCCCAGCTGTACGGGCGATATCGGGAGAAGGTGGTCGCCCTGCAGCTGGCCATCAGGCGAGCGAAGGACCAGGCCTGGCGCGATCTCCTCGGCTCTCTAAACCGAGATCCGTGGGGGCGCCCATACAAGATGGCATTGGGACGATTGCGTCCCTGGGCGCCCCCCGTGACGGAGAGCCTGGATCCGGGGCTGCTCGGGCGGGTCGTGGACGCTTTATTCCCCGTTAGCGAGGGGCCGTCCCGGCCCGTCCCTGAGCCAGAGGAACATGAGTGGTCCCCGGATCTTGAGGTCGCGCCGGAGGAGATGGCCGGGGTCGTCAAATGGCTCCGGGGCAAGAATAC
This sequence comes from Megalopta genalis, assembly GCF_051020955.1. Classification (NCBI taxonomy): domain Eukaryota; kingdom Metazoa; phylum Arthropoda; class Insecta; order Hymenoptera; family Halictidae; genus Megalopta; species Megalopta genalis. Next base: position 718,251 of record NC_135023.1, on the reverse strand, counting down.
CGCCCCGGGGCCGGACGGTATCCCCGGCCGGGTCTGGTTGCTCGCCACGAGCGTCCTGGGGGAGAGGCTGAGGAGCCTCTACTCTGGGCTCCTGAGGTCGGGGACGTTCCCCGACCTATGGAGAGAAAGTCGGATGGTCCTCTTGAGGAAGGATGGGAGGCCGGGGGATTCTCCCTCCGCGTACCGGCCCATTTGTCTCCTGGATGAGGCGGGCAAGATCTTCGAGAAGATCATTGTTGTCCGCCTCTCCAGGCACCTGTCCCGCGACGGCCCAGATCTGGCGGACTGCCAGATTGGCTTCCGAGAGGGGCGATCGACGGTCGACGCTATCGGCCGTCTCAAGTCCCTCTCGGACAATGCCGTGGCAAGGGGCGGGGTGTGCTTGGCGGTGTCCATTGACATCGTCAATGCGTTCAACACCCTGCCCTGGTCCGCCATTAGGGAGGCCCTCGTCGATCACCAGGTGCCTCCCTATCTGAGGCGAGTGATCGGGGCCTACCTGCGGGACAGGTGGGTCGAATACCCGGGCCGGTGCGGGATGATACGGAGGGAAGTGGACCGCGGGGTCCCGCAGGGGTCCGTTTTAGGACCGCTCCTGTGGGACCTGGGTTACAACGCGGTCCTGGAGAAGGCCTCCCTGCCCGACGGTGCCACCCTCGTCTGCTACGCGGACGACACGTTGGTGGTCGCCGTCGGGAGTACCTTCGAGAGGACCATCCGACGAGCAGAGGTTGCGGTGGCAGCCGTCGTCGCGAGGATCCGCGATCTGGGGCTGAAAATAGCCCCGGAGAAGGCCGAGGCTGTCTGGTTCCACGGACGGCCTCGGTCTCGGCCACCGGCCAGATCGTGGATCCGGGTTGGAGAAGCCTGCGTCGAGGTGGAGTCCCAGTTGAAATATCTCGGACTTGTCCTCGACAGCCGCTGGAGCTTCGGTGCGCATCTCGACCGTCTCGTCCCCCGAGTCGAAAAGGCGGCGGCCTCTTTGGGCCGCCTGCTGCCCAACCTCGGGGGACCGGGAGATTTGGTGCGCCGCCTATACCTGGGCGTGGTGCGGTCTATGGCCTTATACGGTGCCCCAATCTGGGCGCCGTACGTGATGACCAGCCGGCGCAACACGCTGTTGTTGCGCCGGCTGCAGAGGCGGATGGCCATCCGCCTCATAAGAGGTTACCGCACCACGTCTACCGTGGCGGCGCTTGCTCTGGCGGGAGAACTTCCCTTCGAGCTTCAAGCGGCGGTGCGCGCCTATGTTTATAGGCGCACTAGCATCGCCAGCCGTGCTCGAGGGGCCCCGCCGGAGCGTGAGACGGTCGAGGGCTTCGAGCTCCAGGCCCGGCGACTAGCGCTCGCCAGATGGCGTGCCGAGCTTTGCTCCCACGCCGGCGAGCGCGTCCCCGGGGCTCTCCTGCCGCACTTCACCTCGTGGCGGGAGAGACGGCATGGCGGGCTCTCCTACCGAGCGACGCAGGTGTTCACCGGGCATGGCTGCTTCGGTGTCTACCTGTGTCGCATCGGGCGGGAAGCGACGACGGTGTGCCACCATTGTGGCGCGGAGGAAGACTCGGCGCAGCACACGCTGGAGGAATGTCCCGCCTTTTCAGCGCTGCGCCGAGTCCTAAAACGAGAAGTCGGCCACGACCTCGCACTCTCCAGCCTAGTTGGGGCCATGCTGGAGAGCCCGTGGAAGTGGGCGGCAGCAATCTCTTTCTGCGAGGAGGTTATGTCGCGGAAGGAGGCTGCCGAGCGGGATCGGGAGCTTACAGATCCCGCCCGACGTGCCCGGGGACGGCGTGCGCGCCCACGCCGAGAAACCCCGGGCAGCTGAGAGTAGGCGGGCGGCGGGTGTACCAGAATATGCTGGTTTCATTGCCCGCCGTCCGCCAACAGAGGAGGACGTCCACTGTTGGGAGTGGAGGATGACGGGTCGCCTGAAGGAGGCGAGGGTTAACTGTGATCCTCCTCCAATATACTCGTCGCCCCCCCGGCGGCCGCTGTGATCAGGGCGGGGGCCCTGGTCACCTATCGCGCGGTCGCCGTGTCGGGGCGGTGCGGGGTGCGACCCCTCGCGCCGCCGAATTTAAATGGATTTAGGGGGGAGGATTTATTTTATTTCCCCCCGGGACGCGGCCGGCCATCGTTACCATCTTGATGGCCGGCCAGGCGAGGGGGAGCCGCGGTAGTGTTCTTCAAGAGTTCCCGTGGCTCCCCCGTTGAATCGCCAGCGATCGGTCCTGCGTCCTCAGGTCGCCGTGGAGGTTTTAGTGGGTCGATCCCCACACTACCCTCGTCCCGCTCCCCCGGGCGGGGCGGGGGTGTCTGGCGAGCAGATTTCCTCCACGAAAAATAAAAAAAAAAAAAAAAAAAAAAAGGTCCCCCCCGAGTCCGCTACCTTGTCGTGGTGGGGGGGCTTCGTGCCCTAATGATCCTCAAGGCTGTGCCGGCGGGGAATTTATTCCCTGGCAGGTTCTACCATGCCGGAGTGGCTTGAGTTGAGGGGCCAACTAAAGTCGGACACATACCGTAAACCTGTGGTCATGTTTTACAGGAACGGGGGTCTTGCCTTAACCGGCCGGGCCGCGAGGATGACAACCTCTCTAAAAAATCCCTAGCCCCAAGCAGTGTTGCGCGGTGAAGAGGGCGTAGCTGGAGTAAGCGCCAGCTATGGTTGGTGGGTGCACCAATCGTTAGCGGACAACCCCGGGGTACCTGGCGACCCCCCGGGCGTATTAGCCTTCCCCGGGTATGGCGGCTCTACCCGGGGTGACCTCCTTTCCGACCACACTCGTGGGATTAAGTATGGAGTCTACTTTTTCACAAACAACCGGGGTGGGGGGAAACGAGCGTGAGGTGGAGGTGCGCGGGCCTATCGTGCGCCTCAAAAGATGCACAGAGCCGGTGTCGCGGAGGCATTCGGCGACACGCGGCAAAAAGAGGACCGCAGCGGGCCTTGGTGAGTGCGATGAGGGGGAGGAGTCAGATTTCTCTGTCTCCTCCCACCACTCATCGCAGAGTGTCCCGGGCTCGTCGTCAGCGAGGAAAAGAGGACGGCCGCCGACGACCGGCGAATATGTTGGCCTCGCAGAGGCCAAACTTAGGCTGGCCGAGGCTTCGCAGCTGGAGGCCGAGGCAAGGGAGGTGGCGGCGATATTCGACCCGGGAGCCCCCGTGCCGAGGCCATCGCGGTCGAGCGTCCCGCTCCCGGACGAGACGGATATAGCGGAAAATTTCCGCAACCGTCCAACGCGGGATGTCGCGGCCGCTATATTGGAGAGCCTGGATGAAGTGGCCAGGATCTCCGGCGTGTCAAAGGGGCTGAAGGGCAATTTGGCCCGCGCCCTAAGGGTGGCCGCCTTAAACGGCAGGGTGGGGGTGTCCGAGCTTGCGGTTAGGTCGGCTACCGACGCCACGCGTGCCCTGGAGGCAGAGAATGCCGTCCTCAGGGGGCAAATGACGGAGCTGCGGGCGGAGGTGGCTCGGCTCCGGCAGGTGGTGGAGGCGAGTACGGCTGCTGCCGCAATGCCTCCGCCGCCGCGCCCGGGAGAGGGCTCAGTATCGCCGCCGATCGTCGCCGCCCGGGACTGCCAACGCTCCGGGCAAGAAAAGTCCTCACCCCCACATGCGACTGCGCCCGCAGATTTTCTGGCGCAGATAAGCGCCCTGATAGACGCCAAATTGGCGTCATTCAGGAGGGAGCTCGCGCCGCGAACGGACTCGGCCCTGCGATCGGTGGCACCTGGGCCGTCCGTCCCCTCACAGTCTTCGGACAGGGTGGGGCGGAAGACGAAGAAGAAGAAGAAAGGTGGGAAAGCTGGGGCGGCTATAGCGGCCCAGACGGAGCCCGCTCGACCGCGAGCAGAATCGGCGCTACCCTCTGCCGCGCCTCCGCCCCAGGAGGCGTGGTCCCAGGTGGTTGGCCGCAAAGCTAAAAAGGCGGCTGCCAAGGCCACTGCGGCGGCGAATAATAAAAAAGGACGGGTGGTCCCGGCGGCCCCCAGGAAGACACCCCTGCCTCCGCGACCGCCACGCACAGCAGCGGTTACCATAACGGTTCCGTCTGGCGTGGACATTACTTACGCGCAGGCGATGGCCACTGCCAGGTCCAAGGTGGACCTGGCAGAAATTGGCATCGCCTCGCTGAGGCCGCGAAGGGCGGTGACTGGGGGGTTAATTTTGGAAGTCCCTGGCACCGATGGGGCCGCCAAGGCCACCGTCCTCGCCACAAAAGTGGCGGAAGCGCTGGCAGGCACCGGCGTAAAGGTCGCGCGTCCGGTCAAAAAAGCTGACCTTAGGGTGCGCGGCCTGGTCGATTCGACCACGCCGGCGGAGGTCGCTGCGGCTGTTGCCCGCGTGGGCGGGTGCAGCGAGGGGGACATCAATACCGGCGAAATCCGGTCTTCCCCCTCGGGATTGGGCACCCTCTGGGTCCGATGTCCTGCCGCGGCCGCTCGCAAGGTTGCTGTCGCGGGCCGGATAACCGTCGGCTGGACCCAGGCAACCGTGGAGGCCCTGAGTGCCCGGCCTCTGCAGTGTTACCGCTGTCTTGGTGTTGGCCACACCAGTCAGCGGTGCACTTCTGCCGAGGATAGGTCCGACTGCTGCTACAGATGCGGCAGTCGGGACCATAAGGCGGCAGCCTGTACGGCCACGCCCAATTGCCCGCTTTGTGCGGGCGCGGGCAAGCCGTCTGGTCACCGCCTCGGCAGCCGGGCATGTCCTGCCAGTGTGAGGCGAGGCAAGGTGGGCGGCCAAAGGCCGTCTGCCAGACTTAATAAAAAAGGGAAGGTAACCACGATGGCCAAGGCAGCGACCACCGTGGCCAGCAACGAAAAGGTAGCATCGCCTGATGCTACCGCCGCGCCCGCGTGGGCGGATGGGGCCACTAAAGTCCCTGACGCCACCGCATCCGCGGCCGTGACGGCGGTGGACACGGCTGTGTAATGGGGCCCCCGGGCCCGATAATACAAGTTAACCTCAACTGCTCGGCCAGAGCGCAGGATCTCCTGTTTCAATGCCTGGCCGAGCGGGGTGCCGGGTTGGCAGTCGTGGCGGAGCCGCACAGGGTCCCCAAACATCCACACTGGATGGGGGACTCGATTGGCTCCGCCGCGATTATTTGGGCTGGGAGGCCGGGGTCCCCGCCGTGCTCGCTTATCGAGCGCGGCCTGGGATACGTGGCCGTCGATTGGGGCGGCACCGCGGTTGTGGCGATATACGCACCTCCAAGGTGGTCCCTCGAAGAGTTTGAGCAGTATCTGGACGGGGTAGGGAGATGCGTCTCCCGCTGCCATCCCCGTCCGGTGCTGGTCCTGGGGGACTTTAATGCCAAGGCCACGGCTTGGGGTTCCCCCGGGACTGATTCGAGGGGCCGGGAGGTGCTGGATTGGGCGGCGGGACTGGAGCTCCGTCTCCTGAACACGGGCTCGGTCCATACGTGCGTGCGGCATAACGGGGGGTCCATCGTTGACCTTTCGTGGGCAACGCCCCAGGCCGCGCGCCGTATTACGGGGTGGAGGGTGGCGGAAGGGGTCGAGACGTTGTCTGACCACAGATACATAGTTCTCGACCTCTCCGCCGCCCCACCATCGACACTCCGTCGTCGCCCCGCCGATGAAGGTTCGCCTCGACCGCGGTGGGCGCTGAAGCGCCTCGACCAGGACGCTCTGATGGCGGCGGCCCACGTCGTGGCCTGGCCAGCAACACCGGCCGGGCCAGTCGACGGGAATGGGGAGGCCCATTGGTTCCGTGGCGCAATGACGTCCATTTGCGACGTAGCCATGCCCCGGGCCAGGGTCTTCCCGAGGAAGGCGGTGTACTGGTGGTCGCGCGCGATAGCGGAGTTACGCACCGAGTGCGTCCGCGCGCGACGCCAGTACGCTCGCGCCCGTCGACGACGACGTACGGACGACGTTCTGGCTGCCCAGCTGTACGGGCGATATCGGGAGAAGGTGGTCGCCCTGCAGCTGGCCATCAGGCGAGCGAAGGACCAGGCCTGGCGCGATCTCCTCGGCTCTCTAAACCGAGATCCGTGGGGGCGCCCATACAAGATGGCATTGGGACGATTGCGTCCCTGGGCGCCCCCCGTGACGGAGAGCCTGGATCCGGGGCTGCTCGGGCGGGTCGTGGACGCTTTATTCCCCGTTAGCGGGGAGGCGTCCCGGCCTGTCCCTGAGCCAGAGGAACATGAGTGGTCCCCGGATCTTGAGGTCGCGCCGGAGGAGATGGCCGGGGTCGTCAAATGGCTCCGGGGCAAGAATACCGCCCCGGGGCCGGACGGTATCCCCGGCCGGGTCTGGCTGCTCGCCGCGAGCGTCCTGGGCGAGAGGCTGAGGAGCCTCTACTCTGGGCTCCTGAGGTCGGGGACGTTCCCCGACCTATGGAGAGAAAGTCGGATGGTCCTCTTGAGGAAGGATGGGAGGCCGGGGTATTCTCCCTCCGCGTACCGGCCCATTTGTCTCCTGGATGAGGCGGGAAAGATCTTCGAGAAGATCATTGTTGCCCGCCTCTCCAGACACCTGTCCCGCGACGGCCCAGATCTGGCGGACTGCCAGTTTGGCTTCCGGGAGGGGCGATCGACGGTCGACGCAATCGACCGCCTCAAGTCCCTCTCGGACAATGCCGTGGCAAGGGGCGGGGTGTGCTTGGCGGTGTCCATTGACATCGTCAATGCGTTCAACACCCTGCCCTGGTCCGCCATCAGGGAGGCCCTCGTCGATCACCAGGTGCCTCCCTATCTGAGGCGGGTGATTGGGGCCTACCTGCGGGACAGGTGGGTTGAATACCCGGGCCGGTACGGGATGATACGGAGGGAAGTGGACCGCGGGGTCCCGCAGGGTTCCGTTTTAGGACCGCTCCTGTGGGACCTGGGTTACAACGCGGTCCTGGAAAGGGCCTCCCTGCCCGACGGTGCCACCCTCGTCTGCTACGCGGACGACACGTTGGTGGTCGCCGTCGGGAGTACCTTCGAGAGGACCATCCGACGAGCAGAGGTTGCGGTGGCAGCCGTCGTCGCGAGGATCCGCGATCTGGGGCTGAAAATAGCCCCGGAGAAGGCCGAGGCTGTCTGGTTTCACGGTCGGCCTCGGTCTCGGCCACCGGCCAGATCGTGGATCCGGGTTGGAGAAGCCTGCGTCGAGGTGAAGTCCGAGTTGAAATATCTCGGACTGATCCTCGACAGCCACTGGTGCTTCGATGCGCACCTCGACCGTCTCGTCCCCCGAGTCGAAAAGGCGGCGGCCTCTTTGGGCCGCCTGCTGCCCAACCTCGGGGGACCGGGAGATTTGGTGCGCCGCCTATACCTGGGCGTGGTGCGGTCTATGGCCTTATACGGTGCCCCAATATGGGCGCCGTACGTGATGACCAGCCGGCGCAACACGCTATTGTTGCGCCGGCTGCAGAGGCGGATGGCCATCCGCCTCATAAGAGGTTACCGCACCACGTCTACCGTGGCGGCGCTTGCTCTGGCGGGAGAACTTCCCTTCGAGCTTCAGGCGGCGGTGCGCGCCTATGTTTATGGGCGCACAAGCATCGCCAGCCGTGCTCGAGGGGCCCCGCCGGAGCGAGAGACGGTCGAGGGCTTCGAGCTCCAGGCCCGGAGACTAGCGCTCGCCAGATGGCGTGCCGAGCTTCGCTCCCACGCCGGCGAGCGCGTCCCCGGGGCTCTCCTGCCGCACTTCACCTCGTGGCGGGAGAGACGGCATGGCAGGCTCTCCTACCGAGCGACGCAGGTGTTCACCGGGCATGGCTGCTTCGGTGTCTACCTGTGTCGCGTCGGGCGGGAAGCGACGACGGTGTGCCACCATTGTGGCGCGGAGGAAGACTCGGCGCAGCACACGCTGGAGGAATGTCCCGCCTTTTCAGCGCTGCGCCGAGTCCTAAAACGGGAAGTCGGTCACGACCTCGCACTCTCCAGCCTAGTTGGGGCCATGCTGGAGAGCCCGGGGAAGTGGGCGGCAGCAATCTCTTTCTGCGAGGATGTTATGTCGCGGAAGGAGGCTGCCGAGCGGGATCGGGAGCTTACAGATCCCGCCCGACGTGCCCGGGGACGGCGTGCGCGCCCACGCCGAGAAACCCCGGGCAGCTGAGAGTAGGCGGGCGGCGGGTGTACCAGAACATGCTGGTTTCATTGCCCGCCGCCCGCCAACAGAGGAGGACCTCCACTGTTGGGAGTGGGGGATGACGAGTCGCCTGATGGAGGCGAGGTTTAACTGTGATCCTCCTCCAATATACTCGTCGTCCCCCCGGCGGCCGCTGTGATCAGGGCGGGGGCCCTGGTCACCTATCGCGCGGTCGCCGTGTCGGGGCGGTGCGGGGTGCGACCCCTCGCGCCGCCGAATTTAAATTTAAATGGATTTTAGGGGGGAGGATTTATCTCCCCCCGGGACGCGGCCGGCCATCGTTACCATCTTGATGGCCGGCCAGGCGAGGGGGAGCCGCGGTAGTGTTCCTCAAGAGTTCCCGTGGCTCCCCCGTTGAATCGCCAGCGATCGGTCCTGCGTCCTCAGGTCGCCGTGGAGGTTTTAGTGGGTCAAACCCCACACTACCCTCGTCTCGCTCCCCCGGGCGGGGCGGGGGTGTCTGGCGAGCAGATTTCCTCCACGTAAAATAAAAAAAAAAAAAAAAAAAAGGTTATGTCAAGGTTATGTCAAGGTTATGTCAAGGTTATGTCGGTCGGATAAGGGACTGTCATGCGTAACTAAGGTCTTTTGGCCATAGCCTCTGCAGTTCAAGTCTTCCCCACCTTCACGTGGTACCGGCTGTTCTCGCCGAAGGGGTTCAGGCTCTCGAATGACGCAGCAATAGTGGTAGCTGTCGACGGGCACAACCACTCACTTTCATATACACACACTTTTCTACGCGTGCTTCCGGGCACCCTTTGTCTCGGGGAGAGTGTAAGAGAGGCCTTCCCCTTTTTCCGGGGAGCCAGTGGATGAATTGAGTAACCCTATAAACGGGTTCACTCGTGAATGAAGGGGGCCTACCTATAAACGGGAATGCCCTGGCGGGTTATGAATGGTCCGGGTACCTGGTCAATAGGTACACCGGAATATGAATGAGTCTCCGAGTTCGAGGGGTCGCTGTCTGGGAGTACGGTGCAGTGATCGTCGGGGGAGGGAATGATCGGGGGTCCTGAGGGGACTTCCTCGTGTCCGTGTGCGCCCCCTATCTGGAGGGTACAGCGGTTAACACCGGTGGGCACTGCCGGGCCGCCATTAGTAGGGGGGCCCGAACCCAGCCCAGCCAGTTGGGAGGCAGCCCTGCACAGTGGTAGGGCGATTACGCTAAATCCCGCTTCTCGTAGTAGTGCCGAGTGGCGTCCGGACGGGTACCCTGCTGCGGGGAGCGGGGGGGGGAACCGACGAGGCCACCGGATTGTAGGGACGCTCGGACATCGGGGGGGTCCAGGACGGGCTGCCGGTGCCCCTTCTCCCGGCGATCCTCCTGACCATATCACACACCTACACTCTCTTACACTGTTTTTGTCCCCTTTTTGTTTAATTCTTTTTTTTAAAAATGAATAAAGATATTGAAAATAAGCAGGTTTTCACAGTGCCGCCTGCGTCCCTCGGTTTATCCGAGGTAAGGGTGCTTCCCGGCACCCGCAATTCCGCCAGGTCGGTAGGCAACCAGGCCGACTTGGACGTGCTGGCTACTGGATGTCAGCGCTTCGACCTCGTGCAGGAGGGCTCGCCCTTCCTGCCGAGGAAGAGTCTGGCACGGTCTCCGCCGTCGGGATCTCGCGATCCTGCACGTGAGGCCGTGGACCAGGAGAATCCCCGGACGGCGGCCGTTACGGCCTCCTCTCCGGTGCCCAATCCCCCCTCCCCTCCCTTCTTCTCCCCTCTCCCTCCTTCCTCTCTATTTTCCTTTCCCCCTTCACCTACCCTCGGCTCTGCCAAGGGTTCGGGGGGTGGTAAGAGTAAAAGTAAGACGAAGAGAAAGAGGACCGCGTTTTCGTCTCCCGAGGAAGCGATTGGCGGTTCCTCGGACGAGTCTGCCACGACGAGCGGCTGCGTGAGCCCCCTGCCTGGCCTGGAAACGCAGGTAAAAAAGGCGGTTGCGGGCACACGAGCGCTCTGCAAGAGGCTATGCGCCTCCACGGAAATGGAGGAAGACACGAGGAAATTGTTCAACTCAATCATAAGAAGCCTCAACGAAGTGCAACACGCGGTCAAGGCTATGAGGAGGAACGAGCGTGCCCCTTCAACCTTAACTCCAGCCCACCGCCCTCCAACACGGAGCTCCCCAGCTCCGGACGCGAAGTCTGGAGGTCGCGGGGTTAATACGGGCACGCAGACCGAGCCTGCGACGGAGAGGATGGACACCGAGTGCATCGCCCCGCCGAGGACCAGGTCTTGTGGCACTCAGACCTGCGACCCGCAGGAGGTGGACGATCATGACGTTGCGGACTGGACGCGCGGGGCCAGGGACTGGCCATCTCTCCGAGCACTGGTGGACAGGAGGTGGGCGGAATCGTCGTTCGTGAACACGACAATTGTCGAGGGTAACCCCCTCGTTGGCTGTCCGGACGACGATCTGGCGTGCTTCGCCCCAGCTGACCTCGAGGTGGGAACGGGCCCTGCCCGCTTCCTTCTAGACCGGATACCGGGGGTTGCTGACCTGAGGACGGACCCTCCATCGGTTGGTGAGTCCACATTTCTCACCCTCAGGACATCCATTCCGCGCCGCGATGCCCCCCCCAGAATCCGCGAGAAAAAAATATTTTTCGCGGCTGACAGGGCAACCGGGTCCAGCACCTTCGCGGCGGAAAACGCGTACAGGGCACTCGCGCACTTAAGGGAACTGGGAGTCAAGATGGCATGCAAGTGCATAGCCATTGCCTCCCACCCCGACATTCCTTCGGAGCCTTTCCGAAAGATGCTCGAGGCGGTTTTTTCGGGAACCGGGGTTGCAATTAAGATCTGGGGGATCCCAGCCGGCCAAATGCGTCGCCCCCCCGAGCAGCCCTCCGACACGGTACTGGTGAGGGGCGAGAACCTCACGTACGCTCAGATGCTTCGGGCCGTAAAGGATAAGGTCGACATCGACGGCGCGGGGATTCTCGTCTCCGACGTCAGGACCAGCAGGGATGGACACATGCTCATACAAGTGAGGGGCGACGGGGCGAAGGCCAGGGCCCTCAGCTCCCTGGTTAACGAAAAGGTACAAGGGCTTAGGGCGTCGGTCGGGGTGGGAAGGGGCCCTCTCCGCACCTTGCACCTCCGCCGTGTCGAAGGCGACGCGACCGTCGACGACATAAAGGCGGCTATTCACAGGAGGCTGCCCGAATTTCCATCTGACAGCTACAAGATACGCGCTCTCCGGCCGGCGTTTGCTGGGAGGCAGAATGCATCTATTCTGGCTCCCGCGTCGGTGGCGGCGCGTATCCTCGCCCTCAGCCCGCTACGCGTGGGCTGGAGCTGCTGTCTGGTAACTGAGCGCGAGGAAATCCTCCAGTGCTTCAGGTGCCGGGGATACGGACATCGGGCCGCTGATTGTAAAGGGCCAGACCGTACAAAGGTCTGCCGCAAATGCGGCGCTGATGATCACCGGGCGGGCGAGTGTAAGGGGCGCGAGAGGTGCGTGGTCTGCGACCAGGACGGGCACCGGGACGGGGGTCTCAGATGTCCTGCCTACCGCAGGGCCCTTGAAGAGGCCAGGAGCAAGGGGGGGAAGCCTCCTTCTATCGAACGACGTCCAAAAATAACGCCGCGAGCGCGAGCCTCTCCCCCTTCGGTTGAAAAGGGGATTGGCTCGTCCGCGGTGCGTAATCATAATATAACACCTGAGCAGTCTGCTCGTCGGAATGAAGCAGGCATTAGTTCTGGGGGCGGTGGTACGCGCGCGGGTGGATGTCCGCAGCCTGCACCGCGCGGTGCATCGGCCGGGGGGGTACCCCCTGTGCCAAGTAGCGCGTCGCCAACGCGCAGCGATGTCTGCGCAGACCAAGGCGCAGACTCGGCCCTTCGCCGCGAGCCGTGCCGGAAAGAGCCGAAGCTCAGGCTGAAGAGAGCGCCGGCCCAGGGACGCGCGGGGGGAGACGGGCTGACGAGTCCGAATGACGTCGTCTTGCGTCCGCGCAGCACGGAACGCGCAGGCGGCGGCGCAGGCGCGGCCGAGCTGGGCGAAATTACACGACAGGAGCCGAGCGGCTCAACAAGCACTGCGGAGCAGGGACGTGCGGAGAGGGACGGTCCTCTCCGTCAAAATATAGAAAATAAGGCTGACGTCACGTAACGTCTGTTTCGATACGCGACTGACACGCACGGTTTTTTGTGCAAGAGTTTTTGTGCGAGGTATATTTCTTGTCGGCCTACTTCTAAAACTTTTTCTTTTTCTTACAGTTCTTTTCTTTTGTATAACGTTAGCTTATCGGTCGTTAACCGATAAGTTTTGAAATTTTAATTTAATTAATTTTATTAGTGAAGTGCAGTGTGTGGGTGCAACGGCAACGCCGAGCTTAACATTGCTGCACGGAATTTACTGTTTGGTTCACCAGAATACCTTCGCTTCAATTTTAGCAGAGCGCAAACGTCTCGCCGACGGTAAATCCCATATTTACTCTCAATTTTCAATTTTCACGAGACGTTATACTAGTGCGGCGCAATGGCTAATATGGCCAGTTTACAGAGTATCCGGCTGGGGGGTCTCAATGTTCTCCAGATCAACTTGCATAGGTGTCGGCTAGCCCACGACCTGCTCCAGCAGGCCGTGCACGAGCTCGAGGTCGACGTTGTCCTCGTGTCGGAGCCCTGGACCGTTCCAGGTGACTGGCACAGGGACGAAACCGGAAAGGCGGCTGTCTGGGTCACGGGGAGGGGCGCCGCGGGGGCGGGAGCTAGGTATGTTGGTGCCGTTCGGGGGGCGGTGGCGGTCGGCGTGGGTGATCTCACCCTCGTTGGCTGTTATTTCTCCCCGAATATCCCGCTCACCGAATTCGGTGTCCTTCTCGGTGGGCTTGAGGCCCTAATTGGAAAAGTTCCTTTGGGCCAGATTGCAGTGGGCGGGGACTTCAACGCGAAGTCCCCGGCCTGGGGATCGGTCTGCTCTGATGCAAGGGGGCATGCCGTCCTCGAGCTTGTTAATAGGATTGGACTCGTCCCGGTGAGAAGCGCCGGGGCGTTTACGTTTGAGCGGGGGAGCCAACGCTCCCTTATAGATTTTATGCTTTGTGGCGGGGGCGCCTATGCAAGGTTGACGGAGAGCAGAATTCTCGACGTTGAGACTGCCTCCGATCATCGGTACATTTTACACAAGTTTGTAGACTGCGCTGCCGGGCGGGGACCGTTCAGTGGCCCTCCGCGCCGGAGCGTAGATATTAAACGTTTCATAAAAGAGTATCACAAGTTTGCGCATGAAGCTAACCCTCTCAGTATTGTTACTGTTGAGGACGTGGACGCGTACATAGACATGATTGTCGACCTGGCCGGACGAGCGTCTCGCACCCTCCACCCCGGGCTGCGCGATAAGCGTCCCGTGTGGTGGTGGAGTAGCGAGATCGCGACGGCCAGGAAAATGGTTTGCAAGGCCAGGCGAAGCCTGCAGAGGGCCAGGCGCGGTCGGGACGCCGGGGCCCTGGAAGTTCGTATCTCGGCGTATAAAGTCCTTAAAAAGGACCTGGCACGCTCTATAGCGATTGCCAAGTCCGCCGCGTGGAAAAAGTTTACTGATAGCGTGGAGGCTGATGTGTGGGGCCGGCCGTACCTGTGGGTCAGCGGCAGGGTCAAGGGACGCTCTCCGCCAGCATCCCTTAGTGCCGGCGAGGTGGCGGACGTCGTCCGCAAGCTTTTTGTAACGGAGCCTCCTAGTGGGGCTCCTTTCCCTCGAATTGAGGAGTTTATATCAGAGTGCCCTGCCTCTTCTAGGCAGTTTTTTTACAGAGGACGAGGTCGAGGCGGCCATCAAAAAGGTCAAGAGGAAGGCGGCCGGCGTCGACGGCATAGCGTCCTCCGTGGTCTGGGCTCTTGGGAGAGAGGCGCTCAGCCACGTCGCCCACCTTTTCAACACATGCCTCGAATTGGGATATTTCCCGGAGGCGTGGAAGGTGGGCCGGCTGGTGTTGATCCCTAAGAAGCCTGGACCCGGGGGCGTGGTGTCGTGGCGCCCGCTTTGCCTTCTCTCGAACTTCTCCAAGGCGTTTGAGTATTGTCTCAAGGAGCGCCTGGCGTCCGTGGTGGCCTTCGCAAGCAATCAATTTGGCTTTGTTAAGCGCAAAAGCACGGTCGATGCCATGTGTCGCCTCATCTACACATGGGACGCTGCCAAGCGTACAGGATTGCATTGCGTAATGGTTGCCTTGGACGTCAGGAATGCCTTTAACACCGTAAGGTGGGACGGTATTTTGGGCGCCTTGGCGGGGAAAGGGGTCTCGGCTCCGCTGTTGCGCGTGCTGAGTAGCTATCTCAGTGGGCGCGTGGTGGAGGCGACGACCCCGTCCGGACCTGAGCGTTTTCCAGTTCATGCCGGGGTGCCTCAGGGCTCCGTTCTCGGCCCCTGGTTCTGGAACGCCCAATACGATGGCCTCCTCGAGATGTCTCTTCCCAGGCACTGTAGTCTAATAGGATTTGCGGACGACGTCGCCCTGCTCGTCGGCGCGCGCAGTGCCGACCGCGTGGTTGCGTTGGCCGAGCAAACGCTCGCCCGCATCCGCGCGTGGTTCGGGGACAACCATCTAGAGCTGGCGGAGGAGAAGACCGAGGTCCTGCACCTGACCAGCAGGAAGGCTCCGGGGCCCCTCCAGCTGGCCCTCGGTTCGGCGTCCCTTCGAGGCGGCGGATGCGTGCGCTACCTCGGACTGCTGATCGAGGGAAATCAGTGTTTTCGTGCACATGTCAGGCGAGGCTGCGAGAAGGCAGCCAAGTACGCGGGCCTGCTAGCCCGAATCCTTCCCAATATCCGGGGCGGGGGCTACTGGGCTCGGCTGCTCTATTATAGGGTGGTCGAGTCGGTGGTCCTCTACGCGGCCCCTGCTTGGGCGCACGTGGCGTCGAGGTGCGGCAACGATAAGGCCATTAACGCGGTCCAGCGTTCGATCCTGGCCCGAGTGGCCAGGTCGTACAGGACCGTGTCCCTCGACGCCGTTTGTGTTCTGGCGGGCGTGCCGCCTCTGGTGTTGGTGGCGGAGGAAAGGCTTCGCATTTTTCGCAGGCTGTCCACCCTCGACCGGGGCTCGGAGGGCTTCGTGTCGGAGGCTGGGCGGGTTAAGGCTGAGGAAAGGCTTGTCACGCTACAGCGTTGGCAAGACAGATGGGACGCTGCAAAGCATGGACGCTGGACCCACCGCTTGATTCCCGTTATCAGCGAGTGGGTCCAGTGGGGCCCTAAAATTCTCAGTTTTCACCTGACCCAGTTTATCACCGGGCACGGATGCTTCTCTGAGTATCAGTCGAGGATGGGCTTTTTGTCGAGTGATCTCTGCCTGGCATGTGGGCGCGGGCCTGATGGCCCCGTTCATGCGTTCTTGGAGTGCGGGCGTTTTGCTGCCGAGAGGGGCGCCGCCGAGGGTTCGATGGGTACAGCTATCAGCCTCGGCAATTTTATGGCGCTTTTAAAAAACGACACCACCAGGACAATTCTCGTTCGCTACATCACCGGTGTTGCCAAGCAACGAGAAGAGCTTGACCGGATAGAAAAGCGACGGCACTGTAGGATGCGAGGCACCTCCAGTTGATCTGGTTGGGTCAATAGTCTAGGCGTTCACTATTTATTTATTTATTATTTATTCTTTTTTTCACTTTTATTTATGTACTTATTTATTTTCTATTTTATGTCACTTATTTATAGATGTTTGTTCTAGACTTCGGTTCCCCTAGGTTTGTCTAGGTGCTCCATGGCTATTTTTTCTTGTCTTCAGGATTTTCTAGCATAGGCTTACCGTGGCCTTTGTCAAACGGTCATGACAGACGATCCAGACACCCACCGTGCAGGAATCCCGAGAGGGGACGCCGCGGTGGGTGTTCTGCGCAAAGGCTGAAGCCTGAGGAGGGGTTTAGTGGGTATACCAGGCATTGCACCTTTTTCGCCAGGGAGTCCCACACTCCCGCCCACCAACATCCAGGGGCGGCGTGCGCAAAGCATTCCCCTCCTCCTGAAAAAAAAAAAAAAAAAAAAAAAAAAAAATGTCAAGGTTATGTCAAGGTTATGTCAAGGTTATGTCAAGGTCCCCCCCGTGTCCGCTACCTTGTCGTGGTGGGGGGGCTTCGTGCCCTAATGATCCTCAAGGCTGTGCCGGCGGGGAATTTATTCCCTGGCAGGTTCTACCATGCCGGAGTGGCTTGAGGTGAGGGGCCAACTAAAGTCGGACACATACCGTAAACCTGTGGTCATGTTTTACAGGAACGGGGGTCTTGCCTTAACCGGCCGGGCCGCGAGGATGACAACCTCTCTAAAAAATCCCTAGCCCCAAGCAGTGTTGCGCGGTGAAGAGGGCGTAGCTGGAGTAAGCGCCAGCTATGGTTGGTGGGTGCACCAATCGTTAGCGGACAACCCCGGGGTACCTGGCGACCCCCCGGGCGTATTAGCCTTCCCCGGGTATGGCGGCTCTACCCGGGGTGACCTCCTTTCCGACCACACTCGTGGGATTAAGTATGGAGTCTACTTTTTCACAAACAACCGGGGAGGGGGGAAACGAGCGTGAGGTGGAGGTGCGCGGGCCTATCGTGCGCCTCAAAAGATGCACAGAGCCGGTGTCGCGGAGGCATTCGGCGACACGCGGCAAAAAGAGGACCGCAGCGGGCCTTGGTGAGTGCGATGAGGGGGAGGAGTCAGATTTCTCTGTCTCCTCCCACCACTCATCGCAGAGTGTCCCGGGCTCGTCGTCAGCGAGGAAAAGAGGACGGCCGCCGACGACCGGCGAATATGTTGGCCTCGCAGAGGCCAAACTTAGGCTGGCCGAGGCTTCGCAGCTGGAGGCCGAGGCAAGGGAGGTGGCGGCGATATTCGACCCGGGAGCCCCCGTGCCGAGACCATCGCGGTCGAGCGTCCCGCTCCCGGACGAGGCGGATATAGCGGAAAATTTCCGCAACCGTCCAACGCGGGATGTCGCGGCCGCTATATTGGAGAGCCTGGATGAAGTGGCCAGGATCTCCGGCGTGTCAAAGGGGCTGAAGGGCAATTTGGCCCGCGCCCTAAGGGTGGCCGCCTTAAACGGCAGGGTGGGGGTGTCCGAGCTTGCGGTTAGGTCAGCTACCGACGCCACGCGTGCCCTGGAGGCAGAGAATGCCGTCCTCAGGGGGCAAATGACGGAGCTGCGGGCGGAGGTGGCTCGGCTCCGGCAGGTGGTGGAGGCGAGTACGGCTGCTGCCGCAATGCCTCCGCCGCCGCGCCCGGGAGAGGGCTCAGTATCGCCGCCGATCGTCGCCGCCCGGGACTGCCAACGCTCCGGGCAAGAAAAGTCCTCGCCCCCACATGCGACTGCGCCCGCAGATTTTCTGGCGCAGATAAGCGCCCTGATAGACGCCAAATTGGCGTCATTCA
This sequence comes from Megalopta genalis, assembly GCF_051020955.1. NCBI lineage: Eukaryota > Metazoa > Arthropoda > Insecta > Hymenoptera > Halictidae > Megalopta > Megalopta genalis. The sequence goes on along the minus strand of NC_135023.1, from coordinate 700,779 downwards.
GGAGGGAGCTCGCGCCGCGAACGGACTCGGCCCTGCGATCGGTGGCACCTGGGCCGTCCGTCCCCTCACAGTCTTCGGACAGAGTGGGGCGGAAGACGAAGAAGAAGAAGAAAGGTGGGAAAGCTGGGGGGGCTATAGCGGCCCAGACGGAGCCCGCTCGACCGCGAGCAGAATCGGCGCTACCCTCTGCCGCGCCTCCGCCCCAGGAGGCGTGGTCCCAGGTGGTTGGCCGCAAGGCTAAAAAGGCGGCTGCCAAGGCCACTGCGGCGGCGAATAATAAAAAAGGACGGGTGGTCCCGGCGGCCCCCAGGAAGACACCCCTGCCTCCGCGACCGCCACGCACAGCAGCGGTTACCATAACGGTACCGTCTGGCGTGGACATTACTTACGCGCAGGCGATGGCCACTGCCAGGTCCAAGGTGGACCTGGCAGAAATTGGCATCGCGTCGCTGAGGCCGCGAAGGGCGGTGACTGGGGGGTTAATTTTGGAAGTCCCTGGCACCGATGGGGCCGCCAAGGCCACCGTCCTCGCCACAAAAGTGGCGGAAGCGCTGGCAGGCACCGGCGTAAAGGTCGCGCGTCCGGTCAAAAAAGCTGACCTTAGGGTGCGCGGCCTGGTCGATTCGACCACGCCGGCGGAGGTCGCTGCGGCTGTTGCCCGCGTGGGCGGGTGCAGCGAGGGGGACATCAATACCGGCGAAATCCGGTCTTCCCCCTCGGGATTGGGCACCCTCTGGGTCCGATGTCCTGCCGCGGCCGCTCGCAAGGTTGCTGTCGCGGGCCGGATAACCGTCGGCTGGACCCAGGCAGCCGTGGAGGCCCTGAGTGCCCGGCCTCTGCAGTGTTACCGTTGCCTTGATGTTGGCCACACCAGTCAGCGGTGCACTTCTGCCGAGGATAGGTCCGACTGCTGCTATAGATGCGGCAGTCGGTACCATAAGGTGGCAGCCTGTACGGCCACGCCCAATTGTCCGCTTTGTGCGGGCGCGGGCAGGCCTTCTGGTCACCGCCTCGGCGGCCGGGCGTGTCCTGTCAGTGCGAGGCGAGGCAAGGTAGGCGGCCAAAGGTCGTCTGCCAGATTCAATAAAAAAGGGAAGGAAACCACGATGGCCAAGGCAGCGACCACCGTGGCCAGCAACGAAAAGGCGGCACCGCCTGATGCTACCGCCGCACCCGCGGGGGCGAATGGGGCCACTAAAGTCCCTGACGCCACCGCATCCGCGGCCGTGACGGCGATGGACACGGCTGTGTAATGGGGCCCCCGGGCCCGATAATACAAGTTAACCTCAACTGCTCGGCCAGAGCGCAGGATCTCCTGTTTCAATGCCTGGCCGAGCGGGGTGCCGGGTTGGCAGTCGTGGCGGAGCCGCACAGGGTCCCCAAACATCCACACTGGATGGGGGACTCGATTGGCTCCGCCGCGATTATTTGGGCTGGGAGGCCGGGGTCCCCGCCGTGCTCGCTTATCGAGCGCGGCCTGGGATACGTGGCCGTCGATTGGGGCGGCACCGCGGTTGTGGCGATATACGCACCTCCAAGGTGGTCCCTCGAAGAGTTTGAGCAGTACCTGGACGGGGTAGGGAGATGCGTCTCCCGCTGCCATCCCCGTCCGGTGCTGGTCCTGGGGGACTTTAATGCCAAGGCCACGGCTTGGGGTTCCCCCGGGACTGATTCGAGGGGCCGGGAGGTGCTGGATTGGGCGGCGGGACTGGAGCTCCGTCTCCTGAACACGGGCTCGGTCCATACGTGCGTGCGGCATAACGGGGGGTCCATCATTGACCTTTCGTGGGCAACGCCCCAGGCCGCGCGCCGTATTACGGGGTGGAGGGTGGCGGAAGGGGTCGAGACGTTGTCTGACCACAGATACATAGTTCTCGACCTCTCCGCCGCCCCACCATCGACACTCCGTCGTCGCCCCGCCGATGAAGGTTCGCCACGACCGCGGTGGGCGCTGAAGCGCCTCGACCAGGACGCTCTGATGGCGGCGGCCCACGTCGTGGCCTGGCCAGCAACACCGGCCGGGCCAGTCGACGGGAATGGGGAGGCCCATTGGTTCCGGGGCGCAATGACGTCGATTTGCGACGTCGCCATGCCCCGGGCCAGGGTCTTACCGAGGAAGGCGGTGTACTGGTGGTCGCGCGCGATAGCGGAATTACGCACCGAGTGCGTCCGCGCGCGACGCCAGTACGCTCGCGCCCGTCGACGACGACGTACGGACGACGTGCTGGCTGCCCAACTGTACGGGCGATATCGGGAGAAGGTGGTCGCCCTGCAGCTGGCCATCAGGCGAGCGAAGGACCAGGCCTGGCGCGATCTCCTCGGCTCTCTAAACCGAGATCCGTGGGGGCGCCCATACAAGATGGCATTGGGACGATTGCATCCCTGGGCGCCCCCCGTGACGGAGAGCCTGGATCCGGGGCTGCTCGGGCGGGTCGTGGACGCTTTATTCCCCGTTAGCGGGGAGGCGTCCCGGCCCGTCCCTGAGCCAGAGGAACATGAGTGGTCCCCGGATCTTGAGGTCGCGCCGGAGGAGATGGCCGGGGTCGTCAAATGGCTCCGGGGCAAGAATACCGCCCCGGGGCCGGACGGTATCCCCGGCCGGGTCTGGTTGCTCGCCGCGAGCGTCCTGGGGGAGAAGCTGAGGAGCCTCTACTCTGGGCTCCTGAGGTCGGGGACGTTCCCCGACCTATGGAGAGAAAGTCGGATGGTCCTCTTGAGGAAGGATGGGAGGTCGGGGGATTCTCCCTCCGCGTACCGGCCCATTTGTCTCCTGGATGAGGCGGGCAAGATCTTCGAGAAGATCATTGTTGCCCGCCTCTCCAGACACCTGTCCCGCGACGGCCCAGATCTGGCGGACTGCCAGTTTGGCTTCCGGGAGGGGCGATCGACGGTCGACGCAATCGACCGCCTCAAGTCCCTCTCGGACAATGCCGTGGCAAGGGGCGGGGTGTGCTTGGCGGTGTCCATTGACATCGTCAATGCGTTCAACACCCTGCCCTGGTCCGCCATTAGGGAGGCCCTCGTCGATCACCAGGTGCCTCCCTATCTGAGGCGGGTGATCGGGGCCTACCTGCGGGACAGGTGGGTTGAATACCCGGGCCGGTGCGGGATGATACGGAGGGAAGTGGACCGCGGGGTCCCGCAGGGTTCCGTTTTAGGACCGCTCCTGTGGGACCTGGGTTACAACGCGGTCCTGGAGAAGGCCTCCCTGCCCGACGGTGCCACCCTCGTCTGCTACGCGGACGACACGTTGGTGGTCGCCGTCGGGAGTACCTTCGAGAGGACCATCCGACGAGCAGAGGTTGCGGTGGCAGCCGTCGTCGCGAGGATCCGCGATCTGGGGCTGAAAATAGCCCCGGAGAGGGCCGAGGCTGTCTGGTTTCACGGACGGCCTCGGTCTCGGCCACCGGCCAGATCGTGGATCCGGGTTGGAGAAGCCTGCGTCGAGGTGAAGTCCGAGTTGAAATATCTCGGACTGATCCTCGACAGCCACTGGTGCTTCGATGCGCATCTCGACCGTCTCGTCCCCCGAGTCGAAAAGGCGGCGGCCTCTTTGGGCCGCCTGCTGCCCAACCTCGGGGGACCGGGAGATTTGGTGCGCCGCCTATACCTGGGCGTGGTGCGGTCTATGGCCTTATACGGTGCCCCGGTGTGGGCGCCGTACGTGATGACCAGCCGGCGCAGCACGCTGTTGTTGCGCCGGCTGCAGAGGCGGATGGCTATCCGCCTCATAAGAGGTTACCGCGCCACGTCTACCGTGGCGGCGCTTGCTCTGGCGGGAGAACTTCCCTTCGAGCTTCAGGCGGCGGTGCGCGCCTGTGTTTATAGGCGCACTAGCATCGCCAGCCGTGCTCGAGGGGCCCCGCCGGAGCGAGAGACGGTCGAGGGCTTCGGGCTCCAGGCCCGGCGACTAGCGCTCGCCAGATGGCGTTCCGAGCTTTGCTCCCACGCCGGCGAGCGCGTCCCCGGGGCTCTCCTGCCGCACTTCACCTCGTGGCGGGAGAGACGGCATGGCAGGCTCTCCTACCGAGCGACGCAGGTGTTCACCGGGCATGGCTGCTTCGGTGTCTACCTGTGTCGCATCGGGCGGGAAGCGACGACGGTGTGCCACCATTGTGGCGCGGAGGAAGACTCGGCGCAGCACACGCTGGAGGAATGTCCCGCCTTTTCAGCGCTGCGCCGAGTCCTAAAACGGGAAGTCGGTCACGACCTCGCACTCTCCAGCCTAGTTGGGGCCATGCTGGAGAGCCCGGGGAAGTGGGCGGCAGCAATCTCTTTCTGCGAGGAGGTTATGTCGCGGAAGGAGGCTGCCGAGCGGGATCGGGAGCTAACAGATCCCGCCCGACGTGCTCGGGGACGGCGTGCGCGCCCACGCCGAGAAACCCCGGGCAGCTGAGAGTAGGCGGGCGGCGGGTGTACCAGTACATGCTGGTTTCATTGCCCGCCGCCCGCCAACATAGGAGGACCTCCCCTGTTGTGAGTGGGGGATGGCGAGTCGCCTGAAGGAGGCGAGGGCTAATTGTGATCCTCTTCCAACATACTCGTCGTCCCCCCGGCGGCCGCTGTGATCAGGGCGGGGGCCCTGGTCACCTATCGTGCGGTCGCCGTGTCGGGGCGGTGCGGGGTGCGACCCCTCGCGCCGCCGAATTCAAATGGATTTTAGGGGGGAGGATTTATTTTATTTCCCCTCGGGACGCGGCCGGCCATCGTTACCATCTTGATGGCCGGCCAGGCGAGGGGGAGCCGCGGTAGTGTTCTTCAAGAGTTCCCGTGGCTCCCCCGTTGAATCGCCAGCGATCGGTCCTGCGTCCTCAGGTCGCCGTGGAGGTTTTAGTGGGTCAAACCCCACACTACCCTCGTCCCGCTCCCCCGGGCGGGGCGGGGGTGTCTGGCGAGCAGATTTCCTCCACGTAAAATAAAAAAAAAATAAAAAAAAAAAAAAAAAAAAAAGGTTATGTCAAGGTTCCCCCCCGTGTCCGCTACCTTGTCGTGGTGGGGGGGCTTCGTGCCCTAATGATCCTCAAGGCTGTGCCGGCGGGGAATTTATTCCCTGGCAGGTTCTACCATGCCGGAGTGGCTTGAGCTGAGGGGCCAACTAAAGTCGGACACATACCGTAAACCTGTGGTCATGTTTTACAGGATCGGGGGTCTTGCCTTAACCGGCCGGGCCGCGAGGATGACAACCTCTCTAAAAAATCCCTAGCCCCAAGCAGTGTTGCGCGGTTATGAGGGTGTAGCTGGAGTAAGCGCCAGCTATGGTTGGTGGGTGCACCAATCTTTAGCGGACAACCCCAGGGTACCTGGCGACCCCCGGGTGTATCAGCCTTCCCCGGGTATGGCGGCTCTGCCCGGGGTGACCTTCTTTCCGACCACACTCGTGGGACCAATTATGGATTCTTTTAAACAAATAACCGGGGAGGGGGGAAACGAGCGTGAGGTGGAGGTGCGCGGGCCTATCGTGCGCCTCAAAAGATGTACAGAGCCGGTGTCGCGGAGGCATTCTGTCACACGCGGCAAAAAGAGGACCGCAGCGGGCCTTGGTGAGTGCGATGAGGGGGAGGAGTCAGATTTCTCTGTCTCCTCAAACCACTCATCGCAGAGTGTCCCGGGCTCGTCGTCAGCGAGGAAGAGAGGACGGCCGCCGACGACCGGCGAATATGTTGGCCTCGCAGAGGCCAAACTTAGGCTGGCCGAGGCTTCGCAGCTGGAGGCCGAGGCAAGGGAGGTGGCGGCGATATTCGACCCGGGAGCCCCCGTGCCGAGACCATCGCGGTCGAGCGTCCCGCTCCCGGACGAGACGGATATCGCGGAAAATTTCCGCAACCGTCCAACGCGGGATGTCGCGGCCGCTATATTGGAGAGCCTGGATGAGGTGGCCAGGATCTCCGGTGTGTCAAAGGGGCTGAAGGGCAACTTGGCCCGCGCCCTTAGGGTGGCCGCCTTAAACGGCAGGGTAGGGGTGTCCGAGCTGGCAGTGAGGTCGGCTACCGACGCTACGCGTGTCCTGGAGGCCGAAAATGCCGTCCTCAGGGGGCAAATGACGGAGCTGCAGGCGGAGGTGGCCCGGCTCCGGCAGGTGGTGGAGGCGAGAACGGCTGCTGCCGCAATGCCTCCGCCGCCGCGCCCGGGAGAGGGCTCAGTATCGCCGCCTATCGTCGGCGCCCGGGATTGCCATCGCTCCGGGCAAGAAAAGTCCTCGCCACCACCTGCGGCTGCGCCCGCAGATTTTCTGGCGCAAATAGGCGCCCTGATAGACGCCAAATTGGGGTCATTCAGGAGGGAGCTCGCGCCGCGAACGGACTCGGCCCTGCGATCGGTGGCCCCTGGGCCATCCGTCCCCTCACAGTCTTCGGACAGGGTGGGGCGGAGGGCGAAGAAGAAGAAGAAAGGTGGGAAAGCTGGGGCGGCTAAAGCGGCCCAGACGGAGCCCGCTCGACCGCGAGCGGAATTGGCCCCACACTCCGCCGCGCCTCCACCCCAGGAGGCGTGGTCCCAGGTGGTTGGCCGGAAGGCCAAAAAGGCGACTGCCAAGGCCACTGCGGCGGCGAATAAAAAAGGACGGGTGGTCCCGGCGGCACCCAGAAAGACACCCCTGCCTCCTCGACCGCCACGCACAGCAGCGGTTACCATAACGGTTCCGACTGGCGTGGAGATGACCTACGCGCAGGCGATGGCCACTGCCAGGTCCAAGGTGGACCTGGCAGAAATTGGCATCGCCTCGCTGAGGCCGCGAAGGGCGGTGACTGGGGGGTTAATTTTGGAGGTCCCTGGCACCGATGGGGCCGCCAAGGCCACCGTCCTCGCCACAAAAGTGGCGGAAGCGCTGGCAGGTACCGGCGTAAAGGTCGCGCGTCCGGTCAAAAAAGCTGACCTTAGGGTGCGCGGCCTGGTCGATTCGACCACGCCGGCGGAGGTCGCTGCGGCTGTTGCCCGCGTGGGCGGGTGCAGCGAGGGGGACATCAATACCGGCGAAATCCGGTCTTCCCCCTCGGGATTGGGCACCCTCTGGGTCCGATGTCCTGCCGCGGCCGCTCGCAAGGTTGCTGTCGCGGGCCGGATAACCGTCGGCTGGACCCAGGCAGCCGTGGAGGCCCTGAGTGCCCGGCCTCTGCAGTGTTACCGTTGCCTTGGTGTTGGCCACACCAGTCAGCGGTGCACTTCGGCCGAGGATAGGTCCGACTGCTGCTATAGATGCGGCAGTCGGGACCATAAGGTGGCAGCCTGTACGGCCACGCCCAATTGTCCCCTTTGTGCGGGCGCGGGCAAGCCGTCTGGTCACCGCCTCGGCAGCCGGGCATGTCCTGCTAGTGCGGGGCGAGGCAAGGGAGGCGGCCAAAGGCCGTCTGCCAGATTTAATAAAAAGAGAAAGGAAACCACGATGGCCAAGGCAGCGACCACCGTGGCCAGCAACGAAAAGGCGGCACCGCCTGATGCTACCGCCGCACCCGCGTGGGCGGATGGGGCCACTAAAGTCCCAGACGCCACCGCATCCGCGGCCGTGACGGCGATGGACACGGCTGTGTAATGGGGCCCCCGGGCCCGATAATACAAGTTAACCTCAACTGCTCGGCCAGAGCGCAGGATCTCCTGTTTCAATGCCTGGCCGAGCGGGGTGCCGGGTTGGCAGTCGTGGCGGAGCCGCACAGGGTCCCCAAACATCCACACTGGATGGGGGACTCGATTGGCTCCGCCGCGATTATTTGGGCTGGGAGGCCGGGGTCCCCGCCGTGCTCGCTTATCGAGCGCGGCCTGGGATACCTGGCCGTCGATTGGGGCGGCACCGCGGTTGTGGCGATATACGCACCTCCAAGGTGGTCCCTCGAAGAGTTTGAGCAGTATCTGGACGGGGTAGGGAGATGCGTCTCCCGCTGCCATCCCCGTCCGGTGCTGGTCCTGGGGGACTTTAATGCCAAGGCCACGGCTTGGGGTTCCCCCGGGACTGATTCGAGGGGCCGGGAGGTGCTGGATTGGGCGGCGGGACTGGAGCTCCGTCTCCTGAACACGGGCTCGGTCCATACGTGCGTGCGGCATAACGGGGGGTCCATCGTTGACCTTTCGTGGGCAACGCCCCAGGCCGCGCGCCGTATTAAGGGGGTGGAGGGTGGCGGAAGGGGTCGAGACGTTGTCTGACCACAGATACATAGTTCTCGACCTCTCCGCCGCCCCACCATCGACACTCCGTCGTCGCCCCGCCGATGAAGGTTCGCCTCGACCGCGGTGGGCGCTGAAGCGCCTCGACCAGGACGCTCTGATGGCGGCGGCCCACGTCGTGGCCTGGCCAGCAACACCGGCCGGGCGAGTCGACGGGAATGGGGAGGCCCGTTGGTTCCGGGGCGCAATGACGTCGGTTTGCGACGTCGCCATGCCCCGGGCCAGGGTCTTCCCGAGGAAGGCGGTGTACTGGTGGTCGTGCGAAATAGCGGAATTACGCACCGCGTGCGTCCGCGCGCGACGCCAGTACGCTCGCGCCCGTCGACGACGACGTACGGACGACGTTCTGGCTGCCCAGCTGTACGGGCGATATCGGGAGAAGGTGGTCGCCCTGCAGCTGGCCATCAGGCGAGGGAAGGACCAGGCCTGGCGCGGTCTCCTCGGCTCTCTAAACCGAGATCCGTGGGGGCGCCCATACAAGATGGCATTGGGATGATTGCGTCCCTGGGCGCCCCCCGTGACGGAGAGCCTGGATCCGGGGCTGCTCGGGCGGGTCGTGGACGCTTTATTCCCCGTTAGCGGGGAGGCGTCCCGGCCTGTCCCTGAGCCAGAGGAACATGAGTGGTCCCCGGATCTTGAGGTCGCGCCGGAGGAGATGGCCGGGGTCGTCAAATGGCTCCGGGGCAAGAATACCGCCCCGGGGCCGGACGGTATCCCCGGCCGGGTCTGGTTGCTCGCCGCGAGCGTCCTGGGGGAGAGGCTGAGGAGCCTCTACTCTGGGCTCCTGAGGTCGGGGACGTTCCCCGACCTATGGAGAGAAAGTCGGATGGTCCTCTTGAGGAAGGATGGGAGGCCGGGGGATTCTCCCTCCGCGTACCGGCCCATTTGTCTCCTGGATGAGGCGGGCAAGATCTTCGAGAAGATCATTGTTGCCCGCCTCTCCAGACACCTGTCCCGCGACGGCCCCGATCTGGCGGACTGCCAGTTTGGCTTCCGGGAGGGGCGATCGACGGTCGACGCTATCGAGCGTCTCAAGTCCCTCTCGGACAATGCCGTGGCAAGGGGCGGGGTGTGCTTGGCGGTGTCCATTGACATCGTTAATGCGTTCAACACCCTGCCCTGGTCCGCCATTAGGGAGGCCCTCGTCGATCACCAGGTGCCACCCTATCTGAGGCGGGTGATCGGGGCCTACCTGCGGGACAGGTGGGTCGAATACCCGGGCCGGTACGGGATGATACGGAGGGAAGTGGACCGCGGGGTCCCGCAGGGGTCCGTTTTAGGACCGCTCCTGTGGGACCTGGGTTACAACGCGGTCCTGGAGAAGACATCCCTGCCCGACGGTGCCACCCTCGTCTGCTACGCGGACGACACGTTGGTGGTCGCCGTCGGGAGTACCTTCGAGAGGACCATCCGACGAGCAGAGGTTGCGGTGGCAGCCGTCGTCGCGAGGATCCGCGATCTGGGGCTGAAAATAGCCCCGGAGAAGGCCGGGGCAGTCTGGTTCCACGGACGGCCTCGGTCTCGGCCACCGGCCAGATCGTGGATCCGGGTTGGAGAAGCCTGCGTCGAGGTGAAGTCCGAGTTGAAATATCTCGGACTGATCCTCGACAGCCGCTGGAGCTTCGATGCGCATCTCGACCGTCTCGTCCCCCGAGTCGAAAAGGTGGCGGCCTCTTTGGGCCGCCTGCTGCCCAACCTCGGGGGACCGGGAGATTTGGTGCGCCGCCTATACCTGGGCGTGGTGCGGTCTATGGCCTTATACGGTGCCCCAATATGGGCGCCGTACGTGATGACCAGCCGGCGCAACACGCTGTTGTTGCGCCGGCTGCAGAGGCGGATGGCCATCCGCCTCATAAGAGGTTACCGCACCACGTCTACCGTGGCGGCGCTTGCTCTGGCGGGAGAACTTCCCTTCGAGCTTCAGGCGGCGGTGCGCGCCTATGTTTATGGGCGCACAAGCATCGCCAGCCGTGCTCGAGGGGCCCCGCCGGAGCGAGAGATGGTCGGGGGCTTCGAGCTCCAGGCCCGGCGACTAGCGCTCGCCAGATGGCGTGCCGAGCTTTGCTCCCACGCCGGCGAGCGCGTTCCCGGGGCTCTCCTGCCACACTTCACCTCGTGGCGGGAGAGACGGCATGGCAGGCTCTCCTACCGAGCGACGCAGGTGTTCACCGGGCATGGCTGCTTCGGTGTCTACCTGTGTCGCATCGGGCGGGAAGCGACGACGGTGTGCCACCACTGTGGCGCGGAGGAAGACTCGGCGCAGCACACGCTGGAGGAATGTCCCGCCTTTTCAGCGCTGCGCCGAGTCCTAAAACGAGAAGTCGGCCACGACCTCGCACTCTCCAGCCTAGTTGGGGCCATGCTGGAGGGCCCGGGGAAGTGGGCGGCAGCAATCTCTTTCTGCGAGGAGGTTATGTCGCGGAAGGAGGCTGCCGAGCGGGATCGGGAGCTTACAGATCCCGCCCGACGTGCCCGGGGACGGCGTGCGCGCCCACGCCGAGAAACCCCGGGCAGCTGAGATTAGGCGGGCGGCGGGTGTACCAGAATATGCTGGTTTCATTGCCCGCCGCCCGCCAACAGAGGAGGAGTCCACTGTTGGGAGTGGGGGATGACGAGTCGCCTGAAGGAGGCGAGGGTTAACTGTGATCCTCCTCCAATATACTCGTCGTCCCCCCGGCGGCCGCTGTGAACAGGGCGGGGGCCCTGGTCACCTATCGCGCGGTCGCCGTGTCGGGGCGGTGCGGGTTGCGACACCTCGCGCCGCCGAATTTAAATGGATTTAGGGGGGAGGATTATATCTCCCCCGGGACGCGGCCGGCCATCCTTACCATCCTGATGGCCGGCCAGGCGAGGGGGAGCCGCGGTAGTGTTCTTCAAGAGTTCCCGTGGCTCCCCCGTTGAATCGCCAGCGATCGGTCCTGCGTCCTCAGGTCGCCGTGGAGGTTTTAGTGGGTCAAACCCCACACTACCCGCGTCCCGCTCCCCCGAGCGGGTCGGGGGTGTCTGGCGAGCAGATTTCCTCCACGTAAAATAAAAAAAAAAAAAAAAAGGTTATGTCAAGGTACTGGGCCCTGCGATCGGTGGCACCTGGGCCGTCCGTCCCCTCACAGTCTTCGGACAGGGTGGGGCGCAGGGCGAAGAAGAAGAAGAAAGGTGGGAAAGCTGGGGCGGCTATAGCGGCCCAGACGGGGCCCGCTCGACCTCGAGCAGAATTGGCCCCACACTCCGCCGCGCCTCCACCCCAGGAGTCGTGGTCCCAGGTGGTTGGCTGGAAGGCCAAAAAGGCGGCTGCCAAGGCCACTGCGGCCGCGAATAGAAAAGGACGGGTGGTCCCGGCGACCCCCAGGAAGACACCCCTGCCTCCTCGACCGCCACGCACAGCAGCGGTTACCATAACGGTTCCGTCTGGCGTGGACATTACTTACGTGCAGGCGATGGCCACTGCCAGGTCCAAGGTGGACCTGGCAGAAATTGGCATCGCCTCGCTGAGGCCGCGAAGGGCGGTGACTGGGGGGTTAATTTTGGAGGTCCCTGGCACCGATGGGGCCGCCAAGGCCACCGTCCTCGCCACAAAAGTGGCGGAAGCGCTGGCAGGCACCGGCGTAAAGGTCGCGCGACCGGTCAAAAAAGCTGACCTTAGGGTGCGCGGCCTGGTCGATTCGACTACGCCGGCGGAGGTCGCTGCGGCTGTTGCCCGCGTGGGCGGGTGCAGCGAGGGGGACATCAATACCGGCGAAATCCGGTCTTCCCCCTCGGGATTGGGCACCCTCTGGGTCCGATGTCCTGCCGCGGCCGCTCGCAAGGTTGCTGTCGCGGGCCGGATAACCGTCGGCTGGACCCAGGCAGCCGTGGAGGCCCTGAGTGCCCGGCCTCTGCAGTGTTACCGTTGCCTTGGTGTTGGCCACACCAGTCAGCGGTGCACTTCTGCCGAGGATAGGTCCGACTGCTGCTATAGATGCGGCAGTCGGGACCATAAGGTGGCAGCCTGTACGGCCACGCCCAATTGTCCGCTTTGTGCGGGCGCGGGCAAGCCGTCTGGTCACCGCCTCGGCAGCCGGGCTTGTCCTGCCAGTGCGGGGCGGGGCAGGGGAGGCGGCCAAAGGCCGTCTGCCAGGTATAATAAAAAGGGGAGGGAAACCACGATGGCCAAGGCAGCGACCACCGTGGCCAGCAACGAAAAGGTAGCATCGCCTGATGCTACCGCCGCATCCACGAGGGCGGATGGGGCCACTAAAGTCCCAGACGCCACCGCATCCGCGGCCGTGACGGCGATGGACACGGCTGTGTAATGGGGCCCCCGGGCCCGATAATACAAGTTAACCTCAACTGCTCGGCCAGAGCGCAGGATCTCCTGTTTCAATGCATGGCCGAGCGGGGTGCCGTGTTGGCAGTCGTGGCGGAGCCGCACAGGGTCCCCAAACATCCACACTGGATGGGGGACTCGATTGGCTCCGCCGCGATTATTTGGGCTGGGAGGCCGGGGTCCCCGCCGTGCTCGCTGATCGAGCGCGGCCTGGGATACGTGGCCGTCGATTGGGGCGGCACCGCGGTTGTGGCGATATACGCACCTCCAAGGTGGTCCCTCGAAGAGTTTGAGCAGTATCTGGACGGGGTAGGGAGATGCGTCTCCCGCTGCCATCCCCGTCCGGTGCTGGTCCTGGGGGACTTTAATGACAAGGCCACGGCTTGGGGTTCCCCCGGGACTGATTCGAGGGGCCGGGAGGTGCTGGATTGGGCGGCGGGACTGGAGCTCCGTCTCCTGAACACGGGCTCGGTCCATACGTGCGTGCGGCATAACGGGGGGTCCATCGTTGACCTTTCGTGGGCAACGCCCCAGGCCGCGCGCCGTATTACGGGGTGGAGGGTGGCGGAAGGGGTCGAGACGTTGTCTGACCACAGATACATAGTTCTCGACCTCTCCGCCGCCCCACCATCGACACTCCGTCGTCGCCCCGCCGATGAAGGTTCGCCTCGACCGCGGTGGGCGCTGAAGCGCCTCGACCAGGACGCTCTGATGGCGGCGGCCCACGTCGTGGCCTGGCCAGCAACACCGGCCGGGCCAGTCGACGGGAATGGGGAGGCCCATTGGTTCCGTGGCGCAATGACGTCGATTTGCGACGTAGCCATGCCCCGGGCCAGGGTCTTCCCGAGGAAGGCGGTGTACTGGTGGTCGCGCGCGATAGCGGAGTTACGCACCGAGTGCGTCCGCGCGCGACGCCAGTACGCTCGCGCCCGTCGACGACGACGTACGGACGACGTTCTGGCTGCCCAGCTGTACGGGCGATATCGGGAGAAGGTGGTCGCCCTGCAGCTGGCCATCAGGCGAGCGAAGGACCAGGCCTGGCGCGATCTCCTCGGCTCTCTAAACCGAGATCCGTGGGGGCGCCCATACAAGATGGCATTGGGACGATTGCGTCCCTGGGCGCCCCCCGTGACGGAGAGCCTGGATCCGGGGCTGCTCGGGCGGGTCGTGGACGCTTTATTCCCCGTTAGCGGGGAGGCGTCCCGGTCTGTCCCTGAGCCAGAGGAACATGAGTGGTCCCCGGATCTTGAGGTCGCGCCGGAGGAGATGGCCGGGGTCGTCAAATGGCTCCGGGGCAAGAATACCGCCCCGGGGCCGGACGGTATCCCCGGCCGGGTCTGGCTGCTCGCCGCGAGCGTCCTGGGCGAGAGGCTGAGGAGCCTCTACTCTGGGCTCCTGAGGTCGGGGACGTTCCCCGACCTATGGAGAGAAAGTCGGATGGTCCTCTTGAGGAAGGATGGGAGGCCGGGGGATTCTCCCTCCGCGTACCGGCCCATTTGTCTCCTGGATGAGGCGGGCAAGATCTTCGAGAAGATCATTGTTGCCCGCCTCTCCAGACACCTGTCCCGCGACGGCCCAGATCTGGCGGACTGCCAGTTTGGCTTCCGGGAGGGGCGATCGACGGTCGACGCAATCGACCGTCTCAAGTCCCTCTCGGACAATGCCGTGGCAAGGGGCGGGGTGTGCTTGGCGGTGTCCATTGACATCGTCAATGCGTTCAACACCCTGCCCTGGTCCGCCATTAGGGAGGCCCTCGTCGATCACCAGGTGCCTCCCTATCTGAGGCGGGTGATCGGGGCCTACCTGCGGGATAGGTGGGTCGAATACCCGGGCCGGTACGGGATGATACGGAGGGAAGTGGACCGCGGGGTCCCGCAGGGGTCCGTTTTAGGACCGCTCCTGTGGGACCTGGGTTACAACGCGGTCCTGGAGAAGGCCTCCCTGCCCGACGGTGCCACACTCGTCTGCTACGCGGACGACACGTTGGTGGTCGCCGTCGGGAGTACCTTCGAGAGGACCATCCGACGAGCAGAGGTTGCGGTGGCAGCCGTCGTCGCGAGGATCCGCGATCTGGGGCTGAAAATAGCCCCGGAGAAGGCCGAGGCTGTCTGGTTCCACGGACGGCCTCGGTCTCGGCCACCGGCCAGATCGTGGGTCCGGGTTGGAGAAGCCTGCGTCGAGGTGAAGTCCGAGTTGAAATATCTCGGACTGATACTCGACAGCCGCTGGAGCTTCGATGCGCATCTCGACCGTCTCGTCCCCCGAGTCGAAAAGGCGGCGGCCTCTTTGGGCCGCTTGCTGCCCAACCTCGGGGGACCGGGAGATTTGGTGCGCCGCCTATACCTGGGCGTGGTGCGGTCTATGGCCTTATACGGTGCCCCAATATGGGCGCCGTACGTGATGACCAGCCGGCGCAACACGCTGTTGTTGCGCCGGCTGCAGAGGCGGATGGCCATCCGCCTCATAAGAGGTTACCGCACCACGTCTACCGTGGCGGCGCTTGCTCTGGCGGGAGAACTTCCCTTCGAGCTTCAGGCGGCGGTGCGCGCCTATGTTTATAGGCGCACTAGCATCGCCAGCCGTGCTCGAGGGGCCCCGCCGGAGCGTGAGACGGTCGAGGGCTTCGAGCTCCAGGCCCGGCGACTAGCGCTCGCCAGATGGCGTGCCGAGCTTAGCTCCCACGCCGGCGAGCGCGTCCCCGGGGCTCTCCTGCCGCACTTCACCTCGTGGCGGGAGAGACGGCATGGCAGGCTCTCCTACCGAGCGGCGCAGGTGTTCACCGGGCATGGCTGCTTCGGTGTCTACCTGTGTCGCATCGGGCGGGAAGCGACGACGGTGTGCCACCATTGTGGCGCGGAGGAGGACTCGGCGCAGCACACGCTGGCGGAATGTCCCGCCTTTTCAGCGCTGCGCCGAGTCCTAAGACGAGAAGTCGGCCACGACCTCGCACTCTCCAGCCTAGTTGGGGCCATGCTGGAGGGCCCGGGGAAGTGGGCGGCAGCAATCTCTTTCTGCGAGGAGGTTATGTCGCGGAAGGAGGCTGCCGAGCGGGATCGGGAGCTTACAGATCCCGCCCGACGTGCCCGGGGGCGGCGTGCGCGCCCACGCCGAGAAACACCGGGCAGCTGAGAGTAGGCGGGCGGCGGGTGTACCAGTACATGCTGGTTTCATTGCCCGCCGCCCGCCAACAGAGGAGGACGTCCACTGTTGGGGATGGGGGATGACGAGTCGCCTGAAGGAGGCGAGGGTTAACTGTAATCCTCCTCCAATATACTCGTCGTCCCCCCGGCGTCCGCTGTGATCAGGGCGGGGGCCCTGGTCACCTATCGCGCGGTCGCCGTGTCGGGGCGGTGCGGGGTGCGACCCCTCGCGCCGCCGAATTTAAATGGATTTAGGGGGGAGGATTTATTTTATTTCCCCCCGGGACGCGGCCGGCCATCGTTACCATCCTGATGGCCGGCCAGGCGAGGGGGAGCCGCGGTAGTGTTCTTCAAGAGTTCCCGTGGCTCCCCCGTTGAATCGCCAGCGATCGGTCCTGCGTCCTCAGGTCGCCGTGGAGGTTTTAGTGGGTCAAACCCCACACTACCCTCGTCCCGCTCCCCCGGGCGGGGCGGGGGCGTCTGGCGAGCAGATTTCCTCCACGTAAAATAAAAAAAAAAAAAAAAAAAGGTTATGTCAAGGTGCGGACGACACGTTGGTGGTCGCCGTCGGGAGTACCTTCGAGAGGGCCATCCGACGAGCAGAGGTTGCGGTGGCAGCCGTCGTCGCGAGGATCCGCGATCTGGGGCTGAAAATAGCCCCGGAGAAGGCCGAGGCTGTCTGGTTTCACGGACGGCCTCGGTCTCGGCCACCGGCCAGATCGTGGATCCGGGTTGGAGAAGCCTGCGTCGAGGTGAAGTCCGAGTTGAAATATCTCGGACTGATCCTCGACAGCCACTGGTGCTTCGATGCGCATCTCGACCGTCTCGTCCCCCGAGTCGAAAAGGCGGCGGCCTCTTTGGGCCGCCTGCTGCCCAACCTCGGGGGACCGGGAGGTTTGGTGCGCCGCCTATACCTGGGCGTGGTGCGGTCTATGGCCTTATACGGTGCCCCAATATGGGCGCCGTACGTGATGACCAGCCGGCGCAACACGCTGTTGTTGCGCCGGCTGCAGAGGCGGATGGCTATCCGCCTCATAAGAGGTTACCGCACCGCGTCTACCGTGGCGGCGCTTGCTCTGGCGGGAGAACTTCCCTTCGAGCTTCAGGCGGCGGTGCGCGCCTATGTTTATAGGCGCACTAGCATCGCCAGCCGTGCTCGGGGGGCCCCGCCGGAGCGAGAGACGGTCGAGGGCTTCGGGCTCCAGGCCCGGCGACTAGCGCTCGCCAGATGGCGTTCCGAGCTTTGCTCCCACGCCGGCGAGCGCGTCCCCGGGGCTCTCCTGCCGCACTTCACCTCGTGGCGGGAGAGACGGCATGGCAGGCTCTCCTACCGAGCGACGCAGGTGTTCACCGGGCATGGCTGCTTCGGTGTCTACCTGTGTCGCATCGGGCGGGAAGCGACGACGGTGTGCCACCATTGTGGCGCGGAGGAAGACTCGGCGCAGCACACGCTGGAGGAATGTCCCGCCTTTTCAGCGCTGCGCCGAGTCCTAAAACGGGAAGTCGGTCACGACCTCGCACTCTCCAGCCTAGTTGGGGCCATGCTGGAGAGCCCGGGGAAGTGGGCGGCAGCGGTCTCTTTCTGCGAGGAGGTTATGTCGCGGAAGGAGGCTGCCGAGCGGGATCGGGAGCTAACAGATCCCGCCCGACGTGCTCGGGGACGGCGTGCGCGCCCACGCCGAGAAACCCCGGGCAGCTGAGAGTAGGCGGGCGGCGGGTGTACCAGTACATGCTGGTTTCATTGCCCGCCGCCCGCCAACATAGGAGGACCTCCCCTGTTGTGAGTGGGGGATGGCGAGTCGCCTGAAGGAGGCGAGGGCTAATTGTGATCCTCCTCCAACATACTCGTCGTCCCCCCGGCGGCCGCTGTGATCAGGGCGGGGGCCCTGGTCACCTATCGTGCGGTCGCCGTGTCGGGGCGGTGCGGGGTGCGACCCCTCGCGCCGCCGAATTCAAATGGATTTTAGGGGGGAGGATTTATTTTATTTCCCCTCGGGACGCGGCCGGCCATCGTTACCATCTTGATGGCCGGCCAGGCGAGGGGGAGCCGCGGTAGTGTTCTTCAAGAGTTCCCGTGGCTCCCCCGTTGAATCGCCAGCGATCGGTCCTGCGTCCTCAGGTCGCCGTGGAGGTTTTAGTGGGTCAAACCCCACACTACCCTCGTCCCGCTCCCCCGGGCGGGGCGGGGGTGTCTGGCGAGCAGATTTCCTCCACGTAAAATAAAAAAAAAAAAAAAAAATAAAAAAAAAAAAAAAAAAAAGGTTGCAGAGGTTGCGGTGGCAGCCGTCGTCGCGAGGATCCGCGATCTGGGGCTGAAAATAGCCCCGGAGAAGGCCGAGGCTGTCTGGTTCCACGGACGGCCTCGGTCTCGGCCACCGGCCAGATCGTGGATCCGGGTTGGAGAAGCCTGCGTAGAGGTGAAGTCCGAGTTGAAATATCTCGGACTGATCCTCGACAGCCGCTGGAGCTTCGATGCGCATCTCGACCGTCTCGTCCCCCGAGTCGAAAAGGCGGCGGCCTCTTTGGGCCGCCTGCTGCCCAACCTCGGGGGACCGGGAGATTTGGTGCGCCGCCTATACCTGGGCGTGGTGCGGTCTATGGCCTTATACGGTGCCCCAATATGGGCGCCGTACGTGATGACCAGCCGGCGCAACACGCTGTTGTTGCGCCGGCTGCAGAGGCGGATGGCCATCCGCCTTATAAGAGGTTACCGCACCACGTCTACCGTGGCGGCGCTTGCTCTGGCGGGAGAGCTTCCCTTCGAGCTTCAGGCGGCGGTGCGCGCCTATGTTTATGGGCGCACGAGCATCGCCAGCCGTGCTCGGGGGGCCCCGCCGGAGCGAGAGACGGTCGAGGGCTTCGAGCTCCAGGCCCGGAGACTAGCGCTCGCCAGATGGCGTGCCGAGCTTTGCTCCCACGCCGGCGAGCGCGTTCCCGGGGCTCTCCTGCCACACTTCACCTCGTGGCGGGAGAGACGGCATGGCAGGCTCTCCTACCGAGCGACGCAGGTGTTCACCGGGCATGGCTGCTTCGGTGTCTACCTGTGTCGCATCGGGCGGGAAGCGACGACGGTGTGCCACCACTGTGGCGCGGAGGAAGACTCGGCGCAGCACACGCTGGAGGAATGTCCCGCCTTTTCAGCGCTGCGCCGAGTCCTAAAACGAGAAGTCGGCCACGACCTCGCACTCTCCAGCCTAGTTGGGGCCATGCTGGAGGGCCCGGGGAAGTGGGCGGCAGCAATCTCTTTCTGCGAGGAGGTTATGTCGCGGAAGGAGGCTGCCGAGCGGGATCGGGAGCTTACAGATCCCGCCCGACGTGCCCGGGGACGGCGTGCGCGCCCACGCCGAGAAACCCCGGGCAGCTGACAGTAGGCGGGCGGCGGGTGTACCAGTACATGCTGGTTTCATTGCCCGCCGCCCGCCAACAGAGGAGGACCTCCACTGTTGGGAGTGGGGGATGACGAGTCGTCTGAGGGAGGCGAGTGTTAACTGTGATCCTCCTCCGATATACTCGTCGTCCCCCCGGCGGCCGCTGTGATCAGGGCGGGGGCCCTGGTCACCTATCGCGCGGTCGCCGTGTCGGGGCGGTTCGGGGTGCGACCCCTCGCGCCGCCGAATTTAATTGGATTTTAGGGGGGAGGATTTATTTTATTTCCCCCGGGACGCGGCCGGCCATCGTTACCATCCTGATGGCCGGCCAGGCGAGGGGGAGCCGCGGTAGTGTTCTTCAAGAGTTCCCGTGGCTCCCCCGTTGAATCGCCAGCGATCGGTTCTGCGTCCTCAGGTCGCCGTGGAGGTTTTAGTGGGTCAAACCCCACACTACCCTCGTCCCGCTCCCCCGGGCGGGGCGGGGGTGTGTGGCAAGCAGATTTCCTCCACGTAAAATAAAAAAAAAAAAAAAAAAAAAAAAAAGGTTATGTCAAGGTTCCCCCCCGAGTCCGCTACCTTGTCGTGGTGGGGGGGCTTGGTGCCCTAATGATCCTCAAGGCTGTGCCGGCGGGGAATTTATTCCCTGGCAGGTTCTACCATGCCGGAGTGGCTTGAGGTGAGGGGCCAACTAAAGTCGGACACATACCGTAAACCTGTGGTCATGTTTTACAGGAACGGGGGTCTTGCCTTAACCGGCCGGGCCGCGAGGATGACAACCTCTCTAAAAAATCCCTAGCCCCAAGCAGCGTTGCGCGGTGATGAGGGTGTAGCTGGAGTAAGCGCCAGCTATGGTTGGTGGGTGCACCAATCTTTAGCGGACAACCCCGGGGTACCTGGCGACCCCCGGGTGTATTAGCCTTCCCCGGGTACGGCGGCTCTGCCCGGGGTGACCTTCTTTCCGACCACACTCGTGGGACCAATTATGGATTCTTTTAAACAAATAACCGGGGAGGGGGGAAACGAGCGTGAGGTGGAGGTGCGCGGGCCTATCGTGCGCCTCAAAAGATGCACAGAGCCGGTGTCGCGGAGGCATTCGGCGACACGCGGCAAAAAGAGGACCGCAGCGGGCCTTGGTGAGTGCGATGAGGGGGAGGAGTCAGATTTCTCTGTCTCCTCCCACCACTCATCGCAGAGTGTCCCGGGCTCGTCGTCAGCGAGGAAAAGAGGACGGCCGCCGACGACCGGCGAATATGTTGGCCTCGCAGAGGCCAAACTTAGGCTGGCCGAGGCTTCGCAGCTGGAGGCCGAGGCAAGGGAGGTGGCGGCGATATTCGACCCGGGAGCCCCCGTGCCGAGACCATCGCGGTCGAGCGTCCCGCTCCCGGACGAGACGGATATAGCGGAAAATTTCCGCAACCGTCCAACGCGGGATGTCGCGGCCGCTATATTGGAGAGCCTGGATGAAGTGGCCAGGATCTCCGGCGTGTCAAGGGGGCTGAAGGGCAATTTGGCCCGCGCCCTAAGGGTGGCCGCCTTAAACGGCAGGGTGGGGGTGTCCGAGCTTGCGGTTAGGTCAGCTACCGACGCCACGCGTGCCCTGGAGGCAGAGAATGCCGTCCTCAGGGGGCAAATGACGGAGCTGCGGGCGGAGGTGGCTCGGCTCCGGCAGGTGGTGGAGGCGAGTACGGCTGCTGCCGCAATGCCTCCGCCGCCGCGCCCGGGAGAGGGCTCAGTATCGCCGCCGATCGTCGCCGCCCGGGACTGCCAACGCTCCGGGCAAGAAAAGTCCTCGCCCCCACATGCGACTGCGCCCGCAGATTTTCTGGCGCAGATAAGCGCCCTGATAGACGCCAAATTGGCGTCAATCAGGAGGGAGCTCGCGCCGCGAACGGACTCGGCCCTGCGATCGGTGGCACCTGGGCCGTCCGTCCCCTCACAGTCTTCGGACAGGGTGGGGCGGAAGACGAAGAAGAAGAAGAAAGGTGGGAAAGCTGGGGCGGCTATAGCGGCCCACACGGATCCCGCTCGACCGCGAGCAGAATCGGCGCTACCCTCTGCCGCGCCTCCGCCCCAGGAGGCGTGGTCCCAGGTGGTTGGCCGCAAGGCTAAAAAGGCGGCTGCCAAGGCCACTGCGGCCGCGAATAAAAAAGGACGGGTGGTCCCGGCGGCCCCCAGGAAGACACCCCTGCCTCCGCGACCGCCACGCACAGCAGCGGTTACCATAACGGTTCCGTCTGGCGTGGACATTACTTACGCGCAGGCGATGGCCACTGCCAGGTCCAAGGTGGACCTGGCAGAAATTGGCATCGCCTCGCTGAGGCCGCGAAGGGCGGTGACTGGGGGGTTAATTTTGGAAGTCCCTGGCACCGATGGGGCCGCCAAGGCCACCGTCCTCGCCACAAAAGTGGCGGAAGCGCTGGCAGGCACCGGCGTAAAGGTCGCGCGTCCGGTCAAAAAAGCTGACCTTAGGGTGCGCGGCCTGGTCGATTCGACCACGCCGGCGGAGGTCGCTGCGGCTGTTGCCCGCGTGGGCGGGTGCAGCGAGGGGGACATCAATACCGGCGAAATCCGGTCTTCCCCCTCGGGATTGGGCACCCTCTGGGTCCGATGTCCTGCCGCGGCCGCTCGCAAGGTTGCTGTCGCGGGCCGGATAACCGTCGGCTGGACCCATGCAGTCGTGGAGGCCCTGAGTGCCCGGCCTCTGCAGTGTTACCGTTGCCTTGATGTTGGCCACACCAGTCAGCGGTGCACTTCTGCCGAGGATAGGTCCGACTGCTGTTATAGATGCGGCAGTCGGGACCATAAGGTGGCAGCCTGTACGGCCACGCCCAATTGTCCGCTTTGTGCGGGCGCGGGCAGGCCTTCTGGTCACCGCCTCGGCGGCCGGGCGTGTCCTGTCAGTGCGAGGCGAGGCAAGGTAGGCGGCCAAAGGTCGTCTGCCAGATTCAATAAAAAAGGGAAGGAAACCACGATGGCCAAGGCAGCGACCACCGTGGCCAGCAACGAAAAGGCGGCACCGCCTGATGCTACCGCCGCACCCGCGGGGGCGAATGGGGCCACTAAAGTCCCTGACGCCACCGCATCCGCGGCCGTGACGGCGATGGACACGGCTGTGTAATGGGGCCCCCGGGCCCGATAATACAAGTTAACCTCAACTGCTCGGCCAGAGCGCAGGATCTCCTGTTTCAATGCCTGGCCGAGCGGGGTGCCGGGTTGGCAGTCGTGGCGGAGCCGCACAGGGTCCCCAAACATCCACACTGGATGGGGGACTCGATTGGCTCCGCCGCGATTATTTGGGCTGGGAGGTCGGGGTCCCCGCCGTGCTCGGTTATCGAGCGCGGCCTGGGATACGTGGCCGTTGATTGGGGCGGAACCGCGGTTGTGGCGATATACGCACCTCCAAGGTGGTCCCTCGAAGAGTTTGAGCAGTATCTGGACGGGGTAGGGAGATGCGTCTCCCGCTGCCATCCCCGTCCGGTGCTGGTCCTGGGGGACTTCAATGCCAAGGCCACGGCTTGGGGTTCCCCCGGGACTGACTCGAGGGGCCGGGAGGTGCTGGATTGGGCGGCGGGACTGGAGCTCCGTCTCCTGAATACGGGCTCGGTCCATACGTGCGTGCGGCATAACGGGGGGTCCATCGTTGACCTTTCGTGGGCAACGCCCCCGGCCGCGCGCCGTATTACGGGGTGGAGGGTGGCGGAAGGGGTCGAGACGTTGTCTGACCACAGATACATAATTCTCGACCTATCCGCCGCCCCACCATCGACACCCCGTCGTCGCCCCGCTGATGAAGGATCGCCTCAACCGCGGTGGGCGCTGAAGCGCCTCGACCAGGACGCTCTGATGGCGGCAGCCCACGTCGTGGCCTGGCCAGCAACACCGGCCGGGCCAGTCGACGGGAATGGGGAGGCCCGTTGGTTCCGGGGCGCAATGACGTCGGTTTGCGACGTCGCCATGCCCCGGGCCAGGGTCTTCCCGAGGAAGGCTGTGTACTGGTGGTCGCGTGCGATAGCTGAATTACGCACCGAGTGCGTCCGCGCGCGACGCCAGTACGCTCGCGCCCGTCGACGACGACGTACGGACGACGTGCTGGCTGCCCAGCTGTACGGGCGATATCGGGAGAAGGTGGTCGCCCTGCAGCTGGCCATCAGGCGAGCGAAGGACCAGGCCTGGCGCGATCTCCTCGGCTCTCTAAACCGAGATCCGTGGGGGCGCCCATACAAGATGGCATTGGGACGATTGCGTCCCTGGGCGCCCCCCGTGACGGAGAGCCTGGATCCGGGGCTGCTCGGGCGGGTCGTGGACGCTTTATTCCCCGTTAGCGAGGGGCCGTCCCGGCCCGTCCCTGAGCCAGAGGAACATGAGTGGTCCCCGGATCTTGAGGTCGCGCCGGAGGAGATGGCCGGGGTCGTCAAATGGCTCCGGGGCAAGAATACCGCCCCGGGGCTGGACGGTATCCCCGGCCGGGTCTGGCTGCTCGCCGCGAGCGTCCTGGGCGAGAGGCTGAGGAGCCTCTACTCTGGGCTCCTGAGGTCGGGGACGTTCCCCGACCTATGGAGAGAAAGTCGGATGGTCCTCTTGAGGAAGGATGGGAGGCCGGGGGATTCTCCCTCCGCGTACCGGCCCATTTGTCTCCTGGATGAGGCGGGCAAGATCTTCGAGAAGATCATTGTTGCCCGCCTCTCCAGGCACCTGTCCCGCGACGGCCCAGATCTGGCGGACTGCCAGTTTGGCTTCCGGGAGGGGCGATCGACGGTCGACGCTATCGTCCGTCTCAAGTCCCTCTCGGACAATGCCGTGGCAAGGGGCGGGGTGTGCTTGGCGGTGTCCATTGACATCGTCAATGCGTTCAACACCCTGCCCTGGTCCGCCATTAGGGGGGCCCTCGTCGATCACCAGGTGCCTCCCTATCTGAGGCGGGTGATCGGGGCCTACCTGCGGGTCAGGTGGGTCGAATACCCGGGCCGGTACGGGATGATACGGAGGGAAGTGGACCGCGGGGTCCCGCAGGGGTCTGTTTTAGGACCGCTCCTGTGGGACCTGGGTTACAACGCGGTCCTGGAAAAGGCCTCCCTGCCCGACGGTGCCACCCTCGTCTGCTACGCGGACGACACGTTGGTGGTCGCCGTCGGAAGTACCTTCGAGAGGACC